>NW_022196895.1:31646679-31689681 GCF_008632895.1 Mastomys coucha | reverse complement strand
AACAAAAACAAAAACAAAAAACAAACAAACAAACAAACCCTTACATATGAAGGATAAAGGAAATAACATTAGTACATATAAATGAAACAGGTAGGAAAGCAATAGAGAAAAAGCAATGCAATCATAAGTTGAATCCTTAAAATGATAACACAACTGATAAACTTCTAACTATACTGCACAGGAAAGAAAAACAGTATTCCAATGACAAAGGCATTTCTGCTTGTGGAAAGCTGTAACCCCAGAACTCTAGAGCAGGAGAATCAGCAACTTCTGGGCTAGCCAGAGCTATATAATAAGGTCTGTGTGCTCCTTAACACTCAGACCTATACAAAATCAGGGCTGAAAAGAGAGGAGGGCAAGTACAACCCTTTATTATTATTATTATTATTATTATTATTATTATTATTATTATTAATTTTATTTTTATGTATCTGTTTGTGGGCATGAACATACAAATGCAGGTGTTACAAAGACTTGAAGAAGATGTCAGATCCCCTGGAGATGGAGTTATAGACAGCTGTGAGCCACCTGATGTGGGTGCTTGGAACATGAGTTCAAGGCCAGCCTGGTCTGCATAACAAGTTCCAGGCCTACAAGAGCTATTGAGTGAGAGACCCTCTCTCTTTATTGTTGTTTGATTGAAACAGGGTCATTCTGTATGTGGGATTAAAGGAACACAACTCCATGCCCTAGGAGTGTCTGTTCCAAAAGCAAATGAATAAATAGAAGAAAGGAATATCACCTGGAGATGGAGGGGACCCGGAATAGCCCAAACAGTTTTTTAAAAGAGAACAAAGTTGGAGAAGTAGTGCTTTAACTTTTTTTTTTTTTTGAGACAGGGCTTCTCTGTGTAACCCTGACTATCCTAAAACTAGCTCTGTAGACTAGGATGAACTTAAAAAGATCTCCCTGCCTCTGCCTCCTGAGTGCTGGGATTAAAGACATGTGCTACCACCACTCAGCTTAAACTTTAAGCTTACTTCAAAGAACAATGAAGACCATCAGACAAATTTAAGGATGGACATGTCACTCTGTAGACTAGGCTGAGGAATAACTCTTATGTTTATGGGCCCTTGGTTTTTGTTGTTGTTTTTAGGCAAGGTTTAACTCTGTAAGTTCAAAACTCCCAGTAAATCTCTCACCTCAGCCTACCAAATAGTAATGATGCTAGGTGAGCTGAGCCACCACGCCTGGGTCTAGTCCATTACTCATCGACAAAGTGCCGAGACATTTTAATGGAGGAAAGAACAGGCCTCTGCAAGTGTTGACGAGACAATGAATAGTTACAGGAAAAAAGATGGACCTGGACCCTAGCCTCGTGGACATACAAAATCAGTTCAAGGCAGGTGTGGGGACTGATGCTTATCTGACACTCAGGAAGCAGGGGTGGGTGGATCTGTGTGAGTTCCAGGACAGCTAGGGCTCAAAAAGAGATAAAAGAATGAGAGAGAAAGAAAATGTAATTAAAAAAAATAAAGTGAGGCCAGGCGTTGGTGGCGCATGCCTTTAATCCCAGCACTTGGGAGGCAGAGGCAGGTGGATTTCTGAGTTCAAGACCAGCTTGGTCTACAGAGTGAGTTCCAGGACATCCAGGGCTACATAGAAAAACCCAGTCTCGAAAAACTAAGAAAAAATAAATAAAAAAAATGAAGACTGGGAGGAAAACATCTGATGTTGGTCTCTGGTCTTGATACATATACATACATACACACATACATACAAACACACATGCATGCATGCATAAAAACATACATACAAATATACAGACATACATGCACGCACACACACACTCAGGAAGTCATTCTCTGCTACTTGGAGAGTTGGAACCCAACCTGGACTACAGGAGATTCTATCTTTAAAAAAAAAAAAGACCAAGCATAGTGGTACATGCCTTTAATCCCAGAACTTGGGAGGGAGACGGAAGTAGGCTGATCTTCCTGAGGTGGAGGCCAGATTGGTTTACATAAAAAGTTCTAAAACAGCCAGAACTACATAGGGAGACCCTGTCTCAAAACAAACAAACAAAACCTTCCCATTGTTGACTGTAACTTTTCACTACCCTACCTATGCTCCGGGAATGGGCTGAGCTACAAGCCCCTGCCCAGCTTCCATTGAGTCCATGGATAAAACACACACACACACACACACACACACACACACACACACACACACACAATTGCTGGGCGCTACTCTCTCCCACCTGGAAAAGAGTGCTCTTATAATGATGTTGCTCTTAGCTCTGCACCTCCCACCTGCCCTAAACTTTAGTGGCTAGTCCCATCTAGCCCCTGCTAAACACCCCTGACCACCCTCCTGTAGGGGCAACCTGTGTGGCCACTCCGTTTTGAGATCTCCCTTGGCTCATCAACTCTTCTCCATCAAAAGCATTTCAAAACTCCCCCTCTCCTTCCTTGCTATCCCTTCTTCTCCAGGGACCCGGAAGTCACGCTTGTGCCTTCCGCCCAGCAACTGGCCCATGACTTTCTTTATTGATCAAGAACCAATTGGGGAACAGGACTATCCCTACATCCTGTTTCCCGAAAGAGAAAACTGTACACACAGTTTTGAGAGACAGCCGTAAGGGCAGACGTGAAAGCAGGCACACCCATAATATCAACCTGTGGGGAAGGGAGGATTGAGACTTAAAGGCCAGCCTTAGCTACATAGTGAGCTCGAGGCTAGCCTGAGCTGCTTGAGATACTGTCACAAGAAAACAAAATAAGTAAGATAGCTAGATGGCTCTTCTAGTTTTGCTCTTCTAGGATTAAGTTTCAGGATCTTAGCCTGAACTTTGACATGCTAAGTCAACATGCTTCTTTCGCTCCCTTCTGTGAAAATAGGAGGGAGGGAAGAGTACACCAGGAGGAGCTGTTCAAAGCCCCGAGGTCTGGGTAGGAAGGTTTGAATGTTTCATAATTGGTTCACTAATTCCTCTTAGGTTTGCTTTGGTCCACACAGGCTTGATGGTTATATTGTCTGGTTGTTAGTTGTATAAATGGAGCCTCTGTATTTTAAAAAATACATATTAAATTGGTTTTTTCTCTTTTAAGAATCAAGAAGTGCAGAAATTACTATGACATTCTGGGTGTTCCTCACAATGCCAGCGATGAAGAGCTTAAGAAAGCGTACAAGAAGCTTGCCCTGAAGTTTCACCCCGACAAGAACTGTGCTCCTGGAGCGACAGACGCCTTCAAAGGTTTGACCTTGAGCCATGCCCATCTGCCCTCGTAATGTCGGTGGTAGCAAATTTGTTTGTTTTTAACTTTTAAAAGTATATTTATCTATCTTAGTAGTGGGCACATGCATCGAGGTCTGAGAACAGCCTTTGAAAATCAGTTTTCTACTTGCAGTCTTTGGGTCCCAGGAGTCAGGCTTAAGGTCATCAGACTTAGCAGTTTCTACCCTCTGAGCCATCTTGCAGGCCTAGGAGCAAACTGTTTTGAGTCTTCCCTGCAGATGGCTTCTTAGGTCATAAGCATTTTTCCTTGACACACTTTTGCTTTGTCTTACTATTCATGTACCCTTGTCTGGATAATCCTCCTGCTTCTGCCTTTCAAATGATGGGAATAGAGATGTTCACTACCAAGGCTGGATTTTTAAACACTCATGAGTGTGTGAGTGTGTGTGTGAGTATGCGTGTGTGTGTGTGTGTGTGTGTGTGAGTATGCGTGTGTGTGTGTGTGTGTGTGTGAGTATGCGTGTGTGTGTGTTGTGCATGTCCACATGTATTTAGAGGCCAGAAGATAGACTTGGGTGCCATCCACCTTTGCTTTTGAGCCAGGGTCTCTCACTAGCATTCCAGTAGGTTTTGGCTGGTCATCAAACCCCACAGCATCTGCATTACCAGTTTTTGTCTCCACAGAGCCTGGCTCAGCTCATTGTGCTTGCAAGGACATCACTTGACACTCTTTCTCCCCAATTCCCTCCACCTCTCTCTCTCTTTTGAGAGAGCTCTAGCTGAAATTCAACCAATTTAAGCTGGGATGCTGCCCAGAGCTGACATGTCTCAATGTCACAAAAGCCTTAAATTAGTGGAAAAAAAAAAAAAACCTTTAAATGCCATGAGATTTTTGAAGACCATCTATTTATATCATATCTGAACAAGCTCACATTGCCTGTCTCCAGCTACCTATTATCTGTTCAACTCAGGACGCATATCTCTGTAATAATCCAGACTAGCATCTGACAAGACCACAAGTTTATTTGACTATTAACTTGCATTACTTAATTATCCTAAATCCTTTGTAATAGCAGCTATTAAAAGAACTGGGACTAAACCTTGTATTTTTAAATGAGTTGCACAGGCATAATGCCTAACATATATTATGTTGTAACAAAATTAATATTAAATGTTGTATCAATATACAAAGATTTATACCAATGAAAAACTTAAACCTGTCTCAATATATAAAATTCTGTACCAATGTAACAAAATATAACCTTTTTGTATCAATATACAAAATTCTCTACCAATGTAAGATTATAGGTATAAAATATATTTTGGTTTAAGAGTAGATTTAATTATCTACCTCTTATTGTCTAATTTCTTATAATATTTTTATATCCCTCTCATTTCTACCCCCTTCCCTTGACTCACTTAAGAAGAAAGAAGGACAGAGAGAAGGAAAGGAAATGGAATAGAAATCCCTGAATCTACATTCCCTATTTTGTTTCCTCCCCACTCAAGACTGTAATTATTCATAATCATCCCCTAAATTGGCAATCTATCTATTATTCATAAAATAACCAAAATCATTCACCCAACTTAAGGAACTGGGATAAAGATAGCCTTATTATAATTTCTTCCTGCTTGAATTGGGGCAAAGAATTCCTTTTGGGGGGGCAAGAAAATTAAAAAATGGTTGTCTTAATAAAGCTAGCAGTAGCATTTGTTGTCCAGTCTTTGTAAGCTGAGACAGTGCAGGCTTAAATGAAGTCCGGATTGGAGCAGTCTGAAAGGCTAAACCAAGTGTGCTAGCTGTTCTGAAAATGTTTCAGAAAGCAAGTCTTTACAAGAACAGCTTTGGTAGCCAGGTGGTGGTGGCGCACGCCTATAATCCCAGCACTTGGGAGACAGAGGCAGGCAGATTTCTAGTTCGTGGCCAGCCTGGTCTACAGAGTGAGTTCCAGGACAGCCAGGGCTACACAGAGAAACCCTGTCTCGGCAAAAACAAACAAACAAAAAAAGCTTTGGTGCAGTTGAGGAGCATCAAGCATCGAGCTGGTGTAGCAGGCCTCAGCATCTCAGCATCCCCAAGAGTGACTCCTATCAGGGCGGCCCTTTTGGTCTTCCATTCTGCAATATACAAACCTTACAAGCAATATATAGTTCTAGAAAGACATTTGTATAGAATGTGCAGCATGCACAGGTCAGTCAAGGGTGATTTCCTGCTCTTTATTTGAGCAGGTCTTTCTTCAGAAGTTAGTCTTCTAACTACAATATAAATCTAAGTGCAATATAAATCCCCATTTGTGTGGTATGAAAGGATAGTGTGTAATAATAAGTATGAGAATTTTCTAACCAACAAGTCTATTGGCCACATAAGCTGAAGTTCTGGCTGGAGACTTGTCTATGTCCCAGCCAGTTTCAGAGTTGTTTTAGCATTGTACATTACTGATTTGTTTGATTATTTTGATTTTCTTCTTGTCTGTAGTTGAGATCTTCAGGAGATCTCCTGCCATGTCTGATTTCATCATTTTGGAAGGATCCCATAGCTTTTCTTTTTCTGTGAAAAAAAAGTCTTAATCTCTCCCCCAGCATAGCACATTTCTTGTTTTCCATTCCAAAGTTAAGACACCTTTAGAATAAATAGGCTGGCTTAGTTCAGCAGTTTTTTGTTTTTTTCCATATTCCAGTGTCTCTTAGCAGCTGTAGGTTTTTACTCACTAGCATATATAAAATCTAAACTTAATGAAGCATTATGTAATCTATTCTAGGGTCTTTGTTACTCCTTTTTGCTTGTTAATCATCTCTCTCTCTTTTTTTTTTTTGTTTTTTTCGAGACAGGGTTTCTCTGTATAGACCTGGCTGTCCTGGAACTCACTCTGTAGACCAGGCTGGCCTCAAACTCAGAAATCCGCCTGCCTCTGCCTCCCAAGTGCTGGGATTAAAGGCGTTAATCTCTTTACAGTACAATTGGATCTCTATACGATTGTTGGTCCTGTAGGATAGTGTGGTATACCTGTAATATGTTTTATATCACAATATATAAAAATAATTCTATTTTATTATAGACATATTCTAGAGCATTGTAATAGTTTGTCTATGTATTCCCATAATGAACAAAATTTCTAATAAATATGTAATTACAGAATCAGCATTTTAAGAAGTTAGTGCAGTTGACCATGAAATTATGAATATGTGTCTATAGTATGGTGCACACATTTCAGCTTACCAAACTCTGTGGAATAAAACACGCCCATTTGCCAAATTTCATTTCCTTAGGTGCCTTTAGGGTTATTCTCTGTAGGTAATGGAGTTTGGTTATATACAGAACAAATAGGAATATCTTTACAATTTCCTAGGCTTGTTGCCAAGTGATAGAAAATTTCATTTTCATTTTATTTATTTATTTTATTTATTTATTGATTGATTGATTTTTAAGACAGGGTTTCTCTGTGTAGCCCTGGCTGCCCTGGAACTCACTCTGTAGAACAGGCTGGTAGTAGATCAGGCTGGCCTCGAACTCAGAAATCCGCCTGCCTCTGCCTCCCAAGTGCCGGGATTAAAGGTGTGTGCCACCACTGCTCTTTGCGAAAATTCCTTTTTTAAACCTTTGCTGTTAACATGGTGGTTTTTATGAAATTCTGAAGCCTCTAGCACACTTTCTATCAATAGCTGATCAATTTCATCATCACCTTGTGCGAGAGCGCCTGGGAGACCCATATGAGATCTGATATGTGTATATATAATGGATGATTTCTATTTCTGATCATTTGTTGTAACTGAATAAACAGTGAATTTAATTCAGAATCATCCTGAATAAGTTCAGTAGTTTATATATGCAAAACAACTCTTTCTGCATATTGAAAGTCAGTTACTATATTAAGAGATTATTGAAAAACCAATAATACCATAAGAATTGCATGTAACTCTGATTTTTGAACTGGATCATAAGGATTCTCACTTACTTATGTTTTCTAACTTATATCCTACCTTTCCTGGTTTCTTTGCATCAGTAAAAATGTAGGGGCTCCAGAAATTGGTCCCCTTTTATTATACATAGGAGAATTCAATTAGTTCTTTTTATAAACCGACATTGCTTGCTTTTGTTTTGTTTTGTTTTTTTAAAGATAGTTGTGAGCCATCATCTGGTTGTTGGGAATTGACTTTTTAGGACCTCTGCTCACTCCGGTCAACCGGCTCGCCTTGGCCCAAAGGTTTATTATTATAAATAATACACTGTAGCTGTCTTCAGACATAGCAGAAGAGGGCGTCAGATCTCATTACAGGTGGTTGTGAGCCACCATGTGGTTGCTGGGATTTGAACTCAGGACCTTTGGAAGAGCAGTCAGTGCTCTTACCTGCTGAGCCATCTTACCAGCCCTGGAACTCACTCTGTAGACCAGACTGGCCTCAAACTCAGAAATCCGCTTGCCTCTGCCTCCCAAGTGCTGGGATTAAAGGCGTGTGCCACCACAACCTGGCCCTCTCTGTTGTTCTTGTAAAGGGGTTGGGAAAATGCAATCCTTTAGATCAATCACTATGATAGGCCATTTCTTAGGTAATGAGGAAGGTAATGGGATTCCAGCCTGTAAATAGCCCATTGGCTGAATAATTCTATTGATTTTTCTCAGATCTGTCAATAGCCTCCATTTGCCAGATTTGTGTTTAATAACAAATACAGGAGAGTTCCAAGAGCTGATGGACTCTTCTATGTGCTCTAATTTTTCTTTGTCTTAGGTCATTGCTCAATCTAAACAGGTTGGTCAGTCAACCACCTTAGTGTAAAGCTGTTGGTGTTTCATTAGCAGTGGCTCCCTCAACCAAGATAGAAGGCTGTATTCTGTCAATAGATAGCTTGCAACTGTCCCTGATAACATCCTTTTAATTTTTTTTTTTTTATCAGAACCACCTCTTTTCTTATGGCCTATATCTAAAGTTGGAGCAATGCTAATCTCCATTGTTGGAATAGATCTCATCCCTTTAAGTTGATGGCTATATCTGCCACATGTGGTCTTAACCTCCCTATTTGACCCTTCTGGTCCTATAAATTTAATCCATTCAAGACTTCATTGTACGTGAGACAATGTCCCAGTCCCTAGGAGCCAAGTAGATACCCTTTGGCGCAGCCGAGCTGGACTCCGGGCAGCTTGTGACGTTAAGGCTGCATCTGCACCAGTATCCTCAGACCCTTCCATCTCAAGTCCATCTGGCTGGGATTTCAACTTTGGTCTCTTATGATTGATAGCAGTCTGCCAAGGCATCTGTTCCTCTATATCCTTAGAATCTCTTGTTCTATCTCTAGGGGCTATTTGAATTTTGTTGAGTGGTTTAATTGAGTTTTTTATTTATTTATTTTTTTGTTATTTATATGAGTACCCTGTAGCTGTCTAGTGAGAAGAGGGCATCAGATCCCATTACAGATGGCTGTGAGACACCATGTAGTTGCTGGGAATTGAACTCAGCTTTTCAGAAATATCTTTCCTTAGTGTTGGTTTTTGTCAGTCCTTGAGTGAGGTCCCTTAGTTAGTTTTTCGAAATTAAGGAAACGCCTTGCATATCTTAGGATGAGCTACACTCGTGAGCTATATTCCTTCCACATCTTCTACATCTCATAGGAAAATTTCTCCCAGAATTATTACTACTGTTGAAGGATTTATCCATAGAAATGGTCTGGTTACGTCGCTTAGGGAATGACTGGGTCTTTGACAGCCACAGCAATGGCTATCTTGTTTTTCTTTCCTCTAATTGTTTGTCCAACCCCAATTGGATATTGTGAGCATTTGCTTCTATGTCTGCAATCATTTTAATGCATTCCTAAAGAGCTGTAGATCTTGCTCCTAATGGTCTAATAGTCTTTTTGCATTCATCATTAGCATTTTCAAAGCTAAAGATTCAGTTAAGCTTTCTCTGGCACTTGGATCTGATATTGATCTATTTAGAGCTGTGGAGAGTCTTCATAAAAAGCCTGTACCAGGTTCATTTGAACCCTGGGTTATCTTTGTAAACGATTCCGTTCATCTTGGTTGTTCAACCTTGTCCTAAGCATTTAAGGCTATTGTGTGACATTGTTCTAGGACAGCATCCTCAAGAGCAATCTGTATTCCTAATTCAGAATATGGGCCTTCACCTAGTAACTGATCCTTGACAAAGTCAGTGCCTCTGTTTCTCTTTCATTGCTCCTCATATTCCCACCATTTCAGCCATTGTTACTGAGTGCCAGGCTCTAGGATGGCTGTCATCAAATCTCGACAGTCTTTTGGCATTATGTGATTCCATGTAGCCCAGATATTGAGTATCTGTTTAACATATGGTGAACGTGAGCCATAGCCTGTTATTGCTTCTTTAAACCTTCTCAAATCCATAGGATTGCCATTCAAATTCTGGATAACCACGTGAATTTTCTTCATTTCCTTCTAGTTCCCTTATTAAGGCTGGGAAAATCATTTTAGGTCTTTTGCAGTCTTTTTTTTGTTTTGTTTTTCGAGACAGGGTTTCTCTGTGTAGCCCTGGCTGTCCTGGAACTCAGGCTGACCTCGAACTCAGAAATCCGCCTGCCTCTGCCTCCCAAGTGCTGGGATTAAAGGTGTGCGCCACCACCGCCCAGCATTTCGCAGTCTTGTTACAGGGTATTTTTCTGGCCTTCCTTCTCCTGTCCCTATCTTAGTGTATACTTCAATTTTACCTATAATCTTTTATAAATTTTCTTCTAAGACTTCTCTCCAATTTTTATTATTCTCCTTTTCTGGTATCTTTATGAATCTCCCCCTCAATTTTGCTTATAAAGTTCTCTAAATTTTCCTCTAATGTTTGTTTTTCTGTCTTTATTATTTCAGTATTCTCAGATTTGTTCATAAATGTCTGATTTTTTTCTAACATCTGCCTCCATATTTATCTTTTTCCTTTCTCTCAGAGATGAGAGAGTCTCTATATTCAGATTTATATGTTTTAATATTCTCCCCTCTAATGCTTTGATGTTGTTTTCATTTTGTTGTAAAATCCTTTAATCCCTTTTCTAAGGCTTATGAAATTTTTTTAAAGATTTATTTATTTATTATATGTAAGTACACTGTAGCTGTCTTCAGACACACCAGAAGAGGGCGTCAGATCCCATTACAAATGGTTGTGAGCCACCATGTGGCTGCTGGGAATTGAACTCAGGACCTCTGGAAGAGCAGTCAGTGCTGTTAACTGCTAAGCCTTCTCTCCAGCCCTACAATGAGGTTCCAATGCCCTCTTCTGGCCTCAGAGGGAATCAGATGAGCACATATACATACATGCAGGCAAAACATTTATACACATAAAGTAATAAAATAAATGAACCTTGAATTATTTCTTGGGGTTGGAGCTCAGGGTTGATAGACTTGATGCTCTCACAGAGGACTGCGTTTGGTTCCCAGAACCAGTTTTGTTTACCATAGCCTGTAACTCCAGTCCCGGGGGGAGCCAATGTGCTCTTTATTGCTGAACCATCTCTATTCCTAGGTTGTGATTTTTAAGACAATGTCTAATTATCTAGCTGAGGGCTGCCTTGAACTCTAAATCTCCCATCTGTCTCCTGTATGCCAGGATTATAATTGTGTACTATCAGACCCAGCTTATGGAGCTTTATTGTACTAAAAAAGAAAGAAAGAAAGAAAGAAAGAAAGAAAGAAAGAAAGAAAGAAAGAAAGAAAACAAACAGACTCACAAACCTTTATGTGTGTTTGATATTTTGAAAAAGCAAAGACTTGGAAATCTTGTCCTTTTATTTGTGTGGGGTGTGGGTATCTAAAGGCCAGAGGGCAACTTGCAGGAACTGGCTCTCTCCTTCTACCCTGTGGGTTCCAAGGATTGAGCTCAGGTCTTCAGGCCAGGTGGCAAGTGCCTTTACCCACTGAGTCATTTTGTGGGTACATGAGAAACTTTTAAGTTATTCTTGAGGCTAAAGAGATAACTCAGGGGGTAAGAGCACTCACTGGCCATTCTTACAGAGGACCAAGGTTCAATTCCCAACAACAATACAGTGACTCACAATTGTCTGTAACTCCAGCTCCAGGAGATCCAACACCTTCGTCAGGCCTCTGTGGGCACTGTACACATGTGGTGCATATACATACATTCAGGCAAAATGCCCATACACATAAAAGGAAGTACATTTTTTGTTTGCTTGAGAAAATGTCTATATAGCCCTGGCTGACCTGGAACTCAGTCTGGCCTTTAATTCACAGAAACCTGCCTGTCTCTGCCCCCTGACTGCTGGGATTAAGGTGTGTGCTACTATGCCCAGGTAGAATAAATCTTAGGGAAAAAGTTCCTGTATATCATGAGGACAGTTTTTCTGTTGTGAATCTAGTTCTTAAAGCATCACTAAGGGACCATGTGGATAACCCACGTTCTCTTATATTTTTAGTTGTCATCCTAGCCTTTAGTGGTTGAGCTATCTTTCCAGCCTCCATGTTCTCTATATTCATATGGAAGTCTTCTCACAAGCCAACGAGAGCCTTTTGTTTTTAACCCAAGCAGGAGTTTTGCAGATTATTTTATTTAGGAGATTTTTTTTTAACTTCAACTTAACAGGACTGTGAACTGTTTCAATAAACTGCTACTTTTAAGTGATATAAGAACACTGATGTGTGTGTGTGTGTGTGTGTGTGTACACGTGTGCATGTGTATCAGATCCTGAGGCTTGTGTGGTAAGCATGCTCCTTAACTCTGAACTATAGCTCCATCCCCTAGAACATATTTTTAAAATTTTTCATTTGTGCCTATGTGTGTGCTTATTTGTTTGTGTACACAGGTGTCCAGAGAGGCCAGAATAGGGTATCAAGAAACTAGAGTTACAGGCAGGTCTGAGTCACCCATTCTGATGTTAAGAACTGAACCTTGGTTTTGTATAAGAGCAGTAAGTGCTCTTAATCTCTGAGCCATCTCTCCAGCCTCACAAGTCCCACTTTGGAATGATAGGAACACCCTAGTGTTCTAACATGTCTAACACTTCTCCAACATGTCTAAAATTATTGACAGCATGAGCTAGGGCCAGTGTCTCAACTTCACTACAGCTGAGATATTTCAAGAACTCTTAGGGGTTAATGTTCACTTCAGTAATGTTCCTAGTTGTTGGATTCTAGTATTTGTTCTTGGTTTATCAATACTATGGTTTATCAATACTATGAACTATCTCTGGGGCAAATCCTTTGGAGGAACTTTATATGCCTAAGTAACTCTGTTTATAAGCCTGTGAGGCTGTCTAGTGCCACCTCTGGGCGTCTTGCTGCTGCTGGGCCCCTCTCAGTGCTGCTGGGCCCCTCTCAGTGCTGCTGGGCCCCTCTCAGTGCTGCTGGGTCCCTCTCAGTGCTGCTGGGTCCCTCTCAGTGCTGCTGGGTCCCTCTCAGCCACCGCTAAGGATGTGCTGATGTTGCTTCTTGTTGGTTGCAGCTATAGGAAATGCCTTTGCAGTCCTGAGCAATCCCGACAAGAGACTCCGCTATGATGAATATGGAGACGAGCAGGTGACCTTCACTGTACCTCGAACCAGATCTTATCATTACTACAGAGATTTTGAAGCTGACATCTCTCCAGAAGAATTATTTAATGTGTTCTTTGGAGGACACTTCCCTTCAGGTTGGTTTTTGTTTTCGTTTTTTAAGGCTTTGCCTACATGTACATCTGTGCACCTTATACATGGCTGGTGACAGAGGAGGTCACAGGAGGGTCCTGGAACTGAATTTATATCTCTGAGTGGCTGTGGGTGCTGGGTCCTCTGGGAAACCAGCCAGTGCTCTTGGCTACTGAGCCACCTCTCCAGCCTGGGGTTAGTATCTTAAAATGAAGGTTCTTTATACCATTCAGTTATGGATCTCAGCAGACTCTAGTTTGAAGATCTAAATAGAAGGACATCAGTGCTGGAGAAACAGCAAGAATGTGGAGTGGGCTGCAGGGAGGTGGAGGAAGTCTCTAGCCCCTCGCTGTGCATAGCATCGGCCATATCATAGTCACTCGCCTGAAAAATGGCACTGGTATTTCAGGGTTGCTTTGAAATATATATATATATCTTATATTTACATCACATGTATATTATTACAGCACCATACATTGAAGCTAGAGCTCACAAATTCTAGGAAAGAGTTTAAATAGCCACTCTGGCTGGTTTGGGCCCCTTATGTAGCCCAAGACAGTCTAGAATTTGCTGTCATGGCCCCCACATGGTAGAATGAGAGAAACAATTCCTGAAAGTTGTCCTTTGATCTCCATGCATGTGCTTTGCATGCATGTACACACACAGGTGCACACATGCATGTGCACACTGACACACATACTAATGTGTATGTATTAAATGAATAAATGAAATCATTTAAAAAGTTCTTTGGGGGCTAGGGAGATGGCTCAGTGGTTAGAAAGCACTGGCTATACTTGCAGAGAACCAAGGTGTAATTCCCAGCACCCACATAGTTCACAGCCATCTGTACCTCCAGTTCTAGGAGACCTCATGCCCTCTTCTGGTTTCTGTGGGCACTGCATGCACACGGTGCACAGACATACATGCAGACAAAACACCCATACACATAAAATTAATTAATTTTTAAATGTCACAATGGATCACTGGGCATATAACTGTATAATTCCATTACTTGATTGGGGGGGGGGGAGCAAGAGCATCAGGATTCAAGGTCATCCTTCAATACATAGCAAGTTCGAGACCAGGTGGACTTCCTGAGCTGGGAGCTGGGGCTTGGTGGTTAAGAGAGCCCAGCTGTTTTTCCCAAGGACACAGGCTGGAGTCCCAGTGCTCACACAGTGACTCACAAACATCTGTGGCTTTACTTTCAAGGGATTGATCTTTGCAGGAATGCCTGTGGTGGACATCTATACATGCAGATCAAATACTCAAACACTGGAGAGATGGCTCAGCCGTTAAGAGAACTGGCTGTCTTCCAGAGGTCCTGAGTTCAATTCCCAGCAACCACACAACCATCTGTAATGGGACCTGATGCCCTTTTCTGACGTGCAGATAGAGCACTCATATACATAAAATAAATAAATCTTTTTTTAAAAAAAACCTACTTAAACACATAAATAAATCTTTGTTGTTTTTTTGAGACAAAGCCTTTCTATGTAGGCTTGGTTGTCCTGAAACTCAAACTCAGTCTGGCCTCAAACTCACAGAGATCTGCCTGTCTTCCTGCCTCTGCCTGTATCTGCCTTGAGTGTTGGGATGAAAAGTGTACAAAAACCATACCCAGCAACATAAAATAAATAGAAGTTTACGTGAACAAACAAAACTACATAAAAATGACTCGGCATTTAAGAGTGCTTCTTCTTGTAGAGGACCTGTGTTCTATTTCCAGCCCATCACACCATCTTAACTCCATTTCCAGGTGGAGCTGATGCCCTCTTCTGGCCACCATGGGCACTGCATGCATACAGTACATAGACATACATGCAGGCAAATCATCCTGTTTCAGTTCTATTGCTGTAAAGAGACATACGACCAAGGCAACACATATAAAGTATTTAATTAAGGGCTTGCTCACAATTTCAGAGGGTTAGTCTGTCATCATCATAGTGGTGAGAGACAGGCATGGTGTTGGAGCAGTACTGAGAGCTTTACATCCTGATCTACAGGCAGCAGGCAAAGCGGGGGCGGGGGAGAGACTGAGCCTGGTGTGGGCTTTTGAAATTTCAAAGCCCACCCCCACTGATATACTTCCTCCAACAAGGCCACAGATACTTCAGCATGGCCATAACAAGGCCTAATCCTTCTCAAACAGTTCCACTAACTGGGGCCCAACTATTCAAATGGATGAGCCTGTGAGATCCACAAATGCATATACATAAACTCCAGTTTGGGAGGCTGGACCAGAGCACCTGTCCTGGATGCAGGTATTGAATAAACACCTGCATCTTGCAGGATGCTGAGAGATATGTGTGTTTGGGGCAAAAGATAAAGTTAAGAAGTTTAGAGAGAGAAAAAAAAAGCCGGGCAGTGGTGGTGCATGCCTTTAATCCTAGCACTTGGGAGGCAGAGGCAGGCAGATTTCTGAGTTTGAGGCTAGCCTGGTCTACAGAGTGAGTTCCAGGATAGCCAGGGCTACACAGAGAAACCCTGTCTCAAAAAAACCCAATAAATAAATAAATAAATAAATAAATATTTCTTTAAAAATCACAGTGAGCCCCCTTTTTTTTTAAGACAATCAATATGTACAATAATACAAGAACACAGAAAGTATATCATAGAAAACTAGAAGTTGAGAATGAAACTTTCAAGTATATGAAAATAACTTAAATTTTTTGTGTTGCTAGAGATGCAGCTCTGATCCTCCATGCTAGGCATATACTCCATGCTGAGCTACACCTCAGCCTATAAATTGAATTTTATGAGTGGCTATTAAAGATGCCATTTAGTAATACTGGGCACAGAAGCAAACGTAAGTATGTCAGATAGGATTCATGGCCAGAATGCTCTTGGTCTTCTGGCCTTTTGGAGTTTCCTCCCACAGTACTTGCAGTGGACTGTCTGTCTCCGTGAGGTCAGGTGAGTCTTGTGCACCCTGTGCCCGCTGGCTCCCTTGGCTCACATAGTTTTTCTGCTGGGTCAGACAGGCACATGCACTGTCGTTAGCCTTGTTTGGAACAATACTTTGCAGAGGACAGAAAAGGAATTGCCATCTCATGAACATTCTCTCTCCCACTCTCCTCCCTGCCCTGTCTCTCTCTCTAATCATGTCTCTTTTCCAGGGAATATTCACATGTTCTCAAATGTGACAGATGACAGTCACTATTATCGCAGGCGGCACCGCCACGAGAGGACACAGACACATAAGAGAGAGGAAGAGAAATCTCAGGTGTGTGGGGAGTGGCGGTCAGACCCACTGAACTTTTCCTTACTACATAAAATAAGAATCTCTTTAAAGAGCCGGGCGGTGGTGGCGCACTTGGGAGGCAGAGACAGGCGGATTTCTGAGTTCGAGGCCAAGCCTGGTGAATTCCAGGACAGCCAGGACTACACAGAGAAACCCTGTCTCGAAAAACCAAAAAAAAAAAAATCCAGAACTAGCCAGGCTGGTGGCACACACCTTTGATCCCAGCACTTTGGAGGTAGAGGCAGGTGGATGTCTGTGAGTTTGAGGCCAGCCTGGTCTACACAAAGTCTACACAGTGAGGTCTAGGACAGCCAAGGCTACACAAAGAAACCCTGTCTCAAGACAAAACTTAACAAAAACAAAACAAAATTTCAGAACTAAAAGTAGGATACCCAGGGGTGTCTCAGGAAGCTCAAAAGGAAAGAAGTACTGCTGGGATTGAACTAGCTGTCCAGCTTGGCGGCAAGCACCGTGACTTGCTGAGCTATCACAAACAACAAATACTATGCCTCTGGCTGGTTCACAGTATCTGAAAGAATGTGTCCTTTCTCTAAACTGTAGTTAATAAAGGAGGGGGATGAACCTTGACCTACATTGTCAAGGAAGAATGCAATCATTTCTGACAGAGTTAGATGTCATTGATTTTGGACAGCTGTGGCCAAGTAAGAGTTGCTTAGCAGTAGCCACCCCAAGAGCCCAGTCCCTGTCTGGCAGAGTTACCTAGAGGTGTAAGGGACAGTGGGGTCATTGACAGTGCGGGTTGGAAGGACTTCCCTTAGCCTGAAGGTTGTTCAGCCTTCTAAGCTGAACCTAGCCTTCGCGGCAGCCCTTGGCTTTGTGGACATCCTCACTGCGGTGCTAGTCTACATTTCCTCTGGGATGTCTTTACCTTCTCAGGCACTTCTCTGTTCTCTTGCAGACTCCATATTCTGCATTCGTTCAGCTGCTTCCAGTTTTGGTGATTGTGACTATTTCTGTCATTACTCAGCTGCTGGCTGCTAATCCCCCGTATAGTCTGTTCTATAAATCGTAAGTGGAATGTTTCTAATTTTCCCCTAACAACAGTCTGAAAGACAAAAGACTTAAGGTTTTGCTGATTCATGCTGACACTTCATCTGACCTTCCTGTGGAAAATGCTGACCTTATGTTTCAGGGAGTAGCCATCCAGAGTTGCCCTAGTGTTTTCTGTGGAGGTGAGAAATATTAAATTTAGGTACTGGAAAACAACTAACCTAAATGGAAAGGAACAGCCCAGCAGTAACACTGAGGATGCTGGGTAGCAGCCGCCTCTGCCTTAGAAGAGGGACCATTCTGTCACACAGCGACACCCTTTGGTCAAACTGCAAAACAGTCAGAATTGGTTTAGAAGGATCAGTGCCATAATTTGACATTCACAGTTAACCATGGTGGAGTTAGAAAGGACCCCAGTGAAGGCAGGAGTGAGGGCTCATAACCTGTGGCCCAGCACTGAGGAGTCAGGGACAGAGGACTGCTGTGAGCCAGGTGAGTCGGAGCTACAGTGAGAGATAGGAAGGACAGGGAGAGGAAGCAAGGAGAGAAGATGCAGAGGGGAGGAGGGAGGGCAGATTGTGATTCATGGGTCTAGAATGATCCATAGTCACTGGGACCTAGTGATTTCTTAAAATATTTTTTATTCCCAAGGAGGAGCTGGAGAGACAGCTCAAAGGTCAAGAACACTGGCTGCCCTTGCAGAGGCCTGGGATTAATTTCCAGTGCTCAGATGGTGGAGCATAACCACTCATAACTCCAGTTCCAGGGGAATCTGATGCCCTCTGCTGGTGCATCTGAAGACAGCTACAGTGTACTTATTTATAATAGTAAATAAATCTTTAAAAAAAATTGCCATAAGGGATATCTGTTACCCATAAGGACATAGAGATGATGGCAGTCATATTTAGAGGCTAGAGCCAGAAATAAGATTGCAGCTATTACCTCAGCCCTGTGAAGGTTCTGTGCCCCAGTGTGGGGGAATGCCAGGGCCCATAAGCAGGAGAGGGTGGGGTGGCAGGCATGGGAAGTGGGGAGGCAGCTGGGGTTTGTTTTTGTTGTTTTCGTTTGTTTCTTTGTTTTTTAGAGGGGAAACTGGGAAGGGAGAAATTTACATGTAAATAAAGAAAATATCTAATAAAAAAAAAAAGATTGCAGCTATTACAAGCTGATATGAGATACTCTCTGTTTCAGAACCTTGGGCTATACCATTTCTAGAGAAACACAGAACCTGCAGGTGCCTTACTTCGTGGATAAAAACTTTGACAAGGCCTACCGAGGAGCTTCCCTTCGTGACCTGGAGAAGACGATAGAGAAAGACTACATCGATTACATCCAGACCAGTTGTTGGAAGGAGAAACAGCAAAGTAAGTCAGGCCAAACAGGCTTCACGGTGGCCGTGACCCGCTCATGAGGTCTCCCCAGCCTCCTGACCCCTCTGTCCTACTGGTTTGGATCACATGTTCATGTCAACAGAGACAGAGGACAGGCACCCACTCAGATTCTACAGCAAAGAAGGAAAGCTTATGGGCACGTGGCTGGGATGCAAAACTTAAAAACTCAGGCATCTTTGTATGTACCTGTTGGATTCTCCTCTTCCCCTCGGATGGGGATGTGAGAGAACTCACTGCATGGACCAGGCTGGATCTGCCTGCCTCTGCCTCTAGGCTGATGCTCTGTAGTCCTAAATTTCTGTTCCTCCCGAGGACTTAAGATTACAGGTGTATACAAGCTTTCTCATCTTACTGCTTTTTTTTTTCCTTAAAAAAAAAAACAAAAACAAAAAAAACCAGCCCAGCGGTGGTAGTGCATGCCTTTAATGCCAGCACTTGGGAGGCAGAGGCAGGTGGGTTTCTGAGTTCGAGGCCAGCCTGGTCTACAGAGTGAGTTCTAGGATAGCCAGGGCTACATAGAGAAAATCTGTCTTGAAAAGCCAAAGAAGGAGGAGGAGGAGAAGGTATGAAGAGAAAGAGCAAGAAGGAGGAAGAGGAAAGAGCAAAATAGTAATAGTTGCTGTAGCTGCTGGCCTGGGGTCCCTTGTCCCCTTCACTCTTTTCCTTGTGGCTACACTGAAGAAACAAGGCCTGCTAGGTCTGGATTTTTCAGTAGGATGAGTGTGAACATATCCATCTTCTCTTTTCCTCACAGAGATCAGTGGGGTGACAGTGTCTGCTACTTGGCTCCAGTTGTTACTGAGGAGTGCTGGTAGGACTGGTGGTCCTGTCTCAGCCAGTAACTCCATTTTTAAATCCCATTCAATCCCCCCAAAACAGCACCCCCCCATACATGGAATAACTGCATCTTGGCTTTGCAAACTGGGTTTTGGACGATTTTTTTTTAAAGATTTATTTTATTTATTTTATGTGTATGAGTACACTGTAGCTGTACAGATGGCTGTGAGCCATGTGTGTGGCTGCTGGAAATTGAACTCAGGACCTCGCGCTCCGGCATAATTCACTGTAATCCACTGTAGCTGTCTTCAGACACACCAGAAGAGGGCGTCAGATCTCATTACAGATGGTTGTGAGCCACCACGTGGTTGCTGGGATCCTAACTCAGGACCTTTGGAAGAGCAGTCAGTGCTCTTACCCGCTGAGCCATCTTGCCAGCCCAGACGATTTTTTTTTTTCAAAGCAAACTATAACTCATCTTTTAAGCTTTATTTTTGGATGTCCTTAAATGTCTACTGATGCAGTTTGTTCTTTGGTCAAGGGGCTCGTCCCCTTGCTGACCCATCATGTGCTCCTACCCTACCACTGAGTTAAGCTGTCCTTCTGGTGGGCTCCTAAGGCACTCTACTCCTCCCACTAGCGCAGCACTGATCACTAGCTTTAGTGGTTCATGGGTGCGTGTCAGCTCCCTCTGTGGGGCTGCTGGCCCTGGGGAGCAGACTGTGTCTTACTAAGTCTGTGCCCAACATGGGTCGTTAGAAAAGAGTGTCATCCTAGAAAGCAGCGAGCTGAGGACGAGTGTTGCTGGCTCGGCCCTCGCCCTCAGGGACCTTGTCCCAAATAAGGGGCAACTAACCCGGGTGACACTGCTTTTGTCTACCTCATTGGGGTTTTTTGTTTTTGTTTGTTTTTTTGTTTTTAATTGTAAATAAGTACACTGTAGCTGTCTTCAGACACTCCAGAAGAGGGCGGCAGATCTCATTATGAATGGTTGTGAGCCACCATGTGGTTGCTGGGATTTGAACTCAGAACCTTTGGAAGAGCAGTCAGTTGTCTTACACTGAGCCATCTCACCAGCCCCGCCTACCTCATTGTTAAATTAGTTTATTTTGTTTTGGGACAGGGACTCACTATGTAGCTCTGGCTGTCCTGTATCTCACTATGGAGACAAGCTTGTTTAAGTTAGGTTTTCTCTTTTTAAAATTAGGGAAAAGCTGAGCGTGGTGGTAGAGACCCGTAATTCCAGTAAGTGGGAAGCACAAATAGGAAGATTTTGAGTTTAAGGTCCAACTGACCTACATAGTAAGACTCTGTCTTGGGCAAAAAAATCAGGCTGGTGAGATGGGTCAGTGGGTAAAGGCAGTTTACACAAAGCCTCACTTGAGTTGCATCCAGGATCCAGAAGTAGAAAGAACTCACTCCCAAAAGTTATCTGACCACCACATACATGTTATGGGACATGCAAGAGGGTGCACGCGCACACACACAGATAAGGGGAATTTAAAAAATAAAAATAAAGGGGCTGGAGAGATGGCTCAGCGGTTAAGAGCACTGACTGCTCTTCCAGAGGTCCTGAGTTTAAATCCCAGTAACCATATGGTGGCTCATAGCCATCCATAAAGAAGACAGCTACACAGTACCCATATATAACAATAAATAAATCATTAAAAAAATAAAAATAAAAAAGCAAGGTAGTGGTATCAAACGCCGTTAATCCCAGCACTTGAGAGGCAGAGGCAGGTGGATTTCTGAGTTCCAGGCCAGCCTGGTCTATAGGGTGAGTTCCAGGACAGCCAGGGCTACACAGAGAAACCCTGTCTCGAAAAACAAAAGGAAATAAGAAAGAAAGAGAAAGAAATCTGTGTAAAGATCAGACTGGCCTCAACGTCACAAAGACTCACCTGCCTCTGTCTCCAAGTGTTGGCTTAAAATTTTCCAGCACAGGGAAAGAATGTAGGAGCGAGGATCTGTGTGGATGTAAATTAAGGAAAAGGCAAAGTGCTGCATCCTATGCGCCCTTGTGCTGCATGCTGGGGTGTTTGACTTGTCGCTGTCTGCCAGAACTGCATGAAAATCTGTGTTCTGCATGTTTCACACACACAAGCACACATATACCACACACACACGTGCATGCCTGTGTACCATATTCTACTCTGGCACTAGGATGCTGGCTATGCTGAGAGGTTAAAGGTTATATCAAAAGGAGCATCTAAGCTTTGTTTCCATCCTTGCTCAGCACTGTGGCCTTCTTCAGGTACAAGTGAAAATTCGATGAGGGCTAGACCTGGTAGAACAAGCCTGTAATCTTACCCTGTAATCTCTTGGGAAACTAAGGCAGGAAGATCACAAATTCAGGGCCTGCCCCACCACAGAGTGAGTTCTAGGCTAGCCTGGGCAACTTAGTAAGCCCTATCTCAAAATGTTTTTTTTTTAAAAAAACTGAAGGTATAGCTCAGTGGTATAGCTCATACCTAGGATACGTGACGTCCTAAGATCTATCCTCAGTTAAAACACACACGCGCACACACACAGAGTAAACAAATTCATTGAATGAACCTGATGTGTGCAACTCACTAGTTGTGAATGGAGGTTGTCAGCACATAGCCCTGTAAAAATCTATTCCTAGCATTTAAATACAATGGCTCTGTGGAGCCTCCACACCACCCGAGTGCCATTTGAGAGCAGGCAGCATCTGCCCTCTGAATCCAGCAGCAAGTGCAGCCAGGAAGGTTAAATTTAGCACACTCTGAGGTTGTAAAAATAAACCCACTTGAGAACAAAGTTCACTCATGGCAAAATACCAAATGGGAATTTTATCAAGGCTAGCCATTGTCTTTTAAAATCTTTATTATTCCTTTTATTTGCTTTTCCTTAGAAAGCCTAATATGGGTGATCTTCTCTGAGTAATCCTTTTCTATGGCTGAGAATTGTCCTGTTTACTCTTCCATTGATATATCGGCATCTTAGATGAACTGTCAGGGAAAGTGGCCATGGCACTGTACTGGGTGGGATACAAGTAACTGCCTCCTGGCCTGCTCCAGCAGAGTGGAGGCTAGGCCAGGTCTTTGCCTTGAGTGAGCACTTCTTTCCATGACCTTGAGCAGGATAACGGAGTGGGCAGAATCCTAGGCTTTGAAGTGGGGTGGAGGTGGGGGAGAGTATTCATTCCCTCCTGAGAGGTTGTATGATGTGGATATAGCTTAGCACAGGGCCTGGCACCCAGTGAATACCTGATTCCTGGTGAATCCCAAGCTTGAACAGCCGCACACAGCAAACTGAAGTGCAGTGACCCATGGGACCAGGCTCTGGGTGGTTAAAATGGAAGGGGACATTTGGTTAAAGGGAGGAGGTATTTTCTTGGTCCTGCCCCTCCCAAAGACTTTTTTTCTTTTCTTTTACTTATAAGTTATTGAGTGTTGGGACTGGAGAGATGGCTCAGTGGTTAAGAAAACTCGCTGTTCTTCAGAGGACTCTGGTGCAGTTCCCAGCAGCCATGTAGGGCGACTCTAAAGGCCAGCCTGATCTACAGTCTAAGTTCCAGGACAGCCAGGCTTACACAGAGAAACCCTGTCTCGAAAAAACAAAAACAAAAACAAAACTCAGCAGCAGGAGATTGTTGTAGTAAGGAGAACCAGTCTGTTGTAGTACAGTGGTGTGGCTGTGACTCCAAAGGAGCAGAGTGGACCTCACAGAGGCCTCCTCATAACCTTCCTACTGCCAAAGAAGCCCAGTGGGGTGCAGGAGCCAGACCGGAACACTTGAATGCAGCACAGTCCCCAAGGAGCCCTGTCACTTGCAAGGTGATTGTGCCAAGGTAGGCCCTGGCTAGGAGGCCCTGTGGGCACCCGCATCCAGGGTGAATGAGAGAGCACATTGTTCTACAGCCTGAGAGACCCACTGCCTGCCAAGCCACTGCCGGCCAGAGTCCAGGCCCTGCACTCATTGTCCAGGGAGGGCATCATGCTTCTCCACCCTCACGCTGGCCTCCTGCGAGCCATCTGCACTTTGGGCCTGCCTCGGTGTAAATAGAATCATTGTGAGCAGAAATGCCAGGCAGTGTTTTGTATTGATAGAAATGTATTCAGTCGTCCATGCCCATTGTTCCTCCCGGCCGAGCGTTAATTCCTGTGTCCTGGTACTTTGCTGATTAATCAGACAGGTGCATCTTGTTCCACAAAGGAAAATAGAGCCAGTCAGCAAGGTGATGAAGAATGGAAGGCATATTTCAAAATGATTGAAATAGCATTGTCAGAAGCATGGTCCTTTAAAAGCTGCCTGTTGTTGGAGACTTTGGGAAGCCACGAAGTCCAATGCAAGCATGCCATCCTATTAATATGCGGCACATGTGACATGTCTCTGAAGGTGCATTTCCGGAGCTCCCCGCTAAGGAGGAGGGGCTTCCAGAGAATCAAAACTTAGAGCAACCACCATGGAGTTGGGAAACACAGCAGAGATTATATTCCAGTTAAAAATAGGATGGCCTTCTCTATCACGAGGAGAAAATGAAATTTATTTAGTCAAGGAAACAAGGGGCCAGTGGGCTAGGTGACATGACTTTTGGAAGAGCAGTTTGCATTGGTAGCCTCTGCATGTGGCAAGGGGATGGGGAAAGCTGCCAGCCTGGCCTTCTATAGATGTTCACCCACCAGACAGCCTGTACCACGTGTGACTTAGGAGTCTGCATGCTGAGGGAAGAGGGCAGCAGCTGTCTTTGTTCAGATGACAGGAATAAATAGGCGATTGGGCTCCAGTCCCTCTGACTGCCATCTGATCACCACTGGTAGCCAGGCTGTGGCAGTCTCCTCTTTCTGCACATGTGCAAGCTTCCTAAGCCTGTGCCAAATGTTTTGTTGATAAGAACTAAGCCTAGTAGTTTTATAATATAACACAGAGACTGCAGGGCTCTCAGGTCACAGACAGCCTTAACCTTCAGAACCTGGTGCAGTGCCCAATCAGTACCTCTAGGGTAGAGGAATAACACTTGCCTGATGGAATAGAATAAAGTACCAAAATAAGGTCGTTTGAATCTAGAAACACTGAAATGAACCATCACCTGTTGTGTCTTTCAGAGTCGGAGCTGACCAATTTGGCGGGGTTATACAGAGATGAGAGACTGCGGCAGAAAGCAGAGTCACTGAAACTCGAAAACTGTGCAAAGCTTTCCAAGCTCATTGGCCTCCGCAGGGCTGGCTGAGAGGCCGACGACCCTGCTCTGGGTGGGGGGTTCTTACCCGTTACTATTACATTGCAAATCCCATTTTATAATACAAGTTAGGAAATATGAGTACTCTACTATCTGCTAACTTTGTTGGGCAGAGAGCTGCAGCAGATGGAGACTCGTTTCCCTCCGGTCCTTCCCCAGGCCTGGCTCCCAGGGCAGGAATGGTAAAGTTTGGACCCAGCTCCTCTGTGAATGTAGGTCAGGGCATCCCAGAGAGAAGATCCACGTCTCTTCCTTCACCCTGTCTGCAGCAAGAGCCCACTACCTAGGCATGTCTATCTTAGCCAGTGCATTGCAGAGCATTTCAGAGTATTGGTGGTGTCTGCCAAGGGTTATACCTCTCCTACTGTAGAATCACCACATCTCCCGATTTTCAGTTTTCCACCCCCTAAAGACCATATAGAGAAATTGAACTATTTAGCCAATAGTTCAGTTAAGTTATCCAGATCTCTGTCGAGTCAGGAACATAAGCAAAGCTGCCTGAGTTGAGATTTCTTTTTTGAGAGAAGGGCTCATTCTGAACCCAGACTAGCTTGAAACTCACTACCTAGTCCAAGCTGGCCTTGAGTCTGCAGTGATTCTCCTACCTGAGCCTCTCGAGAGAGCTGAGATTTCAGCTGTGAGCCACCATAGCCAGCAAGGCTCCTTTATTGTCTTACTTAGTCTTCTCTTTCAGAACATCTAAGAAGTAAAACCTGGTTGAGCAGGCTGGGTGTAGTGATGTACATCTTTAGTCTTAGCACTCAGGAGGCAGAGGCAGGCCATTCTCTCTGAGTTCAAAGTCATCCTGGATTACATATCAATTCCAGACCAGTCAAAGTTACAACATAATGAGACCTTGCCTCAAAAAAAAAATAACAAAAACAAACAAAAAACCTGTTGAGCTCAGTGAACTGTTGAGCGGCAGGAAGCTGGGCTAAGGGAGAAGGTGAAATCCAAGACTGTCAGCTCTTCACTGTAGATTCCCTGGTCCACTTTGGAACTGGAGAGTCTTCTCTGTGTCCCTCCCTTTAAATCATCATTTACTATTGTATGATGAGCACAAGAATGCACAGGAGAGCTTTTTTTTTTTCACTTATTTCTCCTAACAATTTGTGAAGCCAGTGCATTAGCCATTTTATGAATCAGAACATTGGCCAGAAAGGATGAATAGTTGGCCTGGGTCAAATGACTAGGTGAGGAAGTAGAATGTGTGAGATCATCCTTTTTCTCAGGGCATTCTACCAAGTTGGCAAAGCAGATTCCCCATCCTGCAGGACACCTCCGCCCCAACTCGAATCCTTTCCATGGCCATGCTGAGTCCCCTCAGGGCTGCTTTACTGCTGGGCTTTTAGAAGCAGGACCAGGGCTGACAGTTAGAAGAGCACTGGCTGCTCTTCCCGAGGACTCCGGTTCAATTACCTGCACCGACATGGCAGCGCCCAATGTTCTGTAACTCCAGTTCCAGAGGACCTGACTCTTCTGGCTTCCAGAGGCACTGCGTGCACCTGGTGCATGGACACACATGCAGGCAGAACACCCACATTCTTTTTTTTTTTTGTAAAAAACAGGACACTTGATTCAAATCCCTTAGAGGCAGAAAAAGCAGCCCTTTCTAGAACTAAGTCATTGATTACCTAGGCTGTGGTGGTTGGGCCTTCTGGTGGGGGGCGGAGTCAGATTTGAGTTCCTGAGCTGCCCAGATTATCATGAGACTGAATTTAAAAGAAGAAGCAGATAACTGGTTTATAGTCCACATCTTTTTTTCTTTTCTTTTTCTTTCTAGGTAGGGTCCCAGGCTGGCCTCAAAGTTCGTATACAGTCAAAAACCTTGAACTCCTTTTTTTTTTTTTTTTTTTGGAGAGGGGGCAGTTCTATACAGTTTTTCTTATGTAGCACTGGCTATCCTGGAACTCACACTGTAGACCAGGCTGATGTTGAACTCAGAAATCTGCCTGCCTCTGCTTCCTGAGTGCTGGGCTTAAAGGCGTGTGCCACCGTGCCCAGCCCTGTTTGTTTTTTGAGACAGGGTTTTTCTGTGTAGCCCTGGCTGTCCTAGAACTCACTTTGTAAATCAGGCTGGTCTTGAACTCATAGGTCTTCCTGTCTCTGCCTCTGGAACACTGGTTATCTGGACTCAAAGTGTGTGGCACCACTTTCCTGAGACTTGGGACTTCTAATACTGCCTCTACCTCCTGAAAGCTAGAATCAGTCCTGGTTTATGTGGCTATGGAGAATGAACCCAAGGCTTTGTGCATGCTAGCCTACAGAGCTGCATTCCCAGACTTATCTTCCTAATTTTTTGAGAATCTCTTTAACTTATGAACAGCAGGGAGTTTATTTTGTAAAATGTGCCAGGTATGGTGGCATATAGTTTTAAACCCAGCACTCAGAATGCAGAGGCAGATGGAATACTGTGAGTTCAAGGCCAGCCTGCTCTATATAGAAAGTTCATAGCTAAACCATGTCTCAAAACATACATTGTAAAATGTACTCATGAACCAAACAAACTTAAGGAAAGTTTCTAGACATGAAAGCATTCCTCTCCCAGCCCCAGGCTCTGCTAGAAAATGAACTGTCATGAAACTGGCCTGACAGGCTAACGCCCCTCCCACTAGATGACTCTTACTAGTTCTGTGGCTCTCCTGGCACTGATGAGTTATCTGTGAGGTGATAACCAGAGGCCACACTAACAGCTCCGTTGCACCTATTGTCTGTTCTTACAGCCTGGTGGCACTGTTTTATTTATTACTGTAGACTACAGTACTCTTTCAGTATCTTACAGTACTCTTACAGTATCTCGTTTCCTTGCTTCAGTTGAAAGATAATTTGGCACTATCTAGAATAGTGTTAAACTCTTAATTCCTTGCTTAAAATTCAGACGTGTTGTCTGTGTGTTGGTAAAATAAGCTTTGTTCTCTTGACTACATCTTTTGGGAGAGTTCCTGGCACAGAAAGCTCTTTGTTCTTGCTGTCGGTGTGGCTCACAGCTGGAGACCATGGAATGGAGGACGGGAGTGAGGCTCACACAGAAATAGCTGCCACCATTCACGTGAGGTGCTTTCTCTAGTGAGAGGGAGACAGAAAATCCTTCTCCTTGTGAGGAACAGTAGAGCTTGAAGGAGTTTGTTCATCACTCGAGCCAGGAAAACATCTCCGTTTCATTGATCAGCTCCAGGCCTCCTAGCTTGGAAGAAGTGACCTATGGTAAGAAAATAGCATTGCTATGCATGCTCATGGGAACTGTTAGAAATGACAAGTGCCGAGCCTTGCCGGAGCCCCCGGATCCAGCAGGCTTCTGAGCTGCACGCCATTTCCGTTTCCATCTTCACTCCTCAGAACTGGCGCTGCTGGAGGCACCTTGGGAATCCCAGCAGGTTCCTGTTTCAGCTGGCCCCCACAACCAACCCATTGTCTCTGCATGCACTGCTCCTCACAGGAGCTGGCATTGAATCTATATTCACTTAAGGTGTTAGATTGATGTCCTAATATATTAACTTTGGGAAAGGGCCAAGCTACTATACATCTTAACGTTTGGGCCTGCACTGTTGGTACCTCATGCAGTATCAAGTAACTGTTAAACCCTGAGTACGTTTGCATCACACTGTTTTTTTTTGGAGGTGGAAAAGGGAGAGTGTTCTGTGACCAGAGTCGGGAATGACACATGTGAAATTAGTTGGCAGTGAAAAATCCTGAAAACTCTGGTCACCTGAACCACGGCATCTGGAGTGTGCTTTAACAAAGTGAACATTAAATGATTTTACATACAAAATCCGACTTTATGGCTCCTCTTTCCTCAATCATTGCCTGCCGTCCTCAGAAACTGAACATGCTTGGAGCCATTTTGGATACAATTGTTACTGTGGAATAGTTTGTATTTAGAACAGCACATAATACTAATGGCATGAATTCTAGATTCATTTGTTTTATTTATTTTTTTTTAAAAAAGATTTATTTACTGCCAGGCGGTGGTGGGGCACGCCTTTAATCCCAGCACTTGGGAGGCAGAGGCAAGTGGATTTCTGAGTTCGAGGCCAGCCTGGTCTACAGAGTGAGTTCCAGGACAGCTCAGCCAAGGCTACACAGAGAAACCCTGTCTCAAGAAAAAAAAAAAAAAGATATGTAAGTACACTGTAGCTGTCTTCAGACACACCAGAAGAGGTCATCAGATCTCATTATGGATGGTTGTGAGCCACCATGTGGTTGCTGGGATTTGAACTCAGGATCTTTGGAAGAAAGTCAGTGCTCTTAACCACTTAGCCATCTCTCCAAACCTGATTTGTTTGTTTTGTTTCAATACAAGGTTCTGCCTGCCTCTGCCTCCCAAGTGCTGGAATTAAAGGCTTGCACCACCACCACCTGGCTAAGGATTTTTTTAAAAAAAGATTTATCCCTTTTAATTTTTTAAAAAACATTTATTTATTTATTATATGTAAGTACACTGTAGCTGTTTTCAGACACACCAGAAGAGGGCATCAGAACTCATTACAGATGGTTGTAAGCCACTATGTGGTTGCTGGGAATTGAACTCAGGACCTTCAGAAGAACAGTCAGTGCTCTTAACCGCTGAGCCATCTCTCCAGCCACCCCCTTTTAATTTTTTTATGCATATGGGTGTTTTACCTGAATGTTTGTATGTACATCATATAGTGCCCTTGGAGGCCAGAAAAGGGAGTCAGTTGTGAACCTCATTACATAAGGGTGATGTAAACAGAACCTGGGTTCTCTGCAAGAGTAGCAAGCAGGGTTTTGTTTGTTTTTTAAACATTTTATAATTTATATAATTTCAACAAGAAACAAGTTAAAATGACAGCACTCTTACATTAACAGTGAAAACAAAATAGAATTCAATTTATTTACTTATTTACTTAATTACTTATTGGTTTCTTGAGACAAGGTTTCTCTGTGTAGGCTGGCCTCAGAACTCACAAAGATCCACCTGGCTCTGTCTCTCAAATGCTGGGATTATAGGTGTAAACCACTATGCCTAGCTTTTAAGTAATTGTTATTGACTGTTTATAAATGTATATTGTGTGGTTTTTCTTAACCCAGCTAGCTTCCAAATAATTGAGACTGAACTATTACTCTTATTTAACAAGCTTTAAGGGCACAACAACTGTGCAATATTACTCTATTTTAATCCTCTAATCTAGTCTGGCTACCTCCCAGGCAAAATCCTAGGGATACTTGCCTTTTAGTATTGATGTGGCTCCCTAGTGTTCTCACAGTGTCTCCTGGACCCTCTTCCTGAGGTGAACTCCCACTTCCTCTTCCTTTCCTCTCTACCCTAGCTAGGAGCAAGCCCAACCCTATTTTTTTTCCTGCTCAGTCACTGGCTGGTCAGCTTCTTTATTGACCAATCAGGGAACAATCGGGAAACAATGTTTTGCGACCTGATAGGTGTGCACAGAAGTCAGCACTGGATAACACAAGGATAATCTTTGCACAGAGCAGAGCACAGTAACATTATGCCTACAGGCGATTCTTTGTTGTTGTTTTTTTGAGGGACAGTTTCTCTGTGTAGGCTTGGCTGTCCTGGAAGTCATTTTGTAGATCAGACTGGCCTCGAACTCAGAGATGCCCTTGCCTCTGCCCTCTGAGTACTGGGATTAAAAGCATTTACCAACTTACATTACAGCAATTCTATAAGAGAGGTTTAGGAGTGCTGGAGAGATGGTTCAGCAGTTAAGAGAATATACTATTCTTCCAAAGGTCCCAATTTGTGTTCCTAGCACTCACCTTGGGTGGTTCACAGTCATCTGTGACTGACATTGAAGGCGAGTGTCACCACCACCCAGCAAAAGCTCAAATTTTAAAAAGACATAATCCAGCAAAAATGAAAAATTCACAAACAATGAATGCTAATTTTAATTATAAAACAAGAATGTGAACAAGGCATTTGAAATTATCTCAATCATTTAGTAACTCATAAGAAATAGATCTAGGGGAGGGGGCTGGAGAGATGGCTCAGAGATTGAGAGCACTGACTGCTCTTCCAGAGGTCCTGAGTTCAATTCCTAACCACATGGTGCCTCACAACCATCTGTAATGGGATCCAGTGTCCTCTTCTGGTGTGTCTGAAGACAGCTACAGTGTACTCATATGCATAAAATTAATCTTTTAAAAAAGAAATAGATCTGATCTTAAGAAAATATTATTTTATAAAAAACTTAAGTTGGGCCAGGCGGTGGTGGCATACGCCTTTAATCCCAGCACTTGGGAGGCAGAGGCAGGTGGATTTCTGAGTTCGAGGCTAGCCTGATCTACAGAGTGAGTTCCAGGACAGCCAGGGCTACACGGAGAAACCCTGTCTTGAGGGCTGATGAGATAGCTCAGCGGGGAAGAGCACCGACTGCTCTTCGGAAGGTCATGAGTTCAAATCCCAGCAACCACATGGTGGCTCACAACCACCCTTAATGAAATCTGACACCCTCTTCTGGTGTCTGTAGACAGCTACAGTATACTTAGCTAATTAATTAATAAATAAATCTTTAAAAAAAAAAACCTGTCTTGAAAATAAATAAATAAATAAGTAAAAACTTAAGTTGGACAGCTCATTTGTTATGAGAGTTAAACCATGTTTACAAAAGAACCTGTTGATAAGATCAGTTCCTACCCTGAAAAAACTGTATAAGAACAACATGACATCCTGAAGCCAAATAGTTGAATAGCTGGGAGCAACCTAATCCTTCATTTCTCTTCACTGAAAGAGACAGTATGGAGATGCTGGGGAGGGGGCTGGGGGTGAAGTTGGGAGCCGCAGAGAAGAATAAACCCACAATGTGTGCCTGTAGGAGAAAGATTCGACTTTAACTGAACCAGTCACTTCCATTAAGGATTCCGTCAGATAGCAATGGCAGCATACCACAGTCAATCTAGATCAAGACTAGAATTAGCATTGGAAACATCAGTGTTACCCAGCTCTTTCCTAGCTTTGTTCCATATCACCCATATTTAACAAAGTTTTGGTTTAAAAATATAATTCATGTATTTAATATTTACATAGTCTAACTAGTTACATGTCCTTCTTGGACCAACATGCGTGTGAAACTCAATTCAGCAGAGTCTGAGAACTCGCCTGTGTTCCAGGTGGGTTGGGTCAGGGAACAAAATACCCCGGACTCCTAGAGCAAACACCTAGTGCAGTGACTCTCAACCTGTAGGTCAACCCCTTTGGGGGTCATATATCAGATATCCTGCACATCAGATACGGTTCATTATAGTTATGAAGTAGCAGTGAAAATAATTTTATTGGGGGGGTCACCACAACATAAGGAACTGTATTAAGGGGTCCCAGCATTAGGAAGGTTGAGAGCCACCGTCTTGATTAGTTTTCCACTTTGCCTTGGCATCCCTAGTGCCAGGATCACAGGTGTGTGCAACTCTGCCCTGAAAATCTTGGCTTTTACTTCCAAAACATCCCAAACCTCTCTTCTGATTCCATTAGATGCACACTCCCAAACTACCATCCGTGAACACAGTAGCTTTTACCCTCTTGCCTAGGTTATTTTAGTAGCTTGTTTTGTCCCCAGTGCTACAATCTTCAAAGTTCTAATCAGAGCTGTCTTAGGGTTTTACTGCTATGAAGAGACACTATGACCAAGGCAACTCTTATATGTACAACATTTAATTGGGGCTGATTACAGGGTCAGAGGTTCAGTCCATTATCATGAAGACAGGAGCATGGCAGTACCAGGCAAGCATGGCACAGGAGGAACTGAGAGTTCAACATCTTGTCTGAAGGCAAACAGGAAAAGACTGGCTTCCAGGCAACTAAGATGAGGGTCTTAAAGCCCACGACTACAGTGACACACTCCCTTTGACAAGGCCACACATCCTAATAGTGCCTACCACTCCCTGGACCAAGCATATTCAAACTACCACAATAGCCAACATTTTGTTCTGAACATTTGTTTTTTGAGATAGGATTTCCCTGTGCGGCCTTGGCTGTCCTAGAACTTACTCTGTAGACCAGGCTGTCCCAGAATCACTGATAACTGGCAGATTGTTGCTGAAAGCAGGGAGCTCAGGCTGAGGACCATCAGTCTGATGGTAATAGGAGCTGCCAGTGTCTGAAGGCCTTTTGTTTGTGGCACATATGTGTATATGTGTGTCCAGTGCTGGGGTTTGGAATTCTGGCTTCATGTATGCTAGCCAAGGCTGTGCTGAGATTACAAACATCATCATAATCAGCTGGAAATGGATTTTTTTGGGGGGAGGGGAAGTTGGTTGATTGTCTCGGGTTTTTTTTATTATGTAGTCCTTACTGGCCTGGAACTTGATATGTAGACCAGGCTGGCCTCAAATGCAGAGATCTGCTGGAATTAAAGATGTCCATCACCAACACCCAGATAAACTTTCTTACTTATAAGTAGCCTTGGTCATAGTATTTTATCACATTAAAAAAAAAAAAAAAAGTAACTCCTTACACTGACTGGATGCAACGTGACCAGCTTGCTCCAAGCTCCTGCTGTTGTGCTTTCCCCGCTGTGATGGACTGTGCTTCCAAACTTGGTCAAAATAAATCCACCCTTCCCTCCTTCCTTACTCTCTCCTTCCTCCTTCCCTTCCTCCCACCTTCCCTCCCTTCTTTCTTCCCTTCTTTCCTTCCTCCCTCCCTCCCTCCCTCCCTTTTTTCCTCCCTCCCTCAAGCTGCTTTTGTTAAGCACTTTGTCACAACAGCAAGGCAAGTGACTAATGAAGGTGTCCTTTCCCAGGCAGGAACTTAACACTAAGGTGTCACACCACACTGAATCTCACTGAGTCCAGAAGCCCAGAAGCCCAGAATGCCTACTGACAGAGACTCTGTGATGGTGTCTGACAAGGGTGACCAGCCCTTATGTCCATGTCCGTGTTGGATCCAAGGTTCTCTCCTTGTGACCTCCCCCTATCCCCAGGGACTGGTTACTAGAGCCTCCTGCCCTTCAGGGTGTTGTCCCAAATACATGTGAGGAAGCCTATTCAGAGTTATTGGGTGAACACGGAGTGGCAAGGACACGAAGTAACATCTCATGAAAGATCAGAGGGATGGAGCAGAGCACAGTTCATGGAGGAATACTGAGGATCCCTGCCCTGGGGGCCTCTGCAGCTGTGTCTCAAGTAACTCAGGTAAACAGTCTCATTTACTAGACAAGGTCTGGTCAAGAAGCTCCGTGTTGAGGGCATAAATTTCAGGGCCTCTTAGGCACATGCTATCCATTGCAGTAACCACTGGTTACATGGAGCTATTAAAAACGTGGGCTGAGGGTGTAGCATAGAAATAGATCACTTTCCTAAAATGAAAATTATAACTGAAGTTTAAAAAAAAAAAACTTGAATAAAAATCTTAGGCAGGGGGCTGAAGAGATGGTTCAGTGGTTACAAGAATACATTGCTCTTCCAGAAGACCAGAGTTCAATTCCCAGCAGCTTATCTGCTGTCGTCCAGCTGTCATCCCTGAGTGGTGCAATACAAATGCTGTCAAAGCAGTGGCAGGCCCCTCCTTCCTACCCCAGCCTACAGCCACTGCAGCAAAATGTCCCATAGGAACTGTCCAAGATGGTGGCTCCTGTCAAAATGGTGGCACTATGGCATCTCCTCAGCCTACAAGCTGTCACTGGAGCTGCAGGAGCTGTCCACAGTGGTGGTCCATTTCCTGCCTCAGCCTACAGCTTTTGTGAAACACCACTGCAGGAACTGTCCCAGAAGAGCTGTCCACAGTGGTAGCACCTCCTCTCTAGGCCCCCATCCCCATATACACACCAGCAGCCCTACAGAGATGGCACCTCAACGAAAGCCAGCTGCAGCCGGGAAGGCCTTCCCACCCTAACCCTTGGACCTGATGCAAGGAAGAGGGGTTGAAAATAAAGCCACTAATCCCTAAGCAAGAAAACCCACCAATCCCTGAGCTTCCCACAAAAAGCCCACCAATCCCTGAGCTTCACACACACACACACACACACACACACACACACACACACACACACAACAATCCCTGAATCCCCAAGCTCAGGACTTGAAATCTCATCAGTCCTACTCTGGAAATCTCTGCCCTGAGAAGCTCTGCTCCCTCAGAAATCCTATATAAGCACTGTCCCTTTGTCCAGTTCCCTGCTGTCCGCTCCCAGGAGCAGGAGCTGTCCCTGGATTCTTTCTTCCCCCTCCTCTCCCTCTTCTTCCCCTCCCCCCCTCCTGAATCATTCCCTTCAACCAACCTCCTTTATGAGATTTACTGCTTGGAATGACACTCAGCTTCAGACGAAGCTGAGAAGAAAGAAAGCAGAGAAGAGCAAAAGAGCAGGGTTGAGGCTCCTGGGCTCCTCATTCAGCTGGGGCTTCCGTCCCTGGGAGCTGCGCTGCCTCTCCGGAGGATGCAACCTCAGAGCTGTAGGGTTCCTGAGCTGTATCTCAAGATACCCTCTCTTTGGGACACGGTCCCACCTCAGAGCTGTGTGGTTCCTGGGCATCTGAGTCCCAGGATACTTTTCATCCAAACAGAAACCAGCTCCAGGGGATCCAACTCCTCTGGCCTCCATGGGCACCTGCACACAGAATGCAGCTTGACAATTCACAGCTCAGACTGAACATCAAGGAGACAGAGATAAACACACACACACACACACACACACACTTAAAAATAAAAATAAAAATAAATTAAATCCTTAGGCACAGAGCTGGAGAGAGAGCTCATCAGTTAAGGGTACCTGCTCTTGCAAGAAGTACCAGATTCAGTTCCCAGCACCCACAAAGTGGTTCACAATCACCCATAACTTCAGTTCCCAGGAATATGAGGCCCCACTTCTGACTCCAGTAGGCACTAGGTGATAAGTTATCTTGATTGAAAAAAATGAGCCAAGCCAAGCAAGGCCAAATTAAATTATAAAGGTAAGTTTGTTGGGGGTAGCTCTTGGGTGAATTCACTGGCCACACGTCACACAGGAGGGGGGTCAGTAAAGTCACCATGCAGAGGGAGACAGAAGAAAATAAAAGAAAAAGCACAAGATGGGAGGCAGAAGCAGGCGGATTTCTGAGTTCGAGGCCAGCCTGGTCTACAGAGTGAGTTCCAGGACAGCCAGGGCTACACGGAGAAATCCTGTCTCAAAAAAAAAAAATCAAGGTTTCAAACTCAGAAAACCGCCTGCCTCTGCCTCCCAAGTGCTGGGATTAAAGGTGTGCGCCACCACAACCCGACAGAAACCCTGTCTTGAAAAACCTAAAAAAAGAAAAAAAGAAAAAGCACAAACACATAGAGGGAAGAGAGATGCAGGGGGTAGGGGGGGAGAGAACCAAAAGCCTGCACTATATAGTGAAGAGCCACTGAGTGAGAGGAAGCCCCGGCCCTGGGCTAGAAAGTTCAGCATAGATGGCAGGATACGCCAGCCATGCCCTGTAACAGGCAGGAATGATGCTGGGAGAACTTGGAGGCCAGATCCACTTTGGTATGTTCGATATGCACCTCAGCTACTTGTCCAGGTCTGAAACCCAACACCCCAGCCTTTTGTTGATAATAAATTAATTAAGGGCAACACAATTGTCTATGGCTACTCCCTGCTGACACTGAGGCACCGTTGTTGAGACATCCAAAAGCTGGACTTGTTGGGCAGGTCTGGGAAGAGCAGGGTGCTATTCAACCTCTGCAGGACCTCTGGGGCTAGGGATGTGAAGGCCCTGCTGAAGCAGTTTGGGAGGCTGGACCAGAGCACCTGCCCTGGATGCAGGTATTGAATAAACACCTGCATCTGGCAGGATGCTGAGAGATATGTGTGTTTGGAGCAAAAGATAAAGTTAAGAAGTTTAGAGAGGAATTTTTTTCTTGGCTGTACATTTGAAAACTTTAGACCCATGGTTTTGGTACTTTGAGGGGGGGTGGATGGATGCACCAGAACCAGGGAGAAGGGACTAGATCCCATCCTCAGGAATAGGGCAGGTGGGGAGCAAAGCGATTGACAGTACTCTTATCTGGAGCCCATTTGACCTGAGGTGGACCTAAGTAGATTCCCTGAAGCTTACAAGAATCAAAGTTTACAAAAAGAGATAAACTTTAGAGGTTCCACTACGTAGCTCTGGCAGTCCTGGAATTCACAAAGGGCTGGGATTAAATAAGGCATCTGCCGCCATGCTTGGCTTATTTTTACAAACGTTTGGTTTTTATTCTTTGGTTTGGTTTGGTTTTGGAGACAAGGTTTCTTGAGCCCGTACTATCCTTAAATTTGCTAAATTTGCAAAAATAACTCAGAGTTTCTTTCCTGCCTCTACCTCCGAAGTGTTGGGATCTGTTTGGAAACCAAGATTCTGTGTATGCTAAGCAAGAACTCTTCTTCTGTATTTTTGTGGGTTTTCTTGTTTTGAGGCAGGGCTTTTATATGTAGGCCAGGATGGCCTTGAACTCACAATCCTCCAGCCTCCTGAACGCTGAAGTTACCAGCCTAAGCTATCATACCCTGTCCTTTGTTGCTGCATTGTTGGCGGATAAAAATCCAGTCTAGCTCTACTCACTGAGCTACACGCCCCGGCCTCGAGGGGTTTTCTAAGAGCCGGACCTCGGCCTTGCGAACAGAGGAAGTCCCCGCCCCGGTTGCCAGGGTGCTCTGTGGCGTCGCATTCTCATTGGCCGGCTACGGGTGAGGCTCGCAGCGAGAGGCCATTTCCAACGAGCTGGCGGGGGCAAAAGATGGCGACGCCCCTTGGGTGGTCGCAGGGGGGCTCTGGATCTGTGTGTCTCGCCTTCGATCAACTGCGGGACGTGATTGAATCTCAGGAGGAACTGATCCACCAGCTGAGGAATGTGGTAGGCAGCCGGAGCACCAGTGGGGGCGGGATCAGGCCCCCCGTGGGTGTGGAGGACGTGGCTAGCGGACTTTGCGAAGGGGCGTCATCCCGAAGGCGGGGCTCACCTAGCCAGGGGCGGAATCAAGAGGAGCGGGGTGCTTTCCTGAACTTTACCAAACCAGGCAATATTCCCCATTCTGCCTGGTTGCCTGCCGAAGGGACTGTTGGTTACTTAGTGAACTTCAGGCCAAGGCAGCCTGCGCACCCAAACCAGATTATTCCTTAAGCCGCACACCTCTCAAAAGCAGTGCGAATAGAAACTTGGCCTTTCACGGTGCTGGTGTAAGGGCCTCCAAACTTTTCTGTGCCCTTTTGCTTCCAACCTCAGTCAGTGGGTGCCACGCACTGGCGTCATAGTAACCTCAGTGTTGGCCAGCTTGGAGCTCGTGGGGGTCTTGTGTTGTTGTTTCTCTTTTGGTTAAGAGAGTGCTTTTTAGTATTGAGATGTGTCTCAGTCTCAAAACAGACAAAAACAAATCAAAACAAAAACCTAGCTTCACATCTGTTTTTCACTCTAATGATTTTTAGACTGTGTCTTCCCTTCTGAGCAGTTAGATGAGCGTCTACTCTGTCTGTTTCTAAGAAGTGTATGCCAACATGGGCGCTGAATTACCTTCCATTCCCAGAGGGTCCCCAGATCCTTCTCTTGGCAGCTCAGTCCTACCATCCCAAACATTTTTTTTTCTCTACTCATCCTATTTAGCAGTCAGATCTTAGGATTAATGTCATTTTCTCAGAGAACAATCCTGATCCTTACTAAAGCTGGGCCCAGGGTCCCTCTGTGTACCAAAGCCCCTTGGCTTTGAGCCATCTCCATGAGGCTAGTTGCTCTTTGTAGGCAGCACTTAGAACCAGGCCTCAGTAAATCCGTGAGATTAAAAGCTCCTGTGCTAAGGCCTGTCAAGACCTGTGTGCCTTCGACATGGTTCCATTATCCACTCTTTGTCCTGGTCCTTAGAGGGCATCCCCTCCCAACCCCAGCCCCTTCCTGAGCCGGGCTCTGTTGCAGATGGTTCTCCAGGATGAAAATTTTGTCAGTAAAGAAGAGTTCCAGGAAATAGAGAAGAAACTGGTGGTGAGTAGCGGCCTCTGCACACTCCTCCCACTTCCCAAGATCCCTGTGGCTGGGCAGAATCCTTGAGTCTTGGCCTTTCAGAACTTCTAGCCCTCCTAGTGAGGCCGAATCTTCCTGCGCCCTGGCTTCAGCATGCACCCCTGAAAAGGGGAGTTAGTTAAAGGGATCCTAAGAGACTCAAAAGGTGGCCCAGGATAAAGAGAATCAACTCCCTTGCAGGATGAGAGAGCTGCTCATGCCAAAACCAAAGCCCTCCTGGCTAAGGAAGAAGAGAAATTGCAGTTTGCCCTTGGAGAGGTGGAGGTGCTGTCCAATCAGCTGGAGAAAGAGAAAATGGCCTTTGAAAAAGCGTGAGTGAATGGGCCTCAGAGCTTGGGGGCTCATCTGCCTTCTGTCTGCCCACCCTCTCATTTTAACTCCTCTTCCTCCCCCTGCCCCCCAGGCTCTCCAGTGTCAAGAGCAAAGTCCTGCAGGAGTCTAGCAAGAAGGACCAGCTCATCACCAAGTGCAATGGTAGGCGGGAGGCCCGTGCTGCCCCCCAAGTTAACATACACGGGCTCTTTACCAGCAGCCCAGTGTCGATGTCAAAAGCAGGGCTCTACCCCAACTTCTGCCCCCGGCTGAGGATACAGGCAAGTCCAGGCGGGTCACACCTTCGAAAGTGCCTTCAGGGACCAGGCAGGCTACGGAAATGATGGACGCGATCAGTGTGCGGTATTCTTCTCAGCCATAAAGGAACGGGCTCGCTCCCATTTTTCTTGAAACATACAACCTTCTTAGTCCACCTTTTGTTTTATCCCGTTTTTGATAAGCGTTAGAAATAGTATATTCTATTTATAACCTTGCTTCAGGAGGAGACGTAGAGCAAACACAATCCTACTGGGAATCTTAAGATTTATGATCAAAGGACTCTATAGAACCAGAGACTGGGTTACCAGAGCCATGCCCCTGCCCTGGGAACAGAGCCTGGAATTGCCAGATCTTAAAAAAAAGAATCTAGAAACCAGGTATTATGGTACATGCTTCTAATTCCAGCATTCAGTAGGTGGAGGCAGGAGGATTGGAAATTTGAGGCCATTGTGGGCTGTGTAAGACCTTGTCTCAAACAAAACAAAAGAATCTACAAGTCAATTTTAATGGAAACTTCTGAATTGTTAGTGTAGGCAACTAATTTAGACAGTTTAAAAGTAGTGTATTCACTGAGTAAAATATGTCTAGGCCACTGGATTTCAACTCTGCCGTGTGGAGCCTTTGGCTCCTTCTGGTTCTGTGGAGTCCTCACCTTCAGGAACAGCTTTCATTTTTAGAGAATGCTAAACTCTTATTACTATGAATTCTATGTAGAACATCTGTTCGTTCACTGTAGCAGATCTTAAATAGGCCAAAAAACAGCCTGAGCCCAAGAGAGTTAAGATCCCTCCTCTCGAGGCTCCCACTTGGTGCTCTGGGCAGCTTCCACACACCCACAGCCTTCTGTCACTCCTGGTGAGCACTCCCTGAGAAGTGCCAACTGGCTTGTCTCTTGATGAGGGCAAGCAGGCTGACAGGCCTCATGGGGGTTTGAGCAAGGCTTCCTGAAGCCTAATGGGTAGTCACTGTCTCATATCCAGTGTTCCTCTACCCTGGGTCCTATCTGCCTTCGCACTCCCCCTTTCTGGAGAACCCAGAGAGCTGGAGTTGTACCCTGGTATAGCCAGACACATCTTACCTTAGGGCATCTCCTACCAAAATCAGCAGAGGCCCTAGGGCTCTGTGTGTGTTATGGGGTCAGGGTCTGGATGCTTCTGCCACAGAATGTTCTGTGCCTCTGCAGTGGGCCATAAGCCTTCACCTAAGCCATTGTGGTGGTATGAATTTCACTTTAATCAGTACTTATGCCTGGTCCTTTGTGATTTCAGGGTTTTTTGGTTTTTAGTTTAGTTTTGCTTTTTTGTTGTTGTTACTGTTTGTTTTGAGATGGGCTTTCTCTGCATAGCCCTCCTGTCCAAGAACTTGCTTTGTAGACCAGGCTGGCCTCAAGTTCAACAGAGGTCCACCTGCCTTGGCCTCCTGAGTGCTGAAATTAAAGGCATACACCACCCCCACCCAGCTCAGTTCAATTTCATATTTCATATATATATTTACATAGATATTTTTCTTCTTTTTTTCCCTCTTTTTTTTTTGAGACAGTTTTCTCTGTGTAGTCCTGGCTATCCTGGACTTCTGGATGTAGACCAGGCTGGCCTTGAACTCACAGAGATCCCCTGCCTCTGCCTCCAAATACTGGAATTAACAGGTCTGTACCACCATGCCCAGTCAGTCACACAGATTTCTAGTTCTCTTTGCCAGAAGAATTTTAGATACAATTAATCCAAATTATGCATATAACCCACAGAACCAGGCTCTGAGGCTCAGTACTGTCGTGTAGTGTTCTCTGTCCTGGTCACCATTGTCTCCTTCCTCTTCTCTACATTGTGTCTCTAGGACCAGATTTCACCTGGACTGCTAAATGCACCAACAGGTCTGCATGGTGGGATCTCTTCCTTCCCCTGTATGTGCCTGTGTCTGTCTGTGTCCAGAGGTCAGAGTTAGGGATCATCCTCAAGCTTTCTACGTGGTTTTATTTTATGTGTTTAAGTGTTTTACCTGCATGTGTGTGTATCCATACTCTGTGTATGATTGGTGCCCACAGATCCCACAAGAAGGCATCTGATAACCCTGGTACTGGATTTGCAGACAGTTGTCAGCTACCTTGTGGGTAACAGGACTTGACCCAGAGTCCTCTGCAAAAGCAACAAGTACTTTTAAATGCTAAGCCAAGTCTTCAACTACCTGACATTATTTTTTAAGGCAGTGTTTTTTGTTTTGTTTTGTTTTGTTTTTTGTTTTTTTGTTTTTTTCAAGACAGGGTTTCTCTGTGTAGCCTTGGCTGTCCTGGAACTCATTCTGTAGACCAGGCTGTCCTCAAACTCAGAAATCTGCCTGCCTCTGCCTCCCAAGTGCTGGGATTAAAGGCGTGTGCCACCACCGCCTGGCTAAAGCAGTGTTTTTGTATTATAGTTGTGTGTGTGTGTGTGTGTGTGTGTGTGTGTGTGTGTGTGTGTGTGTGTCTATGTGTATGCATCCCACATATGTGTGGAGGTGAAAGGAAAATGTAGCCTTCACTTTATCCATCCACTGGATGGGACCTGGAGATCGAACTCGGGTCCTCTGGGCTGGCAGCAAGCACTTTTACCTGCTGAGCCATCTCATTGGCCCGCTGCCTTATTTCTTGTGACAAGGTCTCACACTGAACCTGGAACCTTGCCAATTTGACTAGACTGACTGGCTAGCAAGCTCCAAGGATCCACTGTCTTTTCTTCCCAGCAATAGAAAGACGGGCGGGGGGGGGTGCTTTTTATGTGAACGCTGGGTATCCAAATTGTGGCCTTCATGTCTCTTGCCTCAGGCATTTTACCAACCAAACCACCTCTATAGCCCCTACCCCATTTAAATTGTATGCATTTGTATGTGTGTGCATGTGTGCATCTGCATATGGAAGCTGGAAGACAACCTCTAATGTTATCCTGAGGAATGATACCCACTTCCTATAAGACAGGCTCTCACTGGCTTGAAGCTCACCAATTTGGCCATGCTGGATGACCAATAGAGTCCCAGGGATCCTCCTGCCTCTGCTTCTCCATCACTAGGATTATAAGCACACACCACCACACTGAGGTTTTCACGTGGGTTCTGGGGACCCCACTTCAGAAGCTCATGCTTGCAAGGCAAATGTTTCACAGAACAAGCCCTTGCCCATTCTCACCCCTTCCCCCAATTTTTTTTTTTATATTTCTCTAATTTTGTTTTTTTTTAGGCTTGTGTATCTTATTACATGTATGGGTGTATTGTCTGCTTGTACGCAGAGAATTACAAGAGGTTGTGAGACACCGTGTGGATGCTGGGAATGGAACTAGGCCCTCTGCAAGGCCTAGTACTTATTATTCTAAGTACACTGTAGCTGTCTTCAGATGCACCAGTAGAGGGTGCTCTTAACCACTGAGCCCACTCCTCAGTCCCCTACTCCCCTTTTCAAGATGGGCTCTCATGCATCCCAGGCTAGCCTCAAACTTGCTAGGGAATGACTTTGAACTGATTCTCCTGCCTTCTCTTCCTGAGCACCGGGATTACACCATGTGCCGCCACACCTAACATTCCCCTTCCTTTTAGTTTTCACTTTCTAATGGTGCTAGGAATTGAACCCAGGGCTTTACCAGCTAACCACAGGCATGCACTCGACCAGTGGACTATTGACCAGCCCTGTGCAGCCATCCCTTTAACCAGAGGGGCTTTTTTTTTCCCTCTCCCTGTGTGATCAAAAATATCCAGGGCTCCATGAAGGACAGCCCTACATGCTCTCAGATCCTTACAGCCACCTTGGATTTTGACCCAAGACCCAAAAATCCTTGTCCCTAATATGTGCTTGGTTAAGAGGGAGGCTTTTCCATCACTGTCCTACTGGGTTCTCTCCATGCTACTGTGGAATAGGGACTCTTTTTATTTATTTTTTAAGATTTATTTATTATTATATATAAATATACCGTAGCTGTCTTTAGACACACCAGAAGAGGGCGCCAGATCTCATTATGGGTGGTTGTGAGCCACCATGTGGTTGCTGGGATTTGAACTCAGGACCTTCGAAATTACAGTCAGTGCTCCTACCCACTGAGCCATCTCACCAGCCCAGAATAGGGACTCTTTTTTTTTTTTTTTTTTTT
>NW_022196895.1:31631571-31646586 GCF_008632895.1 Mastomys coucha | reverse complement strand
TAAAGATTTATTTATTATTATACTAAGTACACTGTAGCTGTCTTCAGACGCACCAGAAGAGGGCATCAGCTTTCCTTATGGGTGGTTGTGAGCCACCATATGGTTGCTGGGATTTGAACTTAGGACCTTTGGAAGAGCAGTCAGTGCTCTTACCCTCTGAGCCATCTCATTAGCCCGAATAGGGACTCTTTATGTATGAGAAATCTGGTCTAAAAAAGCATCTAGCCCAGCTTGCTAATACTGCCTCAACATGAGCCTTCCTCCAGTGCAGCCTCGTCCTTCTCTCATCATTTCCTCTTTGGTCTTTTGTTTTTATTTTCCTCTCTCCTTGCTTCGGTGCAGGAAATTGAACTCAAGAGCCTCACACTTGCTAGGCAGGTGTTCTAGTAATGAGCTACACCATCAGCCTTCAACTCCTCAGCATTTATTTATTTGTTTGTTTATACATTCATTCATTCATTCATTCATTCATTTAACTGAGATGGGGGTCTCATTTAACTGATATGGGGGTCTCAGGTAGCCCAGACTGTCCCTAAACTTGGTAAGATGACCTTGGACTTCCCATACTCTTACCTCTGCCTTCCCAGTGCTGCGATTAGTAGCATGTGCCTCTGTCAGTTTAGTTTGAGTTTTGTCTTTAAGGTCTATTTTCTGTGTGTGACTGTCCTGCTTGCATATATATATATATGTGCACCATGTGTGTGCCTAGAGTCTGTGGAGATGAGAAGAAGGTGCCAGATCCCCAGGAACTAGAGTTAACACACTTACGAACTACCATAGTGTACTGGGAATCAATTCAGGGTCCCCTGGAAGAGCAGTCAGTGCTCTTAACTGCTGAGCCATCTCTCCAGCCTCTAGTGCCTGATTCCTGACTCCTCCTCTAGAGAAATTAAACACATGTCTGGCATAGTCAAAGACCTCACCTCCCACCAGAGGCCCTGTATAGCCCAAGGCTGGGCATCAGTTTGCCCTTGATAGGTCTGGTTTAACTGAGATGGCCAAACTTGGTATTTTGAAGCCCAGAGCTCTTAGGGACATCTTGTTCATTCCACAGTACACGGACCCATGAGCCAGGCTGTTTTAGGACTTAGTTAACAGTGATGAAGGCACTTGTCCCTGTCCCTGTGGACCTTATGTCCTAGTTGTAGAAAAGGCCAATGACTGATGAATAAAACACTTTAGACATCGGCACAAGGGGAAAGGGGGACAGGGGACAGAAATAGGAAGTACTGAGAGGGCTGCAATTTCTAGACCAAGGGTCTAACCATGGAAGTATAAAGACCTGAGGGCCAGCCAGGGCTATGGCAGGAGACTCTGCTTCTCTCCAAGGATTTTTGCCCATCCTCACCTGGGTGAGGTTCATAATACAGTGGTAAAGTTACAGACAAAATCATTGTCTCTACTCAGGAGGCCCCAAAAATTTGCTGATGTGGCATGGTCCCGTGGTGAACAGGAAAGCCTAGCTCCTCAGGAAGCTGGGGTAACAGGACCAAAAGTTTAAGGCCTGTCAGTATTACAGAGTGAGTTTAATAAAGCTAGCCTGGCCAACTTAATGAGCCTCTGCTTCAAAACCAAGTAGAAAGTGGAGATGGGTGTGGTGGTGCAGTTGGGAGGAGGCTGAGGCAGGGGAATCGCTTACAATTGAGGCCAGCCTGGTCTACATGGCAAGTTCCAGAACAGCCAGAGCTATTATAATAGAGACCCTGTCTCAAAAAGAAAGAAAGGGAGGGAGGGATGGAGGGAGGGAGGAAAGAAAGAGAAAGGAAGGAAGAAAGAAGAGAGGGCCGGGTGTGGGTTGGGTGGTGGCATGGTAGCACACCTGTAATCCTAGCACTGGAGAGGCAGAGACAAGAGTTCTCTCTGAGTTCAAGGCCAGCGTGGTCTACATAGTGAGTTCTAGGACCTCACTATGCCCCAGGGAGGGCTATGTAGAAAGATCTTGCACACACACCCCCACCTAAAATTGAGGATGGAGCTCAGTGGTGGAGCTTTTACCTATCACGTGTGAGGCCTTGGGTTCAGTCTCCAATACAGAAAAAGAAACTCATTCATACTAAGGTATAGGCTGTTCCAGAAGAACTCCTGGGCAGGGAGAGGAAAGTTTGAAGAGCCACACAAAGGAAGACCTCAACTCCGAAGCCTGAGAGTGGGAACCACCCCTCCTCCCTGCCTCTCTCCCCCACAGAAATTGAATCCCACATTATAAAGCAAGAAGATATACTTAATGGCAAAGAAAATGAGATTAAAGAGTTGCAGCAAGTTATCAGCCAGCAGAAACAGAATTTCAGGTGAGGGGCTGGGCCAGGCTGGGGGTTGTTGATGGAAGTGGGGAGTCTGACTTCTGGCCCTACTCGGGGCTGTCCAGCCTACGACCAGCTGGCTCCATTGCAGGAATCACGTGTCTGACTTCCGGATCCAGAAGCAGCAGGAGACCTACATGGCCCAGGTGCTGGACCAGAAGCATAAGAAAGCCTCAGGAACACGTCGGGCCCGTAGCCGTCAGTGTTCCAGGGAGAAATAAACTGCTGGTTATCATCATCTTATTCTCTAGCTGTAATGCCCAATCTCTACTCTACCTTCTTCGTCCTGGGGAGACTGGCTCTTCCCTTCCATCCCTATGGGTCCCTCACCCCTCCAAGAACAGTTGCTCTGTCTGCCTCCTATAGCAAATCAAAGCACCTCCTGGGAGTCAGGTCTGGGGACCACCACTGCAGGGGCTTCTGAGCTTAGGAGGGAACACTGCTCATGCCCTCAACCCCTGCTGCTGTCCATGTTTGGGATGGGGTAGAGCCAGTGGGAGGGAGTGGGAAGTGGGTCTTTGTGGGTTGTGCTGGAACTGTGGCTCAGAAGGCTGCTTGCTTTGGATGATTAGGTTTTTTTCTAATAGTAAGCAGCCCCCGTTAGCCCAATCACACCCTACCTGGACTCGAATAAAATGCGATTCTCTGGGGTTAGGGTTAGGGCAGAATGGAGTGTGGGAGTGTGTTTCTCTACTTGTGCTTAAGCATGTGTGTGTGTGTGTGTGTGTGTGCGCGCGCGCGTGTACTCATGTTAGCCCTGACCAGAGAATCCAAAGACTGAACTCCCAAGACCACAGTGAAGCTGAGAAACCAGAAGCCATAAGGTGATGAGAATATGTGTATACTATCACATCTGCACCTTCTCACCCTGCTGAACAAAAACCTTCCAACAAGGAAAGTGAGAAAACGCTTTAAAGCAGGGGAACGGAGAGAGGGCAGCCTGCTCAGGTTGCTCAGGCAGATCTGAGAGGATGAAAGGTCAACTCTGTTCAGAAGCCATCCCGGAGTGTGTCCCCAGGTCATCGTGGGGAGCACAAGATCCACAAGACTCAGATTGGTTAAGTCCAGCCTGTGCTGTGTGACACTGAGGCTGGGTACAAGGGGGGTGGCGGGGGCGGTGCATCAGGGCCAGCTGGGGACTGAGTCACAGCAGGACAGTCCCTCAAGCCAGAAGTTAAGGACAGCCCTGTCCTATTGTCTGTCATAAGACAAAGACAGCTGGTGACTGCTGCTCTTTGGGGATTGGAATAAGGAAGGGCCATGTGGGCCTAGGACTTTAGAGGGAACCCTACAAAGATTGGTTTGTCTCCCAGGTTTGTTCCAGAACAAACCTAAGCTAAAGCTACTTGTGAAAGCTAGCTAGGGATGATCCTCCAATACTTTCTTCCTAATGGGCCTAAAAGTCTGTCTGAGCCAGTGCCTACCTGAGGAGAGCTCCTCAGATAGCCCTTAACCCTCTCAAAGGTGGTGTAGGGGGTAAGGGGGGAGTCAAAGATGCATAAGGAAGGCACGGATGAGAGTTTCTTTGTGATGTAAAGAGTTGGGGACCGAGGATATGGAATTTCAAGATCTCACATCCCGAACCTCACCTCTGGGTAAGCCTCTTGCAAGGGCAGAGTGTTCTGGAATTGGGCCTAGCTGCTGCCTCCTTTCTAAAGGGAGGCCTGCCTTCCTCTCACACGCCTGTCTCCTGGAGTCTGGATACCCCCCCCCCACGCCGCACCTGTGTTGGAGAAAGTTCGGCATGGGGGGCTTCACCCCGTAGGGCCCACAGCTTAGGTCTCTCTGCTGCCAGCCGGCCAACGCCACCTCAGGCGTTGACGCTGGCGCTTTAAGACGCTTTGACCCCCAGCGGCACCCAGGCGGGGCGGGGACAGCGCAGGAGCCACCAGCGGAGGCACTGCGGCTAGCAGGAGGTTAGTGCTAGGTGTCCTGCCCACCATGCTGACCGCGCTCGCCCCGTTAGCCTTTCCTGGACTCTCCAGGCGGCTGCCTGCCCCTGCGGGGCGCCAGGACTCGTCCGGTTCGTCCGGCTCCTACCACACAGCTCCGGGTTCTCCGGAGCCCCCGGACGTGGGGCCGGACACAGAAGGCCGGGGGACTTGGCTCCGGGTGGCTCCTGGGCGGGGGGCGGGCACGCAGCCTGTGCTGTCCGTCAGCGCCCAGAATAGCCGCCAGCAGCGTTGCTCCGGCTCGGGTTTCCCGCGAGGCCCGGGCTCCGGCCCGCCGCCGCCCCGGCCCCAGCTGCGCATGCTGCCGTCGGGGGAGATGGAAGTCATCTTCGGCGCGGGGCTTCCGTTCAGCCGCTCGGACGCGGAGGATCTGGAGGAGCCACAGCTCATGGCGCCCACCTTCAGCGGTCCCCCGCCGACCCGGCCGGAGTCTCCTGCCTCCATCCCCGACGGGGGCGCTCGCTGGGCCACCTACCTGGAGCTGCGGCCCCGCGAGCCGCCGAGTCCGGCCGTCTCAGGGCAGTACGAGTGCGTGGAGGTGGCCCTGGAGGAGCGCAGCGCGCCCCTTAGACCCCGCACGGTGCCGAAGCGTCAGATCGAGCTGCGCCCGCGGCCCCGGAGTCCCCAGCAGGACAGTCGCGCGCCGCGTCCCCGCCTGCTCCTGCGCACCGGCTCCCTGGACGAGTCTCTGAGCCGCTTGCAGGCCGCCGCGGGCATCGTGCAGACGGCGCTGGCCCGAAAACTGGCCTCCGCGCTCCCGGCCCCCAGCGACGCCACTTTTAAGTCAAACGGCGAGCCAGAATCCACGACGAACTCTCCTCGGGAGACGGCGGCCAGCACGCGTGGGCTCCCGGAAGAGGTCAAGTCCCGGCCGCCCCGCGCGCACGATCATCCTGCCTCCGCCAGAGCCCCGCGGCCTTGGCCCAGTCTCCGAGAGCGAGCGATTCGGCGGGACAAGCCGGCGCCCGGGGTCGAGCCCCTGGGTCCGGTTAGTTCCAGCATCTTTCTGCAGTCAGAGGAGAAAATTCATCAGGCTCACAAACAGGAATCCAAGACCCAGTTTCCCCGGGAGACTCCCGATCGAACGGTGCCGAGGGCACGGAGTCCTCCTTTCCATTCTAGGGGTTCCCGGGCGGTTCCCAGTAGGGCTGCGAGGCCGAGGAGCCCCTCTCCTCCGCAGCAGGCTCCAAACGGGGCCGTGCGGGGTCCTCGCTGCTCATCTCCCCAGAACCTCCCACAGCCTCCTAAGATGGTTTGGAGAACGAGTAGCCCGGCCTTCCCAGGCACATCCTCTGCGTGGGAACCTCGGAATGCCTCCATCGAGGACGCCGTCAGCAAAAAGACCCCTTCCCCTCCACCTCTCCCCCAGTGGACTCAGGCTGTCGCTAGATTTGGGAACGCATGTCCTGAAGCTCCTCTTGTGTGGAAGGCTCCTAATTCCAGAGGCGGAGATGCAGTAGGGCTGAGTAGGGACCCGTCGCTGCCAGCCCTGCTCCCACGGGAGTCACCTCATCCTCTTGGAACACGTAGCCCATCGCCCGGAGAGACCTGGCCAGGTCCTGTCGCTCAGGATGCATCGACGGCCTGGCGTCAGGGAGCTACGAACGGTCTAACTCAGGAGCTGGAGCCTCCCACACCACCAGCACCCGCGACTCCAGAGCTCACGGAGGCGCCGCCGTGTCTGCTCTCACTGGAAAACACGGACGTCGCTCTCAGAGGCGGTCGGCGGTCCCCAGACGCGGACACACCGGAACAGCCCCGACGTCATCTCACAAGCGCTCTGGACGACGATGTGTGCCCAGAAGCCTTGGGCTCGGGAGAAGCGGCTCCCGGACGCCCGCGCGTGACCATTCCGCGGCCCCGAGACGTGCGCAAGATGGTTAAGACGACTTACGCGCCCAGCTTTCCCGCGGGGAACCCAGGCTCCGGGCTCCCCGCGCCTCCTGCGGACACCCGCGGGGAGGACGGCGACGCATCCAACACGCACAAGCTCCCGGCACTTGAGTCGCCCGCCCCGGCTCATTACACTTCCATTTTTCTCAAGGACTTTCTGCCTGTGGTACCTCACCCCTACGACTCACTAGAGCCTTCACTCCACGCAGCCCCTAAGGATGCCCCCGCGTCCGGCGGGGTCCCGAGGCGGAGGGCAGAGAACAGCACCGCGAAGCCTTTCGCTCGCAGTGAGATCCGCTTGCCCGGCGCCCTAGCCTTCGGCCAGCGGCGGGAGAAAAACACGAGTGTCCAAAGACGCGATCCTGGAGGAGAAAACCCGGATGCTGAGGCCCAGCGCCTGGTCCGGGACCGCGAGGGTCGGAGCAGCCCTTTAGGAGGCGCTCGCACCTCGACCCAGTGTTCCTCTTTAGAGTCGACAGGGACCCGACCACCTCGCCCGGGCTCCCCGCAGGCGTGTCCAAACTCGAGCCTCAGGGCAGCACCCGAATTGGAGACACCGCTTGCGGCTCCAGCAACCGCGGTGCAGGCGCCCCTCCCTCCCGATCCTCCGGCGACGGCGGCCAGGGCCGCTGCACCCTTCCCGCGAGCTGCCTCTGCGCCTCCCACCGACCGGCTCCCTCCTGCATCCTCCCTGGGGCCGCGGAGGCCTCCGGGAGCCGCGCCCGCGGGGAAGGTCCTCGTAGACCCGGAGAGCGGCCGGTACTACTTGGTGGAGGCGCCGAGGCAGCCTCGGCTGCGGCTACTCTTCGATCCCGAAAGCGGGCAGTACGTGGAAGTACTGCTGCCACCCTCGCCCTCTCCCTCCCGGCAGCCACGCCAGTCTTATGCCCCGCTGGCCCTAGGGCCCGGCCTCTACCCGCCAGCCTATGGGCCTATCTCTGGTCCATCCCTGTCGCCGCTGTCCCCCAACCTGCCGACTCTTGGTAGTCTCCAGCTACCTTGGGCTCCTGAGGCTGGACCCCTGGAGGGGATGTACTACATGCCCTTGAGCGGGACCCCTAGCCCAGCACCACCAATGCTCTTCTGTGCTCCACCCTCCAGTTCTGGTCCCATCCAGTCTAGCAAGGGTTCCGTGTTTCCTTTGTGAAGCCTGAACCCTTATCCCCAAGAAATTGGGTTCCTTAGAAGGCTTTGGGAGTTCCGAATCCCAGTTTCTATAACCTTTTTCTCCCATCAATTCTTTGGCCAGTTCCAGCCAGTCACCAGACCAGAAGTGACCTTAAGAGAATGTATCTGCTACCTGGGCTGGGCTGATAGTGCGGGAGCATCTTTAGCAAATGACTGGCTGCCTACTTCCCACCCTCCCCGCCCCTCCCCGGCCCGCAACAAAAATATGTGTCCCTTCCCCAAACCTTCCCAGGGTGCGGTGTGTTTTGTGTATGTGTTTATGTAGGCAAGCAAGTCTGTCAAAGTGAGAAGCCAGTTTAGGAGGTGTTGGGGTTTCCCAGAATAGCAGGTGTGGGAGCAGCAGGTCCGGGTTGCCTTGGTGAACTCTGTCTCCCTAACACTGGGCCCAGTTGAGTGGAGCCCGACAGTGGGTGCTGCTGAGATGGAAGGGACGGGTGACAGCCATCAAATCTGGCCGTGCGCTTTGTCCTGGGAGGCTATGGGGGGAACCCAGTGTGGCCCCAGGGCAGCTTGGGCAGCGAATGAGAGCTATGAGGATAGTGGCTGGAGATGAAGTATGGATGTCGTATAAGGAGATGTGGAGGGTCAGCCTTGATTGGAGAGGAGACAACTGGGTGAAATGGTCCAGGGTTGCTGTAGTCCCTGTAAAGACAGCCAAAGGGACAAGCAACTCCTCCATAGAAAGGCCGGCAGGAGGGTCTAGGAGATGAGGAAGTGGGGGGTGGGGGAAGGGGGAGATTACTTCTCTTTGAGTTTTCTGTGGCTAGGGGTGACTAGGGACAAGTGAATTAAAGAGTCTCAAGTGATCAGCAAACGTTCCTCTTGTTTGCCCATTTCTGGAGTTGAGAGGGCAGGGAGAGTAAGAATCTAGAAAAAACAAGTTACTTTAGTTTTGGGAATTGTCATTTAACCAAAATGGAGGAGCTTCATAAAATGGTGTGACAGCTGGCCAGTGCTTTGATCCCAGCACTCGGGCGGCAGAGATAGGTGGGTCTCTGTGAGTTCAAGGCCATCCTACAAATCGAGTTCCAGGACAGTCAGGGCTACACAGAGAAATCCTGTCTCAAAAACCACAGACAACAAACAAAGATGTGACTACTACTAACAGCCCACAGCAGGGAACCTAGCTCCTCCCTCAAGCCCCAGTGCCTGTCTTCTGTAGATCCTGGGAGTTGAGCTAACTTTCCTTGAAACCATTCCCCACCTGGATAGACAGTAAGTAAATTGAATCACGAAGATGACAATGGAGAGGAAAGTTAGGCTGTTATCACACGGGGTGAGTTAGAGCAGGAAAGAGGAAGGGTGTTCCCATGTGGAGTAGGCCTAGGGACCCTGACCCTTTAGCTAGTTCCATTCTCCATGTTCCTCCAGGAGCAGAGGCAACAGAGCCCACACAGGGACTTGCCCTTCCAGCTGCTCACAGTATAGGGAAGACCCTCAACCTGTGCTTCAGCTGCTCTGAGCCTGGGGTAAACTGAGGGCCAGAGAACAATCTCTGTGAGGTGGGAGGTGATCTCTGTGTCCTTTTGAGTCTTACTGGAGAGGTGTTTGACAGGAGGTGTCTGGGAAAGATAGTTTCCACTAGAAGCAATGCCAGGCTGGCATTTGATAGCTTTCTGGTCCCAAGTCTGTGAAGCTAAGATCCCTTGGAGCTTCTGTCAACCTTGCCCTAGATTGGAAATCGGCTAAAATGCACCATCAAAATAACCTCAACATCTCTACCAGAGACACTGGTCCCAGTGACATGGAGGGACCAGGGCCACCCCTAGAATGTATCATCTCGCCCTGGTGTGCAATAAATGGCTGACCATGGAGAGCCATGGTGGCCGAAATGACAACCAAGTGTATGGTCCTTATTTCCTGCTGCCACCTTTTAAAAACAAAACAAAAAATCACTTTTGCCTGGCATGATGGTATACACCTTTAATCCCAGGACTTGAAAGGGTGAGGCAGGTGGATCTCTTTGAGTTCAAGGACAGCTATCTCAAAAGCCAAATAAGTAACACCTGAAATATTTATTTTTATTCCATATGAATGTTTACCTGCATGTATGTATATGCGCCTGGTGTATGCTTGAGTCCCATGAAGGCCATCGAATCACCAAGATGACAATAGAGAGGAAAGTTAGGCTGTTAGGGGTGTGAAAAGGGCATTGAGTCCTCGCCCTGCCACTGGAGTTACAGATGGTTGTGAACCGTTGTGTGAGTGATGGGAACTGAACTCAGGTCCTTAGCAAAACAAGCAGTTGTTCTTAACCACTGAGCACTCTTTAGCTTGCTGCCCCTTGAACACCCCCCACAAAGCCCTCATGTCTGGCTCTGGCCTAGGTAAGGGGCACCCTAGAATTGGAGGAAAAGACCATGTATGTTCTCATACACTGTAGTCTCCCGGACTCCGTAACTCTGCTTCTTTTCTTCTCTCTTCTTTTCTTTTGAAAGAATTATTTATTTTATGTATATGAGTACACTGCAGCTGTCTTCAGACACACCAGAAGAGGGCATCGGGTCCCATGACGGATGGTTGTGAGCCACCGTGTGGTTGCTGGGAATTGAATTCAGGACCTCTGGAAAGAGCAGTGTTCCTAACCACTGAGCCACCTCTCCAGCCCAGTAACTCTGTGTCACTACAGTTAGAGAGGGCCCCTAAGTGAGCAGCCCGAGCCGTGGCCACATTCCTCCTGGAGGCTGTGTGTGACCCGTGGACATTGGGGACCACTGTCAACATGGCTTCTCCAGCTGGAGGATCTGTCTCTTCTCTCTGAGCTTTCACAGCCCCTGTAGTAGAATAAAGACGCCTGCAACCAGCCACCTGGCCCCACAGGATGTTCTGTAGGGTTCCTACCACTTGCTCAGGTCACAATATGTGCTCTCCATCAGCCACCAAGTGTCCTTGGCCAACCTCAGCCTCTCTCCTTCCATCTTCACCTTCTATGTGTGTAAAATGGAGCTGAGTCATCAGGAGCCAGCCCACCCCTGCATGCGTGGCATCTCCAGGGCCTCTGGGAAGGGAAGAGGGTCAGTGAGGTGTCAGTTCCCTATTGGCCTAAACCACAGATAATTCGAATGCACATCTGCGCCCCAACCTCAGCCTGTGCTCCAAGAAGTAAGTTCAGAGGCCATGAGACTGCCTCTGCCACTGTTGCTACTGTTCGGGTGCAGGACTGTCCTGGGGAGTTTTGGGGATAGGATTTCCTTGTCAGCTACAGCCCCCACACTGGATGATGAAGAGAAGTACTCATCTCATATGCCGACTCACCTGCGCTGCGATGCCTGCCGGGCTGTGGCCTACCAAGTAAGTTCTGTGGTCCCGCAGCAGTCCTTGCTCAGGCCACGCCATCTATCTTAGACCTCACCACTGAGCCTTCAATCCCCAGCTCTCAGCCCCAATCAGCAATCTTTCCAGGATATTGCCAGCTCCCTTCTTTTGAATTGCCATGCCTCCGTACTCTTTTGCCTGGTCACCGAAGAGCAGACAGTCTGAGGTGGCCCCATCTTATCTTGTCACCCCAGGGAATCATTTCTCCTCTTATAATTCTCCCTGTCTGTATCCTTTTTCGTCTGGACACCCTCCCTAAGGTACCTTTACTTTACACATGTATCTATGTGAACCCACCATGCTTGAGGTGAACAACTTCAAGGAGGTTGAGCTCGTTCTCCTCAAGCATGCCTGTATGACCCTTTCTGTATGTATGCAGGGTGAGTACATGCGTTTTTAAAGACTGGTTAACTTATTTGTTTACTATTATTATTATCATTATCATTATTATTGGCTTTCCTTGTTCTCGTGGTTTAAAAATAGTATGTGCTACTGGGCAGGTGGGCCCTGAAGGAAGGGCCAGGTCTTCTGCTCATCATTTTCTCCCCCAGCCCCAGGCCTGCCTGAGTTGGCCCAGCCCAGCTGTGGGGCCTAGGGCAGGGCCCTGGAGCTTGCCCTGCAGGTGCTTCCGCTCACTCAACAGCTCCCCTGCCACCTCATTCTCCCCAGAGACTTGGGTATCTGTCCTACTCTCCTTCCCCCAATTGACCAGCAGTCCCCAAGTCCAGGCTCTCAGCACCTCCTCATTTCAGATGGGGCAACATCTGGCGAAAGCAGAAGCTAAATCTCACAGTCCAGACTCCGGTGGATTGCAGGAGCTGAGTGAATCCACATACACAGATGTCCTGGACCGGACCTGCTCTCAGAACTGGCAGTCGTGAGTTGCTGATCCAGTCCCTGCCACCTTCCATAAGGGGAAGGGCTGGTGGGTACAGGTCCCCATCCTCCCATTGATGCCTCATGCTCATTTCATGAAGGCTTTGGCCTGAGGGAGGAGGTTGGCTGGGTTGCTGTTGGGAACATCTGGGAGAGCAGATGGCCACAGAAAAATCACTGTGAGATCTTGAGCCTCGGACTTAACCCTGTCTGAGCTCAGCAAATGCCTAGTATACTTAGCCTAAAATAGGAGCAAGTCACTCCCTGGGCTGGTCCGAACTGATCCTACATTCCCTTGCTTCCCATTACCATCAGCTATGGAATCCAAGAAGTGAACCAGATGAAGCGTCTCATGGGCCCAGGACTTAGCAAGGGGCCAGAGCCGAGCATCAGCGTGATGATTACTGGGGGTCCCTGGCCCAATAGGTAATAGCATGTGGGGAAGGAACCCCTGGAGCCCTGCTTTGTTCCTTGCCTTCCTCAAGGGCAGGTTAGAGCTCAAGGTGCCTATTGCTCCCTAGGCTTTCTATGACATGTTTCCACTACCTGGGAGAGTTTGGAGAGGACCAGATCTACGAAGCCTACCAACAAGGCCATGAGACTCTGGAGGCGCTGCTCTGTGGGGGCACCCGTGGGCCCTGCTCACAGGACAGCCCGACCCAGAGAGAAGAGCTTTAGTCTAAGCTGCGACACTTCTGGATCTTCTCTAATTTTTATTATTATTATTATTAATGGCTGTTTAGAGACAGGCTCTCATCATGTAGCCCAGGCTGGCCTTGAACTTGTCCTCCTGCTCAGCCTCGGAAGAGCTGCAGTTAACTCATGAGCCTTTGTGCTTGACCCTCCTATTTTTTTTTTTTTTTTCAGCAGTGGTGGTGAGGAGGGGGCAGGGATGCCTGACTCTAGCTGTCAATCTTCTCCCTCCACCCCTCCCTGGGCTACTGGGTCTGAGGCTGCCTTTCTACTTTCAAATAAAGCTCACTGACCCTGAATCTTCTAGGTGAAGGCATTTGGGGACGGGGGTGGGGGGGCAGAAAAAATGATGTTTCTGTTGAAGTCCTTCCCATGGGGACCAAATACACATCACTCCACCTACCTAGAAGAGAGTTGGCATGGTTGGAAATGTGAGAAAGTTAGGAAAGGATCCAGTTATATGCTCAGGGCCAAACAGTGCAGGGGTTTAGATCGATCAGTTAGGGATAGTGCAGACAGCCACTTGTAGCAGCCACCTAGGCACGGGCTGCTTGTTCACTGTATCCATTTGGACAATAGAGGCTTAGTGTAAGTAACGAATAAAAATGAGGACATGGCCGCTCCTAGGTATGGTTGAGGAGACAGATTGTATTGTAGATATGAAGGAGAACAAAAGCCAGAGGAGTCTAGAAGAGTCCAGACTGAACCGGGCCATGGGAGGAGGTGGGGGTGGTGGGGAGTGGTGAGAGAGGGGACCAGGAGAGGAGCTGAGGACCAAAGAAAGCATGGCTGAAGTGGCAGATTTGGGTAGGAATGAGGAGTTGGGGAGAGGTTAGGGTAGCAGGCAGGCTGAGAAGTGCTGAGAGGAGCCACAGGCACTTGGTGAGCCTCGACCTGGCAAATACCAGACCAAGAAAAGGCTAGGGTGGGAGGGGCTTCAGACTTTGATGGTCAGAGTAGCTTTGGCTACTGGATTGGGGCTTCTCAAGCAAGCCTGAAAGAACTGCTCTGGGCCAGGTGGTGGTGGCACACGCCTTTAATCCCAGCACTTGGGAAGCAGAGACAGCCTGGTCTACAGAGTGAGTTCCAGGACAGCCAGGGTTACACAGAGAAACCCTGTCTCGAAAAAACAAAAACAAAAAACAAAACAAAACAAAACAAAACAAGAACTGCTCTGGATCCCCAGTACCTGGCAGCGTGGATTAGTTCATTAAAGAATTGTTAGGGTCTGAAAATCCAAAACAACCCCAGCAGACACAAGAGTCCACACAATGCAAGATCTTTATTTGAATGAAGCAGCAAAAACTGACCAGCCAGGAAAACAGCCTCACAGACTCGGGGGCTGACAACATCTTTGAACGTTCATCTTGGTAGCTATTTAAGCAGGTGACAAAAATTTACTGTATTCAGGATGAAAGTGATCGATCAGGGTCATAGAACAGACTTCAGAGCTGAACCGTGAGAGCCAGGATTTTCAAGCTCCAAACCCACAAATATCTGTGCCAAGTCATAGTCACAGCTTTCTGCCAATCAGAACCGTCTGTTCTTTCATGGTTAGGAACAATTGTTATGTTTTGGCAATAAAAGGTGGAAGAAGAGGAGGAGAAGGAGGAAGTTGGCCTAGTTACCAGGAAAGCTCCCCTAGAGCCTAGGAACTTGAACTTATTTTCAATTTATGATCACAAAATGGAGTCTGAAAACAAAATGGCAGTACTTAGGATAAATCTCATGGCAGCTTCCTCTTGGATTAATTTGACCAAGATCAAGTGTGAGATCTTCACTTCTTTCCCTGTTCCTTCCAAATGTCCATAGTCTGGTTTCTGGCCTGCTTGTAAGCTTTCTGCTGTGTTTGTGCTTAAACTGTGCTTGTCCCTAACAAAGGGCTTGACTCTGTTTATGTTTGTTTTGAGACAGGGTCTCACTATGTAACCCTGGTTGCGCTGGAACTCTGTGTAGCCTGGCCTGGAATTCACAGAGATGACTGCCTCCGCCTCCCCGGTGTTGGGTTTGAAGGCATGCGCCTAAACTGAGCCAGGAATGAGGAGTTTTTTTGTTTTTTGTTTTGTTTTTTTTATTGTTTTGTTTTGTTTTTTGTTGTTGTTGTTTTTTTTTTGGGACAGGGTTTCTCTGTGTAGCCTTGGCTGTCCTGGAACTCACTCTGTAGACCAGGCTGGCCTCGAACTCAGAAATCCGCCTGCCTCTGCCTCCCAAGCGCTGGGATTAGAGGCGTGCGCCACCACCGCCCAGCGCTCTTTTTTTTTTTTAAGATGTTATTTATTTTATATACATGGGTACACTATAAGTGTCTTCAGCCACACACCACAAGAGGGCATCAGATCCCATTACAGATGGTTGTGAGCCACCATGTGTTTGCTGGGAATTGAACTCAGGCCCTCTGGAAGAGCAGTGGTTAAGAGCTCTTAACCACTAAACCATCACTTTAGCCCGAGGAGTTCTTTATAAAAATCTTTAACAGAGTTTTCCAAGGGGAAAGGCCACTTGCTGCTTCACTACCTCTAACTGATGCAGACTAGCGTATAGCTGTGCTTCCGTTGCAATGTTTAGAGGAGATATTTGTTTTGAGGTTTCTTCTAGCCTGTTGTCTGTTTTCAGTGAAAATGTGCCACTGTGAATACATGCATACATATAATATTATTTTGGGTCAGGGCACTGAAGAGCACATAATTTACAATTAACGCTATGTATTGGGTTAGCTTGTAAAAGCTGCATGGGGCTGGAGAGATGGCTCAGCGGTTAAGAGCACTGACGGCTCTTCCAGAGGTCCTGAGTTCAAATCC
>NW_022196895.1:31624595-31631456 GCF_008632895.1 Mastomys coucha | reverse complement strand
CGGAAGGTCATGAGTTCAAATCCCAGCAACCACATGGTGGCTCACAACCACCCGTAATGAAATCTGGCGCCCTCTTCTGGTGCATCTGAAGACAGCTACAGTATACTTACATATAATAAATAAATAAATTAAAAAAAAAAAAAGCTGCATAGGAAATCTAAAGCAAAGTAAGGTTGGTTACAGAGTTCCCCTAAAGACAGGTTAAACTTAAGCAGGTTGAGGGGATGTACAGTAGAACAACAGGTTAATTATATAGTCTTAAATGATCTCAAGGTGTATTATTAATTTTCCTACGAGTTGCCAAAAGTTCAATCTATTGGGGGGGAGGAGGAAGAAATATTTTTATAAAAATGTATTGCTGCACCCTACATCCCATTGATATCGTCTAGGGATCTCAATTAGGGTTGTTTGTTTGTTTTTGTCCTCTGTCATTTCAAGAATATCTTTTTTTTTTAAGATTTATTTTTATGTATTTTATGTGTATGAGTACACTGTAGTTGTACAGATGGCCGTGAGCCATCATGTGTGTGGCTGCTCTCCGCCCCGCTTGCTCCAGCGCAATTCATGGTAGCTGCCTTCAGACGCACCAGAGGAGAGGGCGTCCCATCTCTTTACGGGTGGTTGTGAGCCACCATGTGGTTGCTGGGATCCGAACTCAGGACCTTCGGAAGAGCAGACAGTGCTCTTACCCACTGAGCCATCTCACCAGCCCTCAAGAATATCTTGATTGTTGTCCTCTGTCATTTCAAGAATATCTTGATTGTTGTCCTCTGTCATTTCAAGAATATCTTGATTGCAACAGGTAGTAGTGGAGGAATTGAAACAGTGAAAGCAGCAGACAGAATCAGTGGCTTAAGAAAGGTGTTTATTGGGGGTAGGGAAATACACACACGCAGCAGACAGAGAAGAATACCCTCCAATAAGCAGAAGGGGCCTCGGAAAGCTGAAAATCTGGTCTCTTCTCACGGCTGGTCCTTTTAAAATCTCCAAAGAATTTCCCTGCCTTCATTTAGGATTAGTCCCTTTAAAGGGAAAGACAGGATGATTGAGTGACCCACAGCTGCTTGTTCCGACCCAGCCTTTAACTTGTTCAGCCAGTCCATCACCGCCATGGCCTGCTGGCAAGAGGAAGAGCCCGCAGGACCTTTGTTTTAAGCAGCTAGGCCAGAAGGGTGAGGACAAAGTCGGCCGTCTTGGAAGCTCACCATCTTTATTACTAATCATGCCCCCACCCTGTTTGCCTACCATGGAATGTCTGTTAGAAATATATAAGTGAAACCATTTTGTCTGACTTGAAATAATGTAGTGCCTGCAAGAGAGGAGCCAATCATGAGGTTGGCAGCTGGGATATGAGCCAAGTCCTGGTAGGCTCTGATATGCTAATAAACTGTCAGGGTCCACAATTTGCCTAAGAATGATACCCGGACTCAAATAGTATGTAAAGCCAAAGAGTGTTTTATTCTGCAGAAGTCCAGCATGCTGGGGTCTCCCATTACCAGAATAGAGAGACACCCAAGTGAGCTCGCAGGCCTGATTTAAACTAAAGCACATTAGGGAGTTTCAGGGTAGGCCAGCTCTATGTTATTCTGTTGGGTCCATCTCTAGGACATTCCATTCATTCCCCGGGTGTCCGGGCTGGAAACTCGCTGTGGAGGTCTGGGGTCCGTTACTGAGGAAGCAGCTGAGGAAGTCTGGAAACTGCTGCTGACCCATTGTCTTTGCCTCAGGCCAGGTGGCTGGGACATTCTGTTACCTGGACATGAAGGCTGGAACTTGGATTTTTTTTTCTATTAGTAATTGACTTGCCTGGGCTTGCCTGGACTTGCTCGGTTTTTAGGCCTAGTCTCCTGAACTGCCACTTTGATGTCCATCATGGAATCAGACTAGCCTTCTCGTATCAAAACGCCATTGATAGCCTAATGAACCGGTCCTAAGAGGTGAACCCTGATGGCACAAAACTAAGGCCCACCAGACAATACAAAAAACTAGAGATGTGGACGTGACTGGGGACTGCACGGCCATGCTCCTTAGTCTGACAGTTTGAACCTCTGTGCAGATATCCATTGGCCCGGGGGACTTTGGGACTGGCCACTGTGTAGCTCTATAGACTGTTGAGGGTCCAGTACTGTTGTTGAGCTCACATACACCCTCCTGCTAGCATGAGCATTGTCTGAAGCTCTCAAGGACCTCCAGGGACCTTCAGTGGTGCGTTCCTCCCAGCCTGTCACGAATGGAGTATGTCATGGGGATGTTGAAAAGTTCTAACTGGAGAATTCTCTAGTGGAACATTAGCCGCCTGATGAACCATGACAGCTAAATGAGGTAGCTGTTTACATGAGATGGCTATAGGCTTCAGGATAGCATAGAATTGCAAAGAACGTCTGTGTGGCTAAACTGAGCCTATTTCAAAGGCAAATCTGGTGTGAACACCCGAATTGCTGGGCGCCTCACAGCCCACTGGGGAAGCTCTCTACACTGTCTAACTCTTAGTCTCCCACTCTCACTTGCCCTAGGATCTACACCATGCCTCCATTGTCTCTTGGCCCTCACCCTAGAGAGAAACCTCAGAAATTAGAAAGCCAGGGCCCAGGCTACTGACTGGACTGTGAGGAGTGTGACCTATGTAAGTCTGGGCAGGGGCCTGTGAGGAGGCCTGAATGATCTTGTCTGACGTCGTCAGGGAAACCGGGTGTTCCTGCTTGGTTCTTAATCTTGTTAATAAAAGTATTTTAAGAAGCTACTGATAGGCTGGAGAGATGGTTCAGAGGTTAAGAATACTTGACTTGGGCTGGAGAGATGGCTCAGCGGTTAAGAGCACTGGCCACTCTTCCAGAGGTCCTGAGTTCAATTCCCAGCAACCACATGGTGGCTTACAACCATGTGTAATGGGACCTGATGCCCTCTTCTGGTGTGTCTGAAGAGAGCAATGGTGTACTCTTATACATAAAGAAATAAAAAAGAAAAAAGAATATTTGGTTTAATCTCCCACGCCCAAATAGCGGCTCACAACCATCTGTAACTCTGCTTCCAGGGATCCAGTATCTTCCTCTGATCTACTTGGGCATTAGGCATGCACATACAGGCAAAACATGTGCACACAAGAAGTAAAAATAAATCTTTCTTCTTCCTCCTCCTCCCCCTCCTTCTCTCTCTGCTTTTTTTTTTTTTTTTTTTTTTTTTTTTTTTTTTTTGGTTTTTCGAGACAGGGTTTCTCTGTGTAGCCCTGGCTGTCCTAGAACTCACTGTGCAGACCAGGTTGGCCTCGAACTCACATCAATTTATCTTTCTCTGCTTCCTAAAGGCTGAGATTAAAGGTGTGTGCCACCACACCCTGCTCAAAGATAAATAAACCTTTAAAAAATTAAAAATGAATAAAAACAGCCTCCTAGCCCACCATGGTGATCCATGCCTTTAATCTCAGCACTTAGAAGGCAGAGAGCCAGGTTCAAAGCCAGCTGGTTACATAGGTGAGTTTCATGCCAGTTATTGTTAAATGGTGAGATTCTGTCTCAATAAATAAAAAATGTTAAATGTACTCAGAAGAACACGTCAAGAATTTGCAAGGGAAAGAAGGCAGACAATCTATAAGGCTCCATGGCTATTGGAGGAGAAGAGGGAGGGAGAGCCACCAGGTCCAAGAAAGCAGGGAGGTTCACCAAAGGAGGTGTGCAAGCATTTATAAAGGGAAGGAGAATTAGACATGGATCGATCGAATCAACATGGAGTTAAAAGCAGAAAAGCATATCTGGAAGCAGAATCATTCTTTAATAAGAATTACCAAAGTGTCTTGGCCTCTCCTCAGAAGTGTATGGGATCCATGGCTTTTACAAGATGACCAAGGGGCAATTCTGGGGATGGAGAGCATCTTCAGGCCAGCTCCCCTGCAGTCTGGAGGTGGTGGATGCCAGCAAGTATCAGAGGCTTCCATGGACATTATCAGTGAGGTCAACTTTCCTGCCTAGAGAGTCAGTCCACCTGAGGCTTTTAGGTAATTAACTTTTCCCACACTGTCACACTAAAGATGCTTTCGTCCTTAGGCTTTGGCTAGTATCCAAAAATAGGGAGGAGCCAGGTGGTTGTGGCACATGCCTTTAATCCCAGCACTTGGGAGGCAGAGGCAGGCGGATTTCTGAGTTCAAGGCCAGCCTGGTCTACAGAGTGAATTCCAGGACAGCCAGGGCTACAGAGAGAAACCCTGTCTTGAAAAACCAAAAAAAAAAAAAAAAAAAAAAAAAAAAAAAAAAAAAGGGATGAAGGGTTATAATTATCTGAGTTAGGACTCAGGAAGTAGGCAGGTTCTATGTGGTGGCACAAGAAATGTGACTTCTGGGAAAGACATTGTCTCATGAAAGGGTGACTTCTTCTCTAGCTCCTTGGCATGGCCTTAAGTGAATCAGCCTTTTTGACTGGTGGGCTCTTGGCCAGGTGATCGACAGCCCAGCTGGATTAACTCGCTCCGGTTCAGTGTGTGTTTGCATGTGCGCTCATGTGGAAGCAGGAGGGTGACTTACTGGAATCAACTTTCCCCTCCTACCCTGTGGACCCAAAGGATCAAACCCAGCAGCAAATCTCCCAAATACCAAATACCGTGTTTCTTTTTCTTTGTTCTCTTTGAGACAGGGTGTTAACTTAGTGCTGTGAAGAGACACCATGACTGAGGTAACTCTTATTTTAAAAAAATAATCATTTAGTTGGAACCTTGCTTACAGTTTCAGAGGGTTAGTCCATGATCAAAGCAGGAAGCAGATAAGGCTTGGTGCTGGAGCAGTAGCTGACCAGTGGGCAGAGAGAGACACTGGACGTGGTATATATGGGCTTATGAAAAACTCACATCCACTCCCATTGATAGACCTCTTCCAACAAAGCCTGTTGGGATTGGTCTGGTGCTGCTATGTATTCAAATGCTATATACTATATCCCAAGACCTGGTTGTCTCCCAAACAGGTGAATTCTCGCATACACCAGCTTTTGTTGTGCAAACCTTGCCCCCCCCAACTTATCTCTGATGGATTAATAAAGATGCTACAGCTTGGGCTGGGCAGAAGAGGTGGGGAGGGGGAGGAGCAAAGAATGCAGGGCTTGGCATCTGAGGTACCGACCAGGAGGAGAGAAAGAAGCAGGAAGCCGCTATGGGGTATCGGATCATGGGCACACAGCCGTAAGGACAAGTCTGATGGAGTAGGAGTGGCCCAGGGAGAACATGGCACAGAGGGCTGACCTCTGCCCTGCTCTAGTGCTTTTAAGCTTATTATAAATCTATAATAATAAATCTATAAATATATAATAATATATATAATAATAAATATGATTATTTATTATTAGTTAACAGGTTTCTGTGTCTTTAATTTGGCAACTGTTGGCAACTTCAGATGAAGTGGGGCACGAACCCCAAATAAATATCTAAAGGCAGCAAGAGGGTATAATAACCTCCATAGTAATAATAACCACAAGGCCACACCCCTTCAGCCAAGTGACTAAGCATTCAAAAATATGAGCCTACAGGAGACCATTCTTTTTGTTTTGGTTTGTTTTGGTTTTTTCTCTGTATAGCCCTGGCTGTCCTGGAACTCACTCTGTAGACCAGGCTGGCCTCGAACTCAGAAATCCGCCAGCCTCTGCCTCCCAAGTGCTGGGACTAAAGGCGTGCGCCACCATCGCCTGGCTACAGGAGACCATTCATATTCCAACCACCAATTACCAGAGACAGAAAGAGAGAGAGACTGGAAATGGTTTGGCAAACCTCAAAGCCCACCCCCAGTGACATGCCCCCTGCCTAAACCTTCTGCCAACAGAAGGTGTGGCCCAGATTAAAGGTGGATCTTCCCACCTCAGTGTTTGGTTTCAAACCCAGGGACAAGGGACTGAGGTGCATATTTTACAGACCAAAGCGGACCTGCCCTCCAGGTTGTCCTAGCATCCCTGGGTCCTGACCTGGCCTACCCTGCCCCCAACCCTGAACTTTCCAGCCCAGGACCCGGCTTCTTTCCACCAGAGGTTCTTCTCTATAGAATCCAGGTATTTTGATCTCTTCTCTCTCTCTTTTTCTCTCCCTCTCTCTGCCCACACAGTCTCTCTCTTCCCCCTCCCCTCTTTCTCACTCCTCTGGACAATAAATCTGCCTTTGTGTATGTTAATTTGGTCTGAATTGGCTCATTTTTACCATTGGAGAAATAAAGTGTCACTCAGAGGTTCCAGAATAAAAGTGGGTCTTCCCACTTCAAAAGATGTAATTAGAGCTGGAGAGATGGCTCAGCAGTTAAGGGGACTGACTGCTCTTCCCAAGGTCCTCAGTTCAATTCCCAGCAACCACATGGTGGCTCACAACCATCTGTAATGAGATCTGATGCCCTCTTCTGGTATGTGTGAAGACAGTGATAGTGTACTCATATACATAAAAAATAAATAAGAATAAAGATGTAATTAAGAAAAAAAAATCCCTCACAGACCATTTGAGGTTTTAATTCCAGGTGTCATCAAGTTGATCACCAAGAATAGCCATCACACGAGCTAGCCTGAAGCTCGCTATGGAAGCCAGGCTGTCCTTGAACTCACAGAGATCTATCCCCTACCTGCCTCAAGTGTTCTGTGGTTAAAGGATAGCTAGCCTGAAGTAACTCTTAGGAGAAGAAACAATAGGTAATGTTCTAATCTTTGGAGCACCCCTCTGTTGTCTCCACCCCAGGGCTTTTGAGCAGTAGGCTTAAGGAACAGTGGCAAAGTGGATGTTTATCTTCCTAGTGTTGCCTGCGAAACAGGAGGTGGGGTCCAAAGCTGACCATTCTCTGCAGCCTCTAAGGTTACACTGCCTAATGGTGTCTTAAAGACATCACATGCGTGTGTGTGTGTGTGTGTGTGTGTGCG
>NW_022196895.1:31604667-31624585 GCF_008632895.1 Mastomys coucha | reverse complement strand
AGAGAGAGATGGCCCACACACTCGTGGGGACACTTTTTCAAGCCTTGTAGTGTACGTGCCCTGGTGAGGTTTGGGCTGTATTGAGCTGTGATTGAAGAAGTGGGGGTAGGGGCTCCCTTTCTGCCACCCGCGGAGAGCTGGGAGGAGCTGCAGAGGCTGGACTGGTCAAACCACTTTGAGAACTGTAGTGCAGGCACCAGGAGAGGAGTGGACCAAAAGCAGAGAAGAGGCTGGGGCTGGACAGAAAACTGCACTCCAGAGGGCCATGAAGCTGCCGTCCCGCTGGAGAGCCGTGCTGCCCATTCGCCCTTGGCCTGGCCTGTGTCCCTGTATCCCAGCCCGGCCATGGGCACAGCAACAAACGAGTAGGTAGCCTCTGGGGTGGTTGGGATTGTGCTAACCTGACTGCCTCTGCTAACAGTCAGGCTAGATAGGAAAAGAGGCTGCAGGTGCACACTGAACACGGGTGAAGTACTCGGAAGGGTCCCATGTTCAACTTAAAGTCCTGATAGACTTATTTATTTATTTATTTTTATTTTTTACCCCTTTTAAATATGTGATGTGTGTGTGTGTGTGTTTGTTTTGATTTCATTATCTGAGGGTCTTACTAAATAGCTTTGGCCTGGAACACATTCTATAGACCAGGCTGGCCTCAAAATTGTAGAAATTTGCCTGCCTCTGCATCCTGGGTGCTGGATTTTAAAGGTATGAGCTACCAAGATAGAGTCTTATGCAGCCAAGGAATTTGGAGGCTAGTCTCGAACACCCTATCCTCTTGCCTGCATCTCCCTTTTATGGGATTACAGGCACGTGCCATCATACCTAGCTTTTGTTAGTTTAAAGAATTAATAAATTGTCCGGTGGTGGTGGCGCACACCTTTAGTCCCAGCACTTGGGAGGCAGAGGCAAGCAGATTTCTGAGTTCAAGGCCAGCCTGGTCTACAGAGTGAGTTCCAGGACAGCCAGGGCTATTATACGGAGAAATCCTGTCTCGGAAAAAAAAAAAAAAGAAAAAAAAAGAATTAATAAATTATATTCAGTGTGTGTGCTTAAGCATGCGTAATGATGTGTGTGTGTGTGTGTGTGTGTGTGTGTGTGTCTGTGTTTGTGTCTGTGTTGTTTGAGTTTAGGTGTTTTGCCAAAGGGGTCCACGTGGAAGTCAGCAGACAGCCTGTGGAAGTCAGCTCTTCCCCTCAGGCCGAAGGCAGGTCACTGGGCTTGGTGGGCTACACCTTTACCTAAGGAGCTATCCAGTTGGCCCTCCCCTGTTACTTTTCAGAGAGAGTTTTACTACATTGTGTATTCTTTTTAAGTGCATAGTCCAGGGTGGCCTAGATGGAAATCATTATATAGGCCAGACTGGGCTCGAACTCACTGGGATCTGCCTGCCTCAGCCTCCTGAGTACAGGGATAACAGGCATTAGCCACTAGACACAACAACATTCTTTTTTTTTTTTAATTTATTTATTATTATACATAAGTACACTGTAGTTGACTTCAGACATATCAGAAGTGGGTGACAGATCTCATTATGGGTGGTTGTGAGCCACCATGTAGTTGCTGGGATTTGAACTCAGGACCTTCGGAAGAGCAGCCAGTGCTTTTACCCACTGAGCCATCTTGCCAGCCCCCCCTTTTTTTTGTTTTTCAAGACAGGGTTTCTCTGTATAGCTCTGGCTGTCCAGGAACTCACTCTGTAGACCAGGCTGGCCTTGAACTCAGAAATCTGCCTGCCTCCGCCTCCCAAGCGCTGGGACTAAAGGTGTGCGCCACCACTGCCCAGCAACAAAATTCTTAATACTTTTGCAACAAGGGGCCCTTTCTCATTTCACAGGGTCCCCCAAATGGAGTAGCTCATCCTGGCTAAGATCCTTACCCTGACACAGCACTAGGGGGCAGAGGCCTATCTGTGGATATCTCAGGAATCCTTTGTGGTGAAGGATGGCAGGGAGGGGCCCTAAAACCAACCCAAACTTTTTTTCTGAACTTCACTTCCTGTCTGACTTTGGCCATATCACTACTAAGTCTTTTTTTTTTTTTTTTCCAGCAGTGAAAGAGTTAACACATGTAGCCCCAGAGGGTACATGTGACAGTGCATATACAAATACAGGTAATGGCATTTGATCCCATCCTCGAAGAGTATCGATGGTGATAAGATAAACTTCCATTAATAAATGTAGAGGGCTTTGAGAGCTGGTGATGAGTCATGTCCTCTCCCTGTCCTCGAAATGTTGTCCCCAGACTGTCCCCTCTTCACTCTGTAGACTCTGGCCCTCGCTAGGGAAACAAGAACAGGCCTTGTGCCAGGCTGGGATGCGGGTAGCATAGAGAATACTCAGCAGGTTAAAAAAAAAGCCGTTCCCCTTGCTTGGGTGGCCTTTACCACCCGAGCCAGGGTTAATACCTCACCTCCACCTGGTCCCCTTTCGCAATCTGGAGCGATGGACCTGGTTACAGATTGACTTCGAACAATGTCTGATGAGTGGAGTAAAGTCCTCCTTGGCCTTGGGAAAGCCCTGATCTTCTCTCCTCAGAGGTTTCTCAAACCCGTGCCTCAGAGATGAAAGCTCGGGAGGACCCCAGGAGCCCAAAGCAGGTGCTGGGGGAATAGTGGGAGCTGGGAGCTGGGCATGGCAGGTGGGGGCTGGGCCTCTGCTGGCCTTTCTGGGAGGGCAGAGACATTGCTAATGAACTTGACAAAAAGTGACAGTCCTGAGCTGCAAGTGGCACTCAGGGGGAATGGGGTAGAGGGAGGGGTGAGGGGGCCTTAGGTTCAGGAGCTGGCTGACTTGGGCTTAGGGGTCGGTAAGGAGCTGGGCCTCCTCTCCCTGTGGTACCTTCAAGGACCTCTGGCAGGTAGAGTTGGCACAGGACAGGGTTTATCCAGTCTAGACATGCCCGGTCTGATCCCATTTTCGTCTGATACCTTCCCAGTCTTTTGATTTAGGGGCCTCACTAGAAAGCCCGAGGACTGAGGGCTCTGGAAGCCAGGACACTGCTTTCACCCCTGCAGCAGGGGGTGGGAAGTGGAAGGACCATTGAGAACTAGCTGGGGAGGGTGGCTGCCGCATCCCGCCCTCACTGAGTTGCTGGAAGGCCACTGTGGCTCCCTTAGTTCAGGCAGCGTGGGCTCTGCCTGTTCATCTCTCTGCCCTGAGCTGTGGCTCCCTCTTTCCTTGAGCAGCATGAGGCCCTGGATTCAGCAGGGACTTCCACCAGGGACCAGCAGGCACCTTTGCCCACGGAGCCCAAGTTTGACATGTTGTACAAGATTGAGGACGTGCCACCATGGTACCTGTGTATCCTGCTGGGCTTCCAGGTAGATTTTTCTCAAGGCCTCCCCAACCCTACATGAGGTACTCCCCTGGCACCCCAAACCGCTTCTGGTCAGCAAGGTCACTTCAGGCTAGAGAAAGAGACAAGGTCAGCACACGGACTGTCACTAAACAGCTGTGCCAAAGAAGGTGAAGTGGCCTGGGAGGATTGTGGGTAGCATATGACAGACAGGAAGGGCCCATCGACAGAACCATAGGAATAGCCTGGGAGCGACTGGGGTCCCTGAGCAGTGAGCAGTAGCTCTCTGGGAATCCACGTCAGGTGTGGTGGGTAATGTCGTTACACGGAAGCACCCTGTCAGTATGGTCCAGGTTCAGGATACAGACCCGGGTATCCATTTCCATGAGAGTGTTGTGGGGTCATCTCTGGACGGTCTTCTCACTCCAGCACTACCTGACATGCTTCAGTGGCACCATCGCTGTGCCCTTCCTCCTGGCTGAGGCGCTGTGTGTGGGCCGTGACCAGCACATGGTCAGTCAGCTCATTGGTACCATCTTCACCTGCGTGGGTATTACCACTCTCATCCAGACTACAGTGGGCATCCGGTGAGCAACCCCTCTCCGGCTCATAAGCGCACACACTTGCATGCTTGCACCCAGTAGGACAGGTGGTGGGAGAACCAGCTCTTTCTACCCTGTCTGCCTGGCTAGTCTCAGGGATAGATGGCTGGGTTCCTAGGAGCCCTGAGGTTCCCTCCTCTCACTCTGCTCCAAAAGTTTAGGAGTACTGTTTCCCAGCCCCACTGCCCATTCCTTGTGAGCAGACTTTCAGCATCCATATGTTGTCCTTGGGGATTCCTAGTCTTGGATGAACACAATCCAAGTCTGGTGGTGGATGGGAACAATCGCAAGCAGCCCTCAGATTCAGAAATGGAGCAGTCGGCTTTTGAGCAGCCGAGATTTGGGGGAGGGGGCGGGGGTGGGGAGCGGGGCTGAAGGCAATGTGCAGGGTTTGAACTGGAGAATCCCTGAAAATGTGGGGGAGGGACTCCACGTGGGAGCTCAGGGACTTCCCTTTCTCTGTCCCTTCCTCCAACCCTCACTTTCTATACCTTTTCCTCAACCCACTTCCACCGCTGGCACTGCGCGCCCCCTTCCAGGCTGCCGTTGTTCCAGGCCAGTGCCTTTGCGTTTCTAGTTCCAGCCAAGTCTATCCTGGCTTTGGAGAGGTGGAAGTGTCCTTCGGAAGGTGGGTTCAGTTTGGGCGTCTGTACGGGAGGAGAGGTCATGGAGGTGTAGGCATCAGGGTGCGTCCATGGCAGTGTGTTCTCTCCATCTCTGTTCCCAGAGGAGATCTACGGTAACTGGAGTATGCCCCTGAACACTTCTCATATCTGGCATCCTCGGATCCGGGAGGTGGGTAAAGAGATTGGGTTTGAGGGAAGGGGTGGACAGGCAGGACACTGCTGAGCCGCCCTATGCAAGGAGGTAGCTGGAACTTACATTTTGATAATGGCCAGGTCAAAGTGACTATAGTTCATTTTGCCTTTTTAGGTCCAGGGTGCCATCATGGTGTCCAGTGTGGTAGAGGTGGTGATCGGGCTAATGGGGCTGCCTGGGGCCCTGCTCAGCTACATTGGGCCTCTCACCGTCACCCCCACTGTTTCCCTTATCGGTCTCTCTGTGTTCCAAGCTGCTGGTGACCGAGCTGGCTCCCACTGGGGCATTTCGGCTTGGTGAGCAGGCAACAGGACTATTTCTGCCCGGTCGTAGGCGCTACCCCATATCCCCTTCATTCCCGCCCTCTCATCTGTTTCCAGGCCCCAACCTGGCCCACCAGCTATTTCCTTCTTGTGTCTCTGCCTCCAGCTCCATTCTACTGATTGTCCTGTTCTCCCAGTATCTACGCAACTTCACCTTCCTGCTGCCTGTTTACCGATGGGGCAAGGGTCTCACTCTCTTCCGCATCCAGATCTTTAAGATGTTTCCGGTGAGGAGCTCGCAGGTGCTGTGAAAAGGGATGAGACCCGAGCCAGGGAAAGCTGGGCAGGGGCGGGGGTTCCTGCCAGAGGCTAGGAGTCAGGGCTCTGGGGCTGATGCAGAAGCAGGCGAGCCTGCACCAAGGTTTCCAGTGCCTGCAGCACCCCGTCACCCCACTGCTCCAGATTGTGCTCGCCATCATGACCGTGTGGCTGCTCTGCTATGTGCTGACCCTGACAGACGTGCTGCCCGCAGACCCCACAGTCTATGGCTTCCAGGCTCGAACTGATGCCCGAGGGAACATCATGGCTATCTCTCCCTGGATTAGAATACCCTACCCATGTAAGCAAACGCGCTTGGTCTCTTCTGTTTCCAACTGAAATTCCTATGAGACACCTATTGTCTCTGGGTTCAGCTGACAACACAGCATTAGTCCTGTTTGTGGGTGCCCCTGAGTGGTGGTTTACCTCCAAAACTTATTCTGGACTGGTGTATCAGTGAGACTCCCCCCCCCACACACACACAGCTCCTCTCCCTTTCTTTTCTTTTCTTTCTTTCTTTTCTTTTTCTTTTTTCTTTTTTGGTTTTTCGAGACAGGGTTTCTCTGTGTATCCCTGGTTGTCCTGGACCTTGCTTTGTAGACCAGGATGGCCTCGAACTCAGAAATCCACCTGCCTCTGCCTCCCAAGTGCTGGGTGGGATTAAAGGTGTGAGCCACCACTGCCCGGCCCCTTTCTTTTTTTTTTTAATGTGGTCGTGCTCTGTCTGCATGTACATCTACATGCCAGAAGAGGGCATCAGATTCCTTTATAGATGGCCATGAGCCAGCGTGTGGTTGCTAGGAATTGAACTCAGGACCATCTAGAAACACTGTTGGTGTTCTCAGCTGCTGAGCCATCTCTCCAGCAACCTAACCTCCCACCTCCTTCAAATAACTCCATCTAACCCCAAGTGCCACAACCTCCTCAAGAACCTCTCATGTTTCTTCCAACCCAGGTCAGTGGGGCCTACCTACAGTGACTGTGGCTGCAGTTCTGGGGATGTTCAGTGCCACACTGGCTGGCATCATTGAGTCCATTGGTGATTACTATGCCTGTGCCCGGTTGGCTGGAGCACCACCTCCTCCAGTACATGCCATCAACAGGTATGCCCGCCTCAATGTCTGATTCCAAGGAGGAGTCACTATGACAGCAAGTGTAGAGACAGGACTGGGTCCTATGCTTAATAGGCTTTTAGGCATGAAAGTCACCCACACCTCTAGCCCTCACTTTCCTGGAGCATGGGATGGGGATTACTTATTCTGTAAATGCTGGGGACAGCTGAGGATGTCAGTCCCAAGGAAACCAATTATTGACAACTATTTGTGCACCCAGTTCGTGTGCATTCTTATTCGATGGCTAACCATGTGAGGTCGGGCCCGTCATCTTATCTTCACGGTACAGAGGGGGAATTGAAGCTCAGAATTGTCCAAGGGAGTAAGCACTGGAGCACTGAGTGCTGGTACTGACACCTGGCTTCCAAGCTCTAGATGGTACCAACCTGCACAGCTTCAGAGGGGCATGTATTGGACCAAGGTGATGATAGCCTGGTGAAGGGGCGGGGCCAACACCCCACTCACCATTTCTTTACAGGGGAATTTTCACTGAAGGCATCTGTTGCATTATCGCTGGGCTACTGGGCACAGGCAACGGGTCCACCTCATCCAGCCCCAACATTGGGGTCCTAGGGATTACCAAGGTGCCACACGCCACTTGCCAGAGCACAGTCCTGTTCATGTGTTGTAGGCCCTGTTCTTAGCCATCTTGGCTTTGGCCTAGCCCCATCCTATCTTTGAGAGCATCCCACCTTTATCCTACCCCCTCCAATGCTGGAGTCCATTTATCCACCTAGTACCCTGCCCCCTGGAACTAGCCTTGCCTCTGGGCCTAGCCCACCCCTGGCTTCCTGCAGGTGGGCAGCCGAAGAGTCGTGCAGTACGGTGCAGGTATCATGTTAATCCTGGGTGCCATTGGCAAATTCACAGCTCTCTTTGCCTCACTGCCAGACCCCATCCTGGGAGGAATGTTCTGTACTCTTTTTGGTGAGTGTCTGATGCCTCCCCAAGGGGAGTGGCAGGACCTGGTCTAGCCAGGCTGAGCCTCTAGCAATTCTGTTGTGGCAGGTATGATCACCGCTGTGGGACTGTCCAATCTACAGTTTGTGGACATGAACTCCTCCCGCAACCTCTTTGTATTGGGATTCTCCATGTTCTTTGGCCTCACACTACCCAACTACCTGGATTCCAACCCAGGTGCTATCAACACAGGTACATTTTGTTCTCTACTATTTCCAGAGACGGGAGAATGTGGGTTGGAAACCACTTGAGTGACACAGCACTTCCCTAGCACCAGCAATGAGGCTGAGATTATCAGGAGCCTACCTATTGAGTATTTTAATATGCTCATCTAATTTTCCTAATAGCTCCACGAGATTCGATTATTACCTCTGTTTTCCAGAGGAACATGAGTTCACAGAGGCTAAGTGACTTGTCCTAGGTCAACAACTAACAGCTGTCAGAAGTTTCTCCCCCAAAGATGGGAGAGGTACAGACAGGCTTGAAGGTCAGTGGAGTACACAGGTGTCAAGTCCCTTGAACTCTGCCTTCCAGAAAAGCCCACTAGCCCCTGACTTATTCCACAGGCGTCCCTGAAGTGGATCAGATCCTGACTGTGCTGCTCACCACAGAGATGTTTGTTGGTGGGTGCCTTGCTTTCATACTGGACAACACAGTGCCAGGTACTGGGTCAGCTCTGGGAGGGAAGCACAGAGCCGGGCTAGACTATCATTGCGTATACTCTCATGATGGTTGGGTTCCTGAGATGTGGCCAGGCCTGATGCCTGCCATGCAGGCCAGTGCGCAGAAGAAATGGGCTGGTGGAGTGTTCGCTGGCTGGAGGGAGAGACTGAAGCACAACCTATCTCCTAGGTCATGAAAAGGGTGAGGTCAGGAGAGCTCTCTGGTTTTGGGGGTCCTTGCTTCAGCATCTCTTTAGCACCACCAGGCTGAGAACGCCTCTATCTTCACAGAGCTGGATAGGTAAAAATGCAGCATTGGTTTGTGGGAGAAATCTATCAAGAATGGTAGCAGCCTGCTGTACAAATAGAAGAGCCCGAAAATGAACCTTGGATGCCCATATTTTGTTTTGTTTTGCAAGGACTGTGGAAATGTGACAGTCCAGTATGCATATGCCCAGTAAATATATTTTTAAAACTGATAACTATCAGATCTGAGTCAGTAGAAGAGTGTCTCACATCATCTTTAAACCTGACAAGCAAAGTAGTTGTCCAGATCTAAGGTGCTAGACTTAATCCCATGGTGAAACAAAGCAACAAAAGAATGACCACAAAGTAACATTAAACTGCCAATCTGAAGCAGCATGTATCTCAGCTGAGCTCAGCTCAGCTCTGTACTACAATGCCTCTGCAGATGGGTTTGGGGAAACTGGGAGGGCAAAACTCAATGAAGAGAACAGTCATTTAACCACCTCTGAGACATGGAAAGTTCAGACTAGTTTGAACTTCTCATTCTCGTCTTTATCTGCTCAGTGTTGACATTATACCTGCCTCACACCTCAGAGAAGAGTCCAATGCAGTTTAGGACAAGCTGGTGGAATTTACCAGCTTGGCCCTGAATCAAACTGAGGAGGATGTGCAGAGCTGTTGGTTATGAGGAATCCTGGCCACAAAATAGGAAGTAAAATTGGGTTTAAATAATAAGTTGCAGTGAGTAGGCTGGCGTCATTGTAGATAAGCCAGCTCCCTCCTAGGAGCCTGTTACGAGCGTGCTCTGGGCTAGGCATGCTTTTCTGCTATGGTAGCAGAGTAGAGCCAAATGGGACATTGGGACCACATGCCAATCTTTCTTTTTCCCTTTCCATTCTGGCCACCTGATTCCTGGTCCTGTTTGAACATCTCCAGGCAGCCTCTCCGGATGTCTCTTGCCCTCCTTGCTGAGAGCTTGTGTCTCATTTAGCTGCAGCACTCTGGGATACTCTTAGCTCTGGCTGTACTCACTCCTCCCACTAGGGGAATTATTTCCCTCTTTGTGAGCTCCAGCCCTTCTGAGAACCTGCAATCTCTGGGACTCCTCTCCTATGGGCACACCCCTACCCCATCAAAGATCTCTTGCTTAGCTTGGCTTTCATTCCTACTATAAAAGTGGTTTATGTCCCAAATGTAGAATTGTAATAGTGAATTCTAATACTGATAAAGTACTTCAGGTCTACGTCCTTGGGCTGGCAGGTAACTCAGAAGGAAAAGGTGCTTACTGAACTTGATCTGAGTTCAGTGCCCAGGGCCTTACATGATGGAGCGAGAGGAACCTATTTCCTGTGCTTATCGTATGATCTCCTCACTCTCATGGCTCCATAAATTCTAGATAAACAGTAAACGTGATAAAAAAAATTTCACCTTAAAATGTGTCTATGCATCTCCCAGGGGTGTTCAGAAATAATGAAATTATTTAGCATAGGACCTAATGCTATAGTTACATAGTATTAATCTTTTAAGGTTTCTCAGAGCTCTGGCAAGCTCTGAGATGAGAGTGGTAGAGTGCTTACCTAGCATGCAAAACTGCCCTGGGCTTCATTCTGGCCAGGCACATTCATACTTGATTCTATGATGACCTCACTGTCCTCTTGCAGGGAGCCCAGAGGAAAGAGGCCTGATCCAGTGGAAAGCTGGAGCCCATGCCAACAGTGAGACATCGGCCAGTCTCAAGAGCTACGATTTCCCCTTTGGGATGGGCGTGGTAAAAAGGACCACCTTTTTCAGATACGTCCCTATCTGTCCAGTCTTCAGAGGATTTTCTAAAAAGACAGAAAATCAGCCTCCAGTTCTAGAAGACACTCCAGACAATATAGAAACTGGGTCTGTGTGTACCAAGGTCTGAAGTCACCTCTATGAAAGGTAGGCTGTGTTATGGTTCTTGTGGGAGGTTGAGTCTGTTTAAACAAAAAGAAAAAAATCAAACTACTGTCATTTTGGTAATCTGTTACAAGTTTCTTCAAGGGGCGATTAGGCTGGGTAAAAAGTACTATGTGGATCTGGGTAGAAGTTCTTAGCCATGTTGTAGTGAGAACAGAAATTTCCAACTGTTGTGAGCTGTCCATGGTCACAAGTAAGCAGAACTATCAACCCTACCAGATACAGGCAGCATCTGGACCAACTAAGAGTGGTCATTGACAGCCCGGGTCCTTGTATTTGTTATATATATGTATGCCTCTCAAGTATTGATTGGCATTAGCACGATCACCAATGCATGATCCTTCTATTCACAGTCCTTCTCAAAGTGAAGGAATTAAAAAGTATGTATTTTATGTACATTAGTACAAATTGTGTGCTTGTCTGGTGCTCAGAGAGGTCAGAAGAAAGCATAGGATCCCCCGGATGGCCTTGAGCCACCATGTGGATACTAGAAAGTCAAACCTGGGTACCCTGCCAGAGCAACAAGTGCTCTTATCTGCCAAGCCATTGTTCCAGCCCTTCACATGCAGGAACTTATAAGTGTGTATTACCATTACCACACCTAAGTACCACATCTATGAGACTGGAAAGGTTGGAAACATCAGCAGTAACATAAACAGGAGAAATGCTTCTACATGTTATTTTGTTTCAATGTTAGCAGTCATAAAATTAAAATCACTTACAATTCAGTTACCAGAAACAAGCCTATTTATCTTTAAGCTTCAAAACATGTGTGCAGTTCTAAATCCTAGTTTTGCCTAGAATGCAGACACCTGGCTCTAGTTAATTTAAATATTTTCACCCTCAAACAGGAAACATTCCAGTGAAAGTTGTGAGTGGTGGCTTAAACCTATAATGCCTGCTGTAAGAAGTCAGGCAGGAGACACGAGACTGAAGCTAGCTCGAGCGGTGCCCCTTGTACACTTGATTCTGAGCAGTTAAGAGAACAAAGGGACTGAACGTGCTATGCCCACCCAACCACCCCCCAAACAAGTGTCAAGCATGCTTGTCTTTTCCAAAGTTCTTAAATACTTGCCTGTGGCCAGGTTTAGTGGCACACATTTAATCCCAGGACTTGGGAGGCAGAGTTCTGTGAAGTGAATGGAGCCTGTCCTACACAGTAAACTCAAGGACAGCCAGTGCTATGGAGACTTTGTTTCAAAAATCAAAAACAAAACAAAAACCAGTTACAGGAGGCTATTCTTCCAGAGGACCCTGGTTCAATTCCTGGCCCCTAGTGGCAGCTCACAATTGTCTGTAATTCTAATCCTAGGGGCTCTGATGTCCTGTTCTGGCCTCTCTGGCTACCAGGCTTGAAAGGGATACACAGACATACCTGCAAACAATAGTCACTCATCTAATAAAAAAAAAAGAAAAAAAGAAAAAAAAAGAAAAAAAGAAAATTAAAACACTTGCCTTTTCATTAGCTTAAGGTAACTTTTTTTTTTTGTTTGTTTTGTTTTTATTTTTTTTCAGACAGGGTTTCTTTGTGTAGCCCTGGCTGTCCTGGAACTCACTCTGTAGACCAAGCTGGCCTCAAGCTCAGAAATCCACCTGCCTTTGCCTCCCAAGTGCTGGGATTAAAGGCGTGTGCCACCACTGCCTGGCTCAAGTAACTGTTTTTAAAAAGCAAAAAGACTCTCACTGGCTGCACATGGTGGCATAATCCCAGCAGAGGCAGACAATTAAGGCCAGCCTGGACAATAGAACAAATTCCAGGATAGTCAGAAATACACAGAAAAATCTTGACTTGGAAAAACAAAACAAAACAAACAAAAAACCCTCACTGGATGTGGACGAGCAGTGAACAGTGGTTGGTTAGCATACATAAAATAGCTGAAGTTCAACCTCTAGCACCATGAACAAAAACCAAGCCAAACCAAATAAACACCTTAAAAGCTTTTCAGAACGAGCCAGAAATAACTATATAAAAGAACAAGGTAGTCTCAGCATCCAGAAACTTGAGGTAGGAGGACCCTAAGTTCAAACCTAGCCTTGGCTATTTAGCAATACAGGGTCTCAAATACATTAAATGGCTACATGGCCTGCTTCAGTCTTCAGCTCTATCACATCAAGAAACATCTATGCTGCTGCACATACTAAGCAAGTGCTCTGCCATTAACAGATATCCCCAGCCCAACCACAGCTTTATACCATGGCTGTCTAAGATTGCTGCCAATGCAGTCTTGGGCAAGGACAAGTCAAACGCTTGGCAGACACCTGCATGGCTACTGTGGACACATCCTCCTGTCAGCACACCTCACACACAGGGCTGCCCACTGCCCACACTAGGTGAGCACCAACGCTGGAGTCTGGAGTCTGCACCAATAACACAAGCATCAGCTCGGGTCTACTATCATTTATTTTTTTAAATATTTTTGAAAAAATATAATTTTTTTACAATATTTTCAACTTAAACACTATTCACACTGAACACGTATGGCAGCTTAACCTACTCAAATATGAAGTTTAAGAAGCCAAAACTGTTCTAGCTTTGTTAAAAGAAAACTTGTGCTGCAGACGATAGTCATGATGGTTAACAAAGCAAGGAAGAGCACCAAAGTCATGCTACTGTCTTTCGAGTGCTTCAATTGGATTATGGGCTGGTGTGGGTCCTGTGTAAGACTTCACACATGATGGCGATGATGCAATCTATCTTCAGAAGATGCAAGCCTCAAATTGTATTTCCTCAAGATTAACACTAGGAGAACTCAGTATTCCTAACATGATAATACAGCAGGCAAAGGCCAGACAGACTAGCTCCTATCTGACCACCACCTGGTAACCTCAAAGACAGTCTTGTGAAATTACTTACTTCAAAAGTTAACACATTTTTTTCAGAAAAGTTCCTTTTTGACGGACAAATGCAACTGAGAAATCTGTAACAATCACAACCTAATTTAAATTTACTTATTTACTTATTTTTTTTTTTTTTTTACAAAGCATAGACATTAAAGAGTGTCAACTAACCCTAAGGGACCAGTTTAGCCTCAAAGACAGACAATTCAGTGAGATTTGGAGGTGATTTAATTTGGTTCTTTGTCACAACTGACTGGTGCTTCTTCCATTGCTGTCTTTACATTAAGCCATGCGGCCAATTCTACTTTCAGTAACTGTGTGACAGCTTCTTACTTAGTAACAGTCTCAGCACTTTTATTAAGCATGCAAGACTAACAAAAACTTTGGCAATGCGTAAGTGTAACACAGTGACGAGAGAGAGCTTTTACAATGGAGTCTTCTAACACTGCCTTCCCAGTGTGGAAACTGTGCTACATCCACCAAAAGCGGCCGGCTGCTCACACACCTCAGTACTTCACCCCAGGAACGAACTCCTTTGCATTGGGATTCAGATTGCTCTTGACCTGGAAAATAATACATTTACAAAAAAATAAAAAAATAAAAAAGCAAGTTAATTAAAGATGATTGTGAATTCTCAGAAGTATTTGGCCTAGACCTTTATGTAAAAATTATCTCCCAGAAAAATACAAAAGGTTGGTTGGCCTCTAAGGTTCTACCTAACCCCCAAACTCAAGGCCAGATGTTATCTGGCTGGCCACAAACTCACGGAGATCCACCAGCCTGTGTGCCTCCCGAGTGCTGGGACTGAAGGTATGCAGCACCACCTGGCCTCTATATCCTAGTATATCAACTTCTAAAGTAGGAAGTGACATTAAGTTTAACAAGAAACCCACTAACTTCACTTTAACTATAAGAAATAGCATGAAATAAGGTACTTTTTTTTTTCAAGTGTGCCTGATGCTCTGAAAATACATCCAAATATGTTAAATACATGTTCTCAGTCTAATTAATTGTGGCATTGTTGGCTATTAGGGAATTTTATTTACGATTTTCACTGAAAACTTGGGGGTTATCTTTCTACAACTACTGTTTTCTAATTCTCATAGGAGGCACTGTGTGTAACAGGAAAAGAAAACTACACAGGAGACCAAGGACCTGAGTTGGAGACCTCAGCTCTACCTATCCCAAATTCCCATGGAAGCTTGGACAGATCACCCTCTCTCTGTGACTCCATTTCCATATCAGCCCAAGTCTCTAAGTACTCTAGAGACCTGTACTGCATTCCTTTGTCTCCTCATTTCCACTTCCCTATGCATGCAGTCAATGTAAAGAGGAAGAGCTGGAGATTCTCACACTGAGAGTTGATAAAAAAGAAACCCGGAGAGATTCCAGGGGTAGATGTGGACATGAACACAGGGTTAAAAAAAAAAAAAATCCAACCAGCCAACCAACCAACCAAAAACACCCTGAATTCAGCCATGTATTTTAAGACCAACACATATTAAATAACATACTGGACCAATAATTTAGATAAGTATTGTCCCTTCATACAGGGGAAATAAATCTGTACTTTTAGACTAGCTCAGTAATAAAAATGTCTAGTTAGAATGTTCTAGGCCTGGGCTTGGCCTTCAACATTAAATATACAGAAATAAAAGCCCTTAAGAGGAAGAAAAGCAAGCACAGTTTAATTGTTTAAAAAAAAAAAAAAAGGCAGAATTCTTGAATATATAATCTTCTGGAAGCTAGAGAAGTCTAAGTGAATTAAAGGTAATCTTGAAAAGACTGAGTCAAACAATTCAGTTTCTGTGTTATGGATTTATGCAAATCCAGGCTATAAATCCTTTATTCATCAAAGCATCAGTTGTATGTGAAATGACTACAGCAGCAGTAGGCAAATATGTCCCAACAGACCAGATCACATACCTATTCAGTTCAGTTACTGTCACTTACTGCAAAGGGTATGCCACAATGTGAATTTTGGTGTTTTCAGAATTGTTCTTTAGCAGGAGAATGTTTTCCAAAAGCTTGATGGGGAGGAGGACTGTAAAGCATCCTTTGGGATGCTTAAAATTCAAGTTTAGGGGATGATGATGAACAGCTTAGTAAACTAATCCATAAGAAACAGAAGCTTCTAATTCGAGGTCTCAGCAGTCTGGGGCAGGCTAGGAAAGGCACTGAGTTCCAGGTTGGAACTAAGGTGAAACTAGTTTCAACTATCCACCCACTTCATAAAACAGAAAAATCTTTTATCTTAATTTTAGTAAAAGACTCCTTGAGGCTGAAGTGATGGCTCAATGGAGATCACTGTGGTGGCGCAGGCCTTTAATCCCAGCACTTGGGAGGCAGAGGCAGGGGGATTTCTGAGTTCCAGGCCAGCCTGGTCTACAGAGTGAGTTCCAGGACAGCCAGGGATACACAGAGAAACCTTGTCTTGAAAAAACCAAAAAAGTTCCAAATTTTACCAAATGTTTAGGTTAAAATTAAAAATGAAAACTTTCATCAAGATACTCTTATACAGTCAAGTCATATGGTAACACTGTCAGTTTCTAGACCACTCTAAGACAGGAGATCCCAGCTTCCATCTAAAGTGGAAGCATTTTGAAAGGACACTAACGATTTGAAACTCTAAGAAAGCAGATAGATTTTCTACTTAAGAGAGATAAGGTAGGGTCTAAAATAAAGATGAGAAATGATTTTTTACCACAAGATCTTCCAGAGAAGAGCCATCACTGATAACAAGGTCATTAAACTGGTCTTGGATTTGGTCCATAGTTTGTGGGAGATCTCGGGCTGGAATAAACCATTCGTGTTCTTCTTCCTCTTCCAGCATTTCTTGGAAACAGCGTTCAATAAATTCTTCTTCCCACAACTCCTCTTCTATCTAGATTTATAACAAAAGGGGTAAGTTATAGCATGTGGCTTAACATATCTTAAACTATGCCATCTGAAATCATAATGTAAGGGCCAGATAAGGTAGTGCATGACTTTAATCCCTGAACTCAGGAGGCAGGAAAGCAAGTTTCTAAAAGTCTGAAGCCAGCCAAGGCTACACAGTGAGACTCTGTCTCGGTAGAACAGAACCAAATCAAACCATAATGTGCCTGGCTCTGTGCTTTACAGCTATCATTTCCACACTTGAAGAATAAGATAAAATGACTACCATGGCTGGACAGTGGTGGCACACGCCTTTAATCCCAGCACTTGGGAGGCAGAAGCAGGCGGATTTCTGAGTTCCAGGCCAGCCTGGTCTACAGAGTGAGTTCCAGGACAGCCAGAACTACTCAGAGAAACCCTGTCTTGAAAAAAAACAAAACAAAGACTACCACAAGTTCTAGGGCTGCCTGTGACAGTTTGATGAGTTTGTCTCTCAAATGTTCTCTTAACAGCCAAGCACAGCTGTACTCTGGAGGCTGAGATGTGAGTTCACATCCACACAAACCTCACATGTCAGAACTGGAGTATAACTCATTGATACGGTACATTACTATGCAGGAGGCCTTGGGTGTGATCTCTTAACACCATAATGTAAAGGCTAAAAACTTTCTTCCCTGCTTCTATACTACAGGAAAAAAAAGCCCAGAACTACCATAAAGACCTAGCAACATTTGTTTAGGGATATTCCAAGTCTTTACTTGTCTCTACAGAAGGTTTTTTCCATTGAGAGTAGCAAAGTAAAAAGTAATGGATTCCTCTTCGAGGAATTTTTCAGAATTACCCATGAAGCCTTAAAATATCCAGGCCTTAATCCAACCTCTATAAAAACTAAAGAAAACCTCTAAAAAGTAGAGATTAAAAACAACTCAAAACCCCTCAACTGATTTCAGTATGATGGAGTGGAGAGATGTCAACTCTCAAAGCAAAACAAACACACACACACACACACACACACACACACACACACACACACACACACACACACACGCCTATACACTCCCCTAAAGGTATTGAAGAAAGGGCTCAATAGTAAAGAATTCTTGCCTTTTTTTTTCCCCCTTAAGACAGGGTTTCTCTGTGTAGCCCTGGCTGTCCTAGAACTCAGTCTGTAGACCAGGCTGGTCTCGAACTCAGAAATCCGCCTGCCTCTGCCTCCCAAGTGCTGGGATTAAAGGCGTGCGCCGCCACAGCTCGGTCTTGCTGTTAATGCAGAGTACCTAAGTCTGGTTCCCACACCCACATTGGGCAGCTCATGATTCCAGCTCTAGGTGACCCAATGCCCTCTACTGGCCTCTGTGGTAACTTGTACACAAATACATAAATAGTAAAAATAATCTAAAAACCGGGTTCCTGTCTTTAATTCTAGCACTTGGGAGGTATAGACTGACAGATGGTTCTCTGTGTGTCCTAGGCCTGTCTAGTTTATATAATGAATCCTAGCCAGCTAGGGCTACAGGGTGAGATACCCTGCCTTAAAAATAAACAACAAAACAACCTTTTCTAAAGTAATAACCCCTCCACACAAAAACCCCACCCTCAATTGACTCTTTCTGTCTCTGTCTCTCTCTTTTTTTTCTGAGACAGGGTTTTTCTTTGTAGTTCCAGCTGTCCTGGAACTCACTCTAGACCAGGCTGGCCTCAAACTCAGAAATCCACCTGCCTCTGCCTCCCAAGTGCTGGGACTAAAGTCATGTGCCACCACCGCCCGGCAATTGAATCTCACTGAAACAAGACTGAACTGTGTTACTCTGGAATGTCCATCACAGGATGTAGATAAGTGGAGCTAACTGCTAACTGCTAACTGCAGAAATCAGGATCAGGATTGGGAATGAGAGAATGATAGACAGTAGAAACATGTGAATAAAAGATGAAACCTATCAATTTATCAGACCTCTCTAGAGATAGGCAGTAGCAGATTTTTCAGGCTGATTAAGACTGAAGCTCAATGGGGCTAGAGAGATGGCTCAGCGGTTAAGAGCACTCACTGCTTTTCCAGAGGTCCTGAGTTCAATTTCCAGCAATCACATGGTGGCTCACAACCATCTATAATGAGATCCGATGCATTCTTCTGGTGTGTCTGAAGACAGCTACAGTGTACGTATATAAATAAAATAAATAAATCTTTAAAAAAAAAAAAAGGCTGAGGCTCTAGTGAAAAGCAGGTATTTTTGAACCAGGACATCTATGGTCTGTCTGTTCTAGTTTCCTGAATATTTTTGATTTGCATTGCAATAGAGAAGTGATTGGTTTAAGACAGTGTTTTCCAAACTGAAACTATCCAGGAGCTCTTTTCAGTTTCCCAGGCTCCACCCTATTCTTCTGAATCAATTTTTAGGGTGGGACCCTGAAACAAGCTGCCCAAGTAATTTCAACGAGCAGTTTAGCCTGGCAGTAATTAGCAGCCAAATAAAATAGGAGTGGTAGCACATAAATCCTTAGTGCACATAAAGGACTAGACACACACAGTTCAGTGCCAAGCACACATCTGAGATATGAAGCTATGAAAAGAAACATGTCTGTATACAGAACTAACTTGTCTGTTGAATTCCTCTTCATTTTCCATCCACATGTACTCTGCAAATGGATTATCCTCTTCATGAGAATGACCGTTAATAATCACATCGTCATTGATGATGCTTGGGCTAGTACTGCTGCGACTTGGATCTTTCATGGTTGGTGTTCGTTGTCGTTTTTAACCTTTAAAGTAGAACACAATCTTAATGAGCACACTTGTTATTATCCATCAAGGTGTTAGAGGCACATGTTATATTAGTTGGAAAACTTCTTTCTTTTTCCAAAATGACTTTAAGAAATAGCTGAGGGCTAGATTTGAGGTATAGATGTAAGACAATTTTAGTGTTTGTGTGAGGACATGGACGTGTATGAAAGCCAGAGGTCTGGTTCCCAACTACTTGTTTAAAAAGGTTTGTGTTGCCAGGTGGTGGCGCACGCCTTTAATCCCAGCACTTGGGAGGCAGAGGCAGGTGGATTTCTGAGTTCGAGACCAGCCTGGTCTACAGAGTGAGTTCCAGGACAGCCAGGGCTACACAGAGAAACCCTGTCTCGAAAAACAAACAAACAAACAAACAAACAAAAAAAGAAAAAGAAAAGAAAAAGGTTTGTGTCAGTACTCAGAAGCAGAGGCAGGTAGATGGATATCTGTGAGTTCTGGGCCAGCCTGGCCTACAACATATGGAGTTTGAGCACAGTTAGTGCAACATAGTGTGACCCTGTCTCAACAGAAAGAAAAAAATATGATACATGCTAGGTTTGAGATATAGACGTATGCACATGTCATAGGATGTGTGCAGAAACTAGTAGACAATCTATCCAAGTTAGTGCTTTCTTTGCACTATGTGGAAGTGTGGGAATTAAACTCAGTAAGGTTTGCAGGCAAATGCCTTAATCCATTGAGCCATCTTCTTAGCTCCCACCTTAATAATAATTTTTCTCTCTCCCCTCCTTCCTTGTTTCTCCCTCAAACTCAGAAATCCACCTGCCTTTGCCTCCCAAGTGCTAGGACTAAAGGCATGCGGCACCACTGCCTAGCTAAAAGTAATTTCATTTTTGTTTTTTTGAGACACAATATCACTATGTAGCTCTAGCTGTCCTGGAACTATGTAGACTAGGCTGTCCTCAAACATAAGAGATCTGTCCGCCTCTGCCTCTAAGTGTTGTGGTTAAAGGTGTGTGCCACCATGCCTAGCCAGAAAATTCTTTAAAACTTGATTTCAGGTATGTCCCAGAACTAAAACTAAAAAAAAAAAAAAAAAAACAAAAAAAAAAACTCTTGAAAATTTATGTTTGAAAGTCTGGTTGTGGGCTGGTGAGATGGCTCAGTGGGGAAGAGCACCGACTGTACTTTGGAAGGTCATGAGTTCAAATCCCAGCAACCACATGGTGGCTCACAACCACCCGTAATG
>NW_022196895.1:31585597-31604572 GCF_008632895.1 Mastomys coucha | reverse complement strand
AAAAAAAAGTCTGGTTGTGGTGGTGCATGCTTTTAATCCCAGCACTTGGGAGGCAGAAGCAGGCAGATCTCTGAATTTGAAGCTAGCCTGGTCTACAGACTGGCAGAGTTTCAGGACAGTCAGGGCTACAAAGAGCCCTTTACACTGTCCAGAAAAAAAAAAAAAAGTTTTGTTTTGAGTGCAGACCCGTGTGTGTGGGTTGTTTTTTATTTAGTTGAGGGAGCATCACTATACAACATCCTTCAGGCCAGAAAGGCCTATGGAATCTTGATGACTCTTGTGTATTTAGGGGGGGGGACTGTCCTGTATCTGACCTGCACTCGCACAGTGATGTATGCTATAATACACACTAGAAAGTGTAATAAATGTTCTTTCAATTAGAGTTTGGCAAATAAACTAGCCATCTGACTTAAGCTGAGACTGGAGGTGGTAGATATTACATGCATTATAATTAGTGTCAACCATAAGATTTAATACCTAAGCAAGCTTATTAACATGCTTAGGGCTTAATGGATGTCAGTAGCTCCTTTATTCCAAAGACAACAATACTCATTTGCTAACATTTGATAGTTTCTCACAATCTACTCACCAGTAAATAACTTAATGTTACATAATTACCTATAAAAATTAGGCTAGCCAGGTTGGTGGTATGAGTGTTTAATTCTAATACTCTGGATGAAAAGTCAGGAGGATTTGAATCTGTCCCTAAATTACCACATGGACTTTCAGATTCTTTACTATTTTACTAGTTAAGTTTGAAATTGCAAAAATAGGTGCCAGATGGTGGTGGCACAAGCCTTTAATTCCAGCACTTGGGAGGCAGAGGCAGGTGGATTTCAGAGTTTGAACCAGCCTGGTCTACAGAATGTTTCAGGGCAGCCTGAGAACCTTGTCTCAGAAAAACAAAACAAAACAAAACAAACCCCCCAAAACCCAATTTAATAATAGGCAAAGAATAGCCAGGCGGCGGTGGCACATGCCTTTAATCCCAGCTCTTGGGAGGCAGAGGCAGGCGAATTTCTGAGTTCCAGGCCAGCCTGGTCTACAGAGTGAGTTCCAGGACAGCCAGGGCTACACAGAGAAACCCTGTCTCGAAAAACACAAAACAAAACCAAAAAAAAAAAAAAAAAAAAAAAAAAAAAAAAAAAAAAAAAAAAAAAAAAAAAAAAAAAAAAAAAAAAGGCAAAGAAGATCAGTTGGACATTTAGTTGATATTTTTTTTAATGAAAACAATTATGTTAGGGGCTTAGTAATTCAAAGGGTATGGGACAGAGACAATGCTGTGGGCTTTCTTGTAGATACAGATTAGGTTTCCCATAAGTTTACCAAATCAAGAGTCCTAGCCCAGCACAGTAGCACATACCTTTTACTCCTAGCTCTCAGGAGATAGTCAGGTGGATTTCTGTGACTTGGATGCCAGTTTGGTCTATACAGCAGCTCCAGGCTAGTCAGGGAGGTACAGTGAGACTCGGTCTCAAAAAACCAAAACCAAAACCAAAACCATCTAGAAAAAGCATTCACCTCCATACATCGAAAGATTATGAAAAGAGATGATGGAGATCTACAGCAACCTTATGAAATATACTGTGTAATAAATAGAAAGTACAAAGACATCTACATTTGAAAAAGGATACAAACAAGAAAGATGTTTGGATTAGGAAAAGCACACACAGACTATTAGGTGCAACAACGACTTCCAAGATGAGGACATGTCACATAGACATGGTGTCACACATGATCAATCCCAGCACCGGTAAGGTTGAGGCCTGGCTACATGGGATACTGTCTTAAACCCTTTTGGCAGGTTGGGGATACTCAGTGGTAGAGCATTCAGGTGGTAGTGCACACCTTTAATCCCCGCACTAAGGTGGAGGCTGGTGGATCTCTATGAGTTCGAGGCCACCCTAGTCTACAGAGTGAGTCCCAGGACAGCCAGGGCCACCCTGTTTTGGCAGGGGTAGGTGGGTGGGTGGTGGTGGTGGTATTATGAGGCCCTGTGTTTACTCTCTAGTACCATGGTGCAATGGGGGGAGGGGGGAGAGACAGACGGACATTTCATCAAAATATATTTTAACCCCCATCAAATAGAAACAGGCAAAGGATTTGAATAAAGATAGACAGATATATAAGACCCACAGATGGCTTATAAAAACAAAGCTCACACCTTAACTCCAGTACTCAGGAAACAAAGGAAGAGATTTCCTCTGCTGAGTCTTGGCCTACCAGAGCCACAGTGTTATTGTATTAAAAAAAAAAAAAAGTCTATAGCAGCATTTAAAGTAAATCTAACATCCATTAGAGAAATACAAACCAAAGTCACAATAAGACACCAAACCACACCCTCTAGGAGAGCTTTAGTAAGAATGTAGAGAAACCAGAACCCTCACTCATCAAGTGTGGGAAAGTAATATGCCACCAACTGCTTTATAAAACATTAGGGCAGGCCTTTAGTAGTTTAAATAAAGACTATCATTTGGCCCAGCAATTCTATCTCCTAGGTATATGCTTAAGAAATTAAAGTGTATGCCTCCATATGCCCAGGTATGGAGTCATGTGAGAATTCTGAGTGCTTGTGAGCACACTCCAAGAAAACAAGAGTCTGTGACCTCAGTTTCTTTAAAACTTGGAATTGTTCCTGGAAAATATTTTCATGCTCTGCCTAGGTGTAGGACAGTGAATTTACTTCAAATTATTCATTATTGTTTGTTGTTGTTATTCAATTAAATGTTTTGACTATCCTTTATATGCTTCTGGAAAAAACATTTATGGAATGTGTGGCTTATTCTTGTGATTGTATACAGCTAGAACTCAAGAGAACTTTACTCAGGTGAGTTTTCTTAACCCTCAGAGGTTTTTGAGTCTACTTAAGGCTCTGAATACAGCTGGCTATTGCATGAGAGTTTAGTTGGCCTCCTCTATTGGCTCCATTTCCTGGAGGGAAAAAGCCCAAGTGAAGCAGCAGGCTCAGCCTAGGCTACTGAGGAAGACACTGACTGAAAACTACCAAGATAATAATTTCAACACTTAGGAAGTTTAGTCAAGGGGCATAAGTTCATAGCCAGTCTGTGCTACATAACAAGTGCCAGATCAGCCACAGTTACATAGCAAGAGCCCAACTCAAATAAACAAAATCCCCAAATAAAAACAAAAAACTAGCCAGGTGCTTGTCATTTGAGAGCATGAGGACCTAAGTTCCATCCCCAGCACCCAAATAAAAAGCTGAATGTGGTGGCATATGCTGTCATGCCAGCACTGAGGTAATGAATCCCTGGGGCTTGTCAGTCAGTCTAGGATAGTCAGAAAGCCCCACATCCTGGTGAGATCTTGTTTAAAAACAAAACCAAAAAACCAGGGAGGGATTGGCCATATGGCTCAGTGGTTAGGAGCACTGGAAGAGTCTTTTTAGTTTGAGCACTCACAATTACAACTCCAGTCCCAGGGGACTAGCTGCTCTCTTTTGACTTCCTGAGCACAACACACATACAGTGCCACAGGCATACTTACTTGCAGACTACCCACCTACCCAAGACATACAAATTTTAAAAATAAAAACAAAAGACAGGGTCTGTGGTGGCCCACACCTTTAATGCTAGCACCTAGGAGGTAGAGGCAAGCAGGCCTCTGTGAGGCTGGTTTAGAGTTCCAGGACAGGAGGACTACAAAGAAAAATCCTGTCTTTAATTCCCCCCAAAACAAACAAAAACAAGTTCTAAGACAGCCAGAGCTACACTGAGAAAACCTGTCTGGAAACTTTTTTTGTTTTTTTTTTTCAAGACAGGGTTTCTCTGTATAGCCCTGGTTGTCCTGGAACTCACTCTATAGACCAGGCTGGCCCCGAACTCAGAAATCTGCCTGCCTCTGCCTCCCAAGTGCTGGGATTAAAGGCGTGCACCACCACTGCCCGGCTGCTAAGTTTTTCTTAATAAAATCCTAAAAATAATTTTTTTTTTTTTTTTTGCGCCAGGTATGGTGGCACAAATTTTTTTTGTTTTGTTTTTGAGACAGGGTTTCTCTGTGTAGACCAGGCTAGCCTCGAACTCAGAAATCAGCCTGCCTCTGCCTCCCAAGGCGTGTGCCACCACTATTGAGTGTTTTTTTTATTTTATTTTTTATTCTTTTAAAACTTTTTGATGACTGATGTTTGGTTATATTTTCCATTCTAATTCCATGTTTAATTTTCTTACCTTTTTAGATGCCCTTAAATATTTTGCCCATGATGTTTATTTTCCTATGGGTTAAACTGTTTTTCTTTTATTTGTGTTGGGGACTATACCCAGGGCATCAGAACACAAGCTAGGAAAATCCTGTTCTACCAAACATGTACTCAGTTCTTTTATTGAGAGTGGAGAAATTAGATAGGGTCTCTTTATATAACCTAGGCAATCCCTGATCTCACGATCCTCCTGCCTCTGCCTCCCGAATACTGAGGTTATAGGCCTTTGTTACCACAACCAGCTAGCATACAGTATTTTTTCTTGTATTTTCAGTAGGTGTATGTGTAAGTGCAGGTGCCTACAGAGGCTAGAAGAGTGCACTGTATCACCTGGATCTGGAGTTTATAGGCATTGTGAGTCACCTGATGAGTGCTGAAACTCTGGTGGCCTGCAAGAGCTGCACATCCTCTTAACTGGGGCCATCTCTCCAGTCCCTTGTTTTTATTTTTAATTTTTTATTCATTCTTTGTGAATTTCACATCATGTACCCCAATCCCACTCATCTCCCTATCACTCCTTTTCCGTCCTCTGCTCTTGTAACCTCTCCTCAAAAGCACACGCATGCGCGCACACACACAGACTCAAACCACCTTGTTGAAGCTGTAGTGTGTCACATAGAATATATACCACTTTGTCTACTTGCAAATCTTCACAGTAGTCAGTCAGTGGTTTGGTTTGAGGCCTCAGGTTTCTGCTATACTATCAATATTGGAATCTTCACAGGGACTCCTCTCCTATATCCTGTTGTTGCTCTGTGGAGACCCTGCAGCTTTGGATCTACAGGACCAGTTCCAGCAAGCAGTTCATAGATGGCATAGATGAAAGCTCCTAACCCAAAGCCCTGGATCTGGCCTGGATGTTAGCTGAGTTGGTCAGCCCACCAGCTCCAGCAGTGGCCCAGCTAGCTCATCCAATGCTGTAGTTGGTAAGAGGCAGGACTACCTTTTCTGCTTGCCCAAGGTGGAGAGGGGTGGAGAGGGGTTTGGGATGGGGGTACAGACCACACCTCAGGGCAGACCAATGGCAGGGCCAGCTCTCCCAAGTGCCCTAGTATGTATCTTTGAAACAATTTTTTGACTACTTAACAATTCATATTACCATTTTTATTTTACCAGGTTCATTGTTCGCCATTTACTTTTCTTTATTTGTAGTACTGGGGAATGAAACTCAAGGCCTCATTTCTGCTAGCTAAGCACTCTTCCATTGGTTTACAGCCCTTGATAGCTCTTTCAGAGCCTGTGGAAGTCAGAAAAGGGCATCAGATTCTTTGGCTGCTGGGAACCAAACTAAAGTCCTCTGAAAGACCAATGAGTGCTCCAAACCATATGCCATCTATTTCCAGGCCTTTAAGTCTTTGTAAATTAGGCTGCCTGCAAACTACAGACTCTCCTCTTTGACCTTCACATTAACTGACATGACAAGCCTCACCAAGCTTGACATTCATCCTTGTTTCTTATATTATCTTCTCTTGATACATTTTAATTTTACTATTAATTTAATGTACATGAGTTTATCGCCATTCACATCTACTAACAGAAAAGGAATGGGTCACGGATGTGCACACACAAAAACATCTGATGCTTGTATATGTTGTTCTACTTCTATGTAGGCTGAGAGAATCACAACAAACTATACTTGCTGCATGCCTCTTTGGAGACATAACCCTGGCAACAACTCACATAGCCCTTGGAGCAAGGGAAGAGCAGCATTTCCTACCATAGATGCCAGGATCATTACTGCCAACAGCAATCAGGATGCATTCCTAGTCCATAAGAAGCTGGACTTCTAAAGAAGTGAAGATGCAGGGCTCCTGGAAGGCAGATTGTTTATTTTCTTCTCATTTTACACACACACACACACACACACACACACACACACACACACACACACACACGTTCTGTTCTAGTGTATGTCTGTGCACCATACACATGCATGGTGCCCGCAGAAAAGGGAATTGGATCTCCTGAAACTGAAGTTATAAATAGTTATGAGCCATGATGTGGTTCTAGGAATCACACCTGGGTACCATGAAAGAACAGTCAGAGAGTTAACTCTCCAGCTCCCTGTTCTAACTTTAATTTAAGAGTATTTTCTCCCTTCCTTCCTCCTTCCCTCCCCCCTCCCCCTCTCTTTTGTATGTTTGTTTTTCGAGACAGGGTTTCTCTGTAGAGTCCTGGCTGTCCTAGAACTCATTCTGTAGACCAGGCTGGTCTTGAACTCAGTATTTTTTTTCCCTCTCATGAATACTGGACAGACAGACAGGCATAGTAAGTACCTCATGCCTGTAATCTCAGCTACTCAAGAGGCAGAGGCAGGAAGATCAGATATAGCATGAGTTCAAGGCTAGCCTGCATAAGATGAAACAGCTATCAAGATAAATTTTGAAATTTTATTATTAAAAAAAAGGGGGGGGGGCTGGCGAGATGGCTCAGTGGGTAAGGTCCTGAGTTCAGATCCCAGCAACCACATGGTGGCTCACAACCACCCTTAATAAGATCTGACGCTCTCTTCTGGTGCGTCTGAAGACAGCTACAGTGAATTATGCCAGAGTGAGTGGGGCCGGCAGAGGTCCTAAGTTCAATTCCCAGCAGCCACACACGATAGTTCACGGCCATCTATACAGCTACAGTGTATGCATACGCATAACATAAATAACGAACAAACAAACAAACAAAAAACAAAAAAAACAAACAAAAAAAAAAAAAGAAAGAAAAAAAGAAAGAGGAGGTCCACTGGGTTGGGAATATAGCCCAGTGTTAGAGGGTTCGCTATTTCAGGGTTCTAAATCTCCAGCACCACAAAAATAAGTAACCAACAGGGGTGGGGCTGACTAGGAACCTAGAGAAAAAAAAAATTTTTTTTTGGGGGGGGGAGGGGTTTCGAGACAGGACTTCTCTGTGTAGCCCTGGCTGTCCTAGTACTCACTCTGTACATCTGGCTGGCCTCGAACTCAGAAATCCGCCTGCCTCTGCCTCCCAAGTGCTGGGACTAAAGGCGTGCGCCACCACTGCCCCGCCAAATCTAGAGAACTTATTCCCATGTTACATAAGGTAGGAGAAGAGAAGATGGTTATATTTTAAAATTTAGATTTAGAAATATTTTTAAATAAAGATTTTTATTTACTTTATTTGAGTACACAGTCACAATCTTGAGACACACCAGAAGAGGGCATGAGATTCCATTACAAATGGTTGTGAGCCACTATATGGTTGCTGGGAACTGAACTCAGGACCTCTGAAGAGTAGACAATGCTCTTAAGAGCTGAGCCATCTCTCCAGCCCCAGATTTATAAATTTTACTAGATTTTTGTTAAGATTAATTTTTTCAATTAATGCTGCTTAGAAACCAGCCAACCAGTACAATTTAGGAGCTTATTGTCACTTTATGATCTCTTTGTTCCTACCTGAAATTCCTTACATATTATTTTCCAGCAGTGTCCTTTTATAGTGCTATTAAAACTTACAAAAACACAAAAACTTAAAATATGGTTTTATTATCTTTCTCCACTAATTTCAGCTCTTAAGAATTTTCATTAAAATTCAAATAGAATTATCTTCTGTTTCATTAATTTGCCTTGAAAGGCATTAATTTTTCTTCTGTGACTCCTTAGCTTTAGGTGCACTCTATTTTACCCCCAACCCCAACATGCACTCTTTTTTATTAGTCTACCAGTCTCTTCAGGTGTTAAATAAAAATAAATATTCTACCAGGCATGGTGATGCCTGTCTCTAATTCTAGTACTCAAGGAGTTGAAGTAGAAAAGCCCTGAGTTTGAGGCCATATTAAGTTCTAGGCTAGTCTGGGATATGCAATAAGACCTTGTCTCAAAAACAAAACAAAATCCACAAGAGAAAACTATTTTCATTAGTCCTTTTGGGGAAGCATTAAATTTCTGTCATAATGTTTGACACTACAAGGAAGTATTTACAAGAGCACCCTAAGAGCCAGACATAGTGAAGCACACCTGTAACGTTAGTACTTTGGGGAGAGGGGAGACTGAAATGGTAGAATCTGGAGTTTTAAAGGTTAGGTCGGGAGTGGGAGTGGGGTTGGAGGTGGGGGTCTGCAGAAATGGCTCAAGAGCACTGGTTGCTTTTCCAGAGGTCCTGAGTTCAATTTCCAGCAACTACAACCATCTGTAATGGCATCTGATGCAGACAACATAACCATACACATAAGATAAATATACATATACATAAAATATAATCTTTAAAAAGTCATGTATACACAGTATATTCTATGTATATAGCCAAGACTTATTTTCAAAATGGGGGTTGGTGGGGGAGACAAGCAAGCAAGCGGGAGTAGCTACAGGTTAGGTAGACAGTGCTAGATGGAGCATGCCTTTGATCCCAGCACCCAAAAGGCAGATCCAGGCTAGTCAGGGTTATATAGTGAGTCTGGCTCAAAAGATTAAACCAACAACAAACCTGTTTCATCATTAGTCTGTTTTATTCTTACTAGCTGTGTAATAAGCTATTTAATCTGAACCCCACCTTCCTCACATGTAAAATGGGTAATAGTTTAAGTACCTAGGGCTGAAGAGGTGGTTCAGCAGCTGAGAGCACTTGTAGTGTTTCCATTCCTAGCACCCACATGGTAGCTCACAACTACTGTGAGCTCTGGTTCCAGGATCCTACTCCACCCTCTGATCTTCGTAGCAGGCATGTGTAGACACACTCATAGGCATAATCTAAAAAGTCTTTTTTTAAAAAAAGATTATTTAATTTTTTTTTAAATAGCTATTTTTTTAAGGTTTATTTATTTATCATATGTAAATACACTGTAGCTGTCGTCAGACACACCAGAAGAGGGCATCAGATCTCATTACGGATGGTTGTGAGCCACCATGTGGTTGCTGGGATTTGAACTCAGGACCTTCGGAAGAGCAATCAGTGCCCTTAGCCGCTGAGCCATCTCTCCAGCCCCCAATTATTTAATTTTGTATGTGTGCTTTGCCTCCAGGTACTTATGTACATCCATGTGTGCTCAGTGCCTTAGGGAGTCAGAAGCGAGCAACAGAGACTTTGGAACTGAAGTTACAGACGCTTGTGAGCCACTGTAATGATGATGAGAATCTGGGTCTTCTGTAAGAGCAACTCTTAACAGCTGAGTCACATCTTCAGTCTTTTTTCCCCCCAAACAGAACTTGTAAAACAAGAGCAGCCTTCAACTCCTTGAACCTCTGCCTCTACTTCTCAAGTGCTGGGATCACAGCAACACAGCACTGGTGTTTACTTATTTGACAGGGGCTCACAATGTCTCCCTGGCTTGTCTGTAACTTGCTATGTAGACTAGTCTGGTCTCAAACTCACAGACCCCACCCGCTTCTGCCTCCTCTATTTACTTTTTTTTGAGACAGTCTCACACTGTAACCCAGAATGGCCTCAAACTTGGGGTAATTCTCTTGCCTCAACCTCCTAAGTGCTAGGATTATAAACATGAACTAATCAAACTCAGTTAATCATTTAGAACAATTAAGCCTCTAAAGGAAGGTACAAGCTAAAAAGCACAGGCCTTCTACCTGTAGGAGTGAAACAATGTCACAGAAAAATCCTGATCAATGGCTAGGACCTGCCAGTGTGGTGGCAAGACCTGAAAAGTCCTAGCTACTAAGGAAGCAGAGAGGTAGGCAGTCTGATCAGTTTATAAAAGGGTTGGAAATGTTAGTTGTTGCACTACAACAACAACAAAAAATTTAAAACCCTAATGTTTATAACACTCATGTCTAATGTTATAAAGGTTATCTGGTAAAAGTAAGGATGGCTCACCATTCACCATTTTAATCAAAAGGTGAACTGTATCAGAAACACTAGTTTATGCAACCAGGTATTAAAATTCAAACCCTTCAGGCAGCTGACCATGTACAATGGTACCAATTAAAGTCATTCTAACTAGAATTTTTTAGTTCTTTAGTTGAGCTTGCCATACCCACCCCCCATCTCACTATGTACCTATGCTTGGACTTGATCTCAGAGATCTGCCTCTGCCTACTGAGTACTGGGATCATAGGTATTTGCCACATTAGGCCCTATGTTTCAATTTTCAACAGCCACAGGAGTGCTGAGTTTCACAGAGTCCAGCCACCACATATAGTTTAATATTTATAAATGTACTTAGAACAATGTCTAGCATTATTAAATGACACATGCTTGCCAAATAATCTGTCAAGTCCCTGTCTTCTTGTCTTCTCAACTTTAAAATAGGTAAGAAGAAACCTGTTCCATTTCACACGATGTTATATGGAAATACTTTACAAAAAGATGTGAAAGCCCAAAAGGTGGCTGTACTCCTATACTCCTTCAAGTTCCATAATACCCATTAAATTGTTAACAGTACACATGGTGTAATTTCTATTAAAATGAAGGCAACACTATCTAGGGTTATAAAGTGATAAACCTGAATAAGATTTATTGTTTACTGGAGGGAAAACTTGGTATAAACTTACTTGGTTTATACTCAAAGAGGATAGAAATAACCTACCTCAGTTTGAGTTCTCAAGGACCAATATGCACAGCCTTTAACCATTACAATGAATCGCCATTCCCCCCATCCCCTAAAGAAACAGATAAATAGGGTATAATTTTTTTGAAAGTTACCTATCTTTGCGATACATATTTGTGAGAATGGTTTTGTTCAAGGTCAGTAACTCAAAGAGACTGTTCTCAACATCTGTCATTCACAAACCGGAAGCACTGAACAGCAAGTACTAGATCTCAATGAAGTCCTTGCATAGGCCTTTTTTCTAGTTGAAACAACCTACAGCTGAAATTTCAGACGCTACTTAATAAACCAACACCTATCAACTGCTCAAAGAGATGTGTGAAAAACGTGCTACCTTGATACAAGAAACGCTCAGCCAGCACACCGAAAATGAACGTTTACTGAAATGAGAGCCAAAGGCTGTTAGTAAACTGAAAACCAAATTCGTTGTAGGGTTTGGGGCTGCAAAATCAAGGAAAATAAGATAAACCAAGTCTTTTAGCACATATTAGAAAACTACCTCAGGCTGCTGCAATACCTTTTAAAAAAATTAACCTCACCAGAAGTCCTACTATCCTACCCTCTTTCCTTTCCCTGAGGTAACAGTGGTGGAGAATAAGCATATACTAACGAAAGGTAAAAAGACCAGTATCAAATCGTAAGAACTGAATGGGCCTTATCTAGCTAAAGCCTTGCTTGCGTGTTTCCAGTGCTCCCAAACAACGGCCCTATCTGGAGGACGTGATAAAGCTTAAAATAAAGGGATCGGGATGAAGAAATGGAAAAGGCTGAAAAAGATACAAGCCGTTCGACCGTTATAGAGTGCTCCCCTGGGACACCGCCAGCTTGCCAGTCCCCTTACTCCCCCAATCCCAACCTCGGCAGAACCGCGCAGGCGCAGCAGCAGGGGCAGCGCGTGGCGACGCGCAGGCGCAGAGTGGGTAGAAACAATGAGCTTTGTTGCCCAAGTGGCAAAGGGGAGGTGGGGGGGAAGCGGGGCGCAGGGGAAAAGGCACTGAACGGGGCAAAAAAAGAAAAAAAGAAAAAGAAAAAAAAAAAAGACTGAAGAACGCAAGAAAGTGCTATCCCAGCAACACTCGCGCGCCACAAAAGACCCGGATAGAGGGCTGACTGTGCAATCGAAATCATAATGAAATGAGAAAAATGAGCGACGGCCTTATCGAAGATAGATGGAGCCTGCCCCGGCTCATCCCTCAAACTCGGCAGCAATGGGCCAGGAACAACCGAGGTCAAACCCTGCTCGAAGGCCCACAGCCTAGGCGGCCCTTTCACCCCCTTCAGCCTTCTCCGACTGCGGCCTCTCGACCGCTGGGGCCGCCACGCCCTCACAACGGCCCGTGTGACAGGACCCCTCACCCAGTGCACGGCAGCGGGGACGGTAGCCAACGAATCCTGTCGGCCTCCGCGGATCTCCACAGGCAGCGCCGCTCCCCCGCTCGACGTGCGCTTTGCCCGCCGCCTCCCTTCTCCAGTCCAAACAAACACCCCTGCCCGGAAGTGACTTCACTTCCGTCACCGCCGGCCCCGCCCACCCATTCTGTCTTCGCCTCCCGGCTAGGCCAATAGAGGGCGCAAGAGAGAACGCGACTGCAAAGGTCTGCTCTGTGTTGGGCTCTTTCTTCTTCAGGAGCAAAGACCAACCTCGGGTTTTTCTAGTCCTGTTGATTCGCCAAGCCACACCAGACTGATGTGATTCTGTGGATATGGGAGCTGGGAAGTAAGGTATGCATATATGGCTTCAAGTATATACACCAAAAAGAACATCCAAATGACTCTAAATACACACACTGAAAGAACGAACTATGAACTGTCATTGAGATCCAGACATAAGCAAAAAAAAAAAAAAAAAAAAAAAAAAAAAAAAAAAAAAAAAAAAAAAAAAAAAGTAAAATCAGAGGCATACAGCAGATCCACAAGCACTCGATTCACACACTGGCAAAATACCAGCGGGTAGTTCCTATGCAGCCTGCAGAGCCTCTTTATAACCAAGACAGGAAACTTGCCAAGCAAGACAAAGAATTTCCACACCAGCAATTTCAGTACTTTGGTGAAGCAGAAGCAGGAATACAAGATTATCTTTTTGTGACAGATCTTGTCCAAAGGAAAAGGAAAAAAGGCCAGCAAGATGTCTTAGTGGGTAAAAACGCTTGCAGTGTGTGAGCTTTGTGACCCGAGTTCCACTACTAGGACATTAACGTCGGAGAGAGCACAAACTGCACAGATTTGTCTCTGATACCCATACATGCCATAGCAAATCAACCAACCAAGCCATCCCCAAACCCCACTATGCTTCAGCATAGTGGCCATATGCTCTTAGCCACATTTCCATGCTATCAACACTGGTTAGTTCTAAGATCTGTCTAGTAACACTAAGCAAGGTAAAGATGTGTGAGAAATTATCTGGGTATATTTTTAAGAGGACATATGAACCCCATTAAATCTTTCCTCTGATACTGGAATTATGAACTTGGAAACAAAATTTTAATCCTTAGAAAACTACATTTGGGGCTGGAGAGATGTCTCAGCAGTTAGGAACACTGACTGCTCTTCCAGAGGTCCTGAATTCAATTCTCAGCAGCCACATGAATGCTCATGACCATCTGTAATGATATGATGCCCTCTTCTGGTGTGTCTGTGTATTTTGCCGTTTTGTCTTCACTACCCTTCAGATAGCATTTTTACCCTGGGACAATCTTGGCGATAGATAGGATGTGCGAGCTACTCCTTCCCTTTTATTTCTAGCCAGTTAAAGTCTCACAGAAATTAACATGGGTCATAGTTCAACTACCCTACCTACATTTATAGAACTGCATACTAAACTGTTCTCATCTTAACCTCTCATCTGCAAGGAAGTGAACAAACCACTACACTGAAGTCCCACAATTATAGCCAACTGTAAGGGAAAATTTGACTTTGTTGCTGCTGAGCAGGCATATAGTTTTGAGAGGAAGATTGTTAAGATTTATCCACAGGATGCTGATAGTCCCTAGTAGTGGTGTGCAGACTATAGTAGTGGTGTGCAACTCTAACCTTGGTCCTCAGAAAACAAGGTAGAAAGAACAGAAACCGACATTTTTACATATTCTGTAATTGAGCTACCTATAACAAAATGTGTATGTCTATATATTTGCCAAATCTGTGTGGGAACCTTAGCAATGGATTTAAAAGCTGGTCATGAGCCTCCATGGGGTTTCTGGGAACTGACCCCGAGTCATCTCTATAGTCCCCTGAAAAGAGGGAAAAAACCCTGTAACCCATGTTCATTGTAAACTCATGGCAATCCTTTTGTCTTCATCTCTTGAGTGTAAGATTATAGGTAAGAGGCACCTCCCATTTGGCTAACTAACCCCAAAACTCCTAACACTTAGAAGGCAAACCTAATGGCACATGTCTAGAAGTTCTGGAGGCAAAAGAACACAAAACTCGCCGGGCAGTGATGGTACACACCTTTAATCCCAGCACTTGGAAGAGGCAGGCAGATTTCTGAGTTCGAGGCCAGTGTGGTCTACAGAATGAGTTCCAGGAATGCCAGGGCTACACAGAGAAACCCTGTCACGAAAAAACAAACAAACAAACAAAAAGCAAAAAACAAAAACAAAAACAAAACAAAACAAAAAAAAACAAACCATAAAACTCAGGCCTACTTTGACTACACTGCAAATGCATGGCCAACTCTGACACTTAAAGACCAAAACAAAAAGCAAAAAGTTATCTTAAGTGTTTGCTTAGCATGCTCTATTAGAGCTCAATATCTAAAACTGGCCGCAGAGGGTCATGAGTTACTAAGGACTACTTGGCAATTTAGTGAGACCGGTCTCAAAGCAAAAACCAGGGCCAGAGGTATAACTTAGTAGTTCAATGTGTGCCTAAGACACGTAAGGTCCTGGGTTAAATCTGCAGTATCTCACAAAAACACCCAATTTAAGCATGCTTGTCTAAAATCAGAAGTACATGACAAATTTTGCTTTAAAATTGAAAAAGCTGGAGAAAGGATGTAGCTTAGTTGATTGTCTACCATAGTCTCAACCTGGATGGGGCATGGTGGCAAACACTAACATTTGGGAGGGTAGAAGCAGGATCACCGTTTAGGTCAAGTTTAATATCCTCAGCTACACATGGATGGCCTGAGCCACACAATATCCCCAACCCCCTGCCAGAGATACTATCAACATACCTTTAAGCCCAGTACTCAAGAGAAAGGTTTCTGTGAGTTGAAGCTAGATTAGGTTACAAAGTGAGCTCCAGACCAGTCTCAAAACACCCCAAACAAAAACCTTGTTTCAAAAAGGGTAAAAGAGCCTAAGTATTCTTATTTTTAACCTATGAAAGTTGGGCAATACACCCTAAAACCCACCACTAAAGTCAGTAAGCCTATCTCTGAATAACTTAAGGATTACATTATTCAGTGCATTTTTTGGAAACAAGGTTCTTGATAGGTAGGTGGCTTACTAAATTTCTAGTAATGGTTCCCATGCCTCAGCCTTCCAAATGACCCATGTCCCTCTAATTGAAGTTTTTGGATGAGAGTGTCAGCATTTGAATCACTTAAGTGGTGGGTAATTCTGTAGCGTTTTTTCCTAGAAGAGATTTACACATCGGTATTTATGTATAGTTTCAACAAGTTTGAATAATAGCATAGATAGGTGATGACAAATGATGTGTGCAATATTGTAAAATGAAACAGTTGAGCCAGGCAGCGTTGGTGCAAGCCTTTAATTCCAGCACTTGGGAGGCAGAGGCAGGCGGATCTCTGAGTTTGAGGCCAGCCTGGTCTACAGAGTGAGTTCCAGGACAGCCAGGGCTACACAGAGAAAAACCCTGTCTTGGAAAAAAAAAAGACAGAACAGTTAATGTCTCCATTTTGCCTTGGCTTTCTACAGCTCAGTTGTTGATGAAAAAGATGGGTCAGATACCTATGATCACCAGAAAATTAGAAGTTACATTTAACCTCATAGGTCATTACATTAATAAGTATTTGAACTGCAATCTCTTCCATGGGTTCACATGGCATTACAATACAACTTAGGTGGCTCTCAAAGACTCGAACACGTTTCCAAGTACCAAGGACTGAACATTCTAAGCAAGAATTTTAAGACAGCTCTATACTTCCAGTCTGGGACACACATCTAAAATAGAGGTCAATTCATAACTTAGTAGGTAGGTAGCAGCTGGGAATTTGTATTTATAGTCAAATCTAATTTAGAGTGTAAAAAATCCTTCCATTTAAAAATTTTCATGGGTGGTAGTGTCATAGGCCTTAAACCTTAATAGAAAAAAGTCTATGATACATTCTAAATGAAGGGCATCATGTTTTTCAATCCAGATACCAGCCTAGAATCCCTTCTCCTCCAAATGTGAAGTTTCTATTTAGCTCTGACTGTCCTGGCTGTAGTCCAGGCAAGCTTCAAGCTTAAGGATTCCCTTGCCTCTGCCTCCCAGCACTGGACTGAAGGCATGCCACACCACATCCATCTTGTCTGCACATTTTTTAACTTCCAAAACTTTACTGTGAAAAATGCTTAACAGTTAAACGTTTCAATTTTCTTATTTGTCACATCAATATAAATGTAACATTCAAAAGATTGAAGACACAGCTCAATGGTTGAGTGCTTTTATTCATTACTCTCAAGCCCTTTGGTTGAATCTCTAGCATTGCAACTACAAAACACTCGTAAGAAAAAAAGGGAGGGGAGGAGGGTGGAAAGGAAATCTCATCCTTCTAGATAGTGAATAATCTTAAAAATCTTAGAAGCCTAGTATAGTCATGCATGCCTTTAATATCAGTACTTGGGAGGCAGACACAGGCCTCTGCTTTGGAAGTCAGCCTGGAATACATAAGGTCCAGCTACATAGTGAGAATTTGCCTGGAAAAAGCAAATAAGTAAATGAACAAATAAATCTTAAGAGGGCCATTAATACTCAGTGACTAAATACACTTGCCATATATAAGTCTGAAAGCTTGAGTTTGATCTGAGGAATGAACAGGAGACAAATAATCCCAGAAAGTTTTCCTCTGATCTCCACAAAGGTACATGTGTCCATATTCTCACATAAGAAGTGTCGGTGGCATATGCTATAGCTAGAAATTCCTCTTACCCCCGGACCATCTACACCACTCATGCTGGGATCAAATTGAAGCTTAACTTTGTACTCTCGCCAAAGGTGACATCTCAAAAACAAACTTTGTACTCTGAAGTACCAGAGTGGGCTGAATTACTGCACAAAACAAAATTGACTTCTGAGATATACAAGTACCACAAATATCAACAGGAACAACACTATGAGAACTCAAGCTTCCTAGCAATGAATAAAAAGGGATTGTAGAATAAACTCAATGCATCTCTTAAAACCTTCACTTACATTTGTAAAATAATAAGACTAAAGGCTGAAATAGCAGGAAATATGTTCAACATTATAGCAGATGTAAAAACAAATAATTCTTCTATAGACATAAACTAGATCTGGGGGAAGCAGGCATGTGACCAGATTTACAGAAGTTTGGGTAGGATTCTAAGTTTAAATAGTAGCAAAACAGGATCTGCATTCCAGACTGCATTCAACTCCTTGTGTTGCCAGATGATGACCTTAAACTTCTGATCTTGTCCGCATTTTCTGAGTTCTGGGATTATTAGCAGTATACTCCTGACATATGAGGCTTTGTGAACTCTATATAGTCCTTTGCCAAATCAAAATGAGCTGCATTTACAGGCATCTCAAAATTAAAAAAACATTTTCAAGTTGAGCAGTGGTAGAAATGTCTTTAACTCCAGCACTGGGGTGGATATCTGTGAGTTCCAGGCCAACCTGGTTTAGAGCCAATTCCAGGACAGTTGAGGTTATAAAAAGAAACCTCATTTCAAACAATCTAAAAATAGTGCTACTGATTCCTCACAAGTAGCTTATTTACAAAACAAAAGAACTAAACACCATCAAAACTACTATCAAAACAAAATGGGACATGACTTCTTTTTTTGTTTTTTTTGGTTGTTTTTGTTTTTCAAGATAGGGATTCTCTGTTTAAGAGCCCTAGCTGTCCTGGAACTTTCAGTCACACAGATCTACTCAACTGCCTAAACCACCATCATCCTGATAAAATCTGACTGCTTAAAGCCATAAATCAAGTTAAACTGTTCAAAGTGTTCCTCAAGTTACTAAATCCACACAATAGGTCATACAACATAAACTATCAATGCTGGTGGATATCATGTTTCCATGTGTATATGCACAATGTGTTTGTTTTTCTCCCCATGTGTTTGCTTTTGAGACAAGGTTTTATAATGTAGCCTTGAGTGGCCTGGAACTCTATATAGACCAGGAGTCTTTCCAATTCAAAGGCAAACCTGCCCCTGCCTCATAAGTGCTGGGAATAAAGATATAGGACACAATGCCTGGCCCTATCCACAGTTTTTTTTTTTTTTAGTTGCTGTTAAGATTTAAAAAAAAAAAGCCAGAACAAACAAAAGTACATAATTAGTAACAGCTAAAATTAAACTGAATATTGGCAAGGATTTTTTTGTGCACGTTACTAAAATTTTACCCAACAATATGTTAAAAAGATTAAATGTAAATATATATATATTTGTTTTTTAAGACAGGGTTTCTCTGTGTAGGCCTGGCTGTCCTGGAACTCACTCTGTAGACAAGGCTGACTTGAAACTCAGAAATCCACCTGCCTCTGCCTCTCAAGTGCTGGGATTAAAGGCGTGTGCCACCACTGCCCGCTAAAATGTAATTTTAATGCAACTAGGTCAGAGAGTTTGTCATTGATTTAAATTAAAGATGTTTTTGGGTCTTCTTATTACTCAACACACCAGACATTCCTTCTTGATTTTGAAGCAGCAACAGATAAATTTTTCCAATGTTATTTTCAATTCTATTGTTAAAGGCACAGATATCTCTGAATTTGAACTTTTGCAATTTCTTTATCCCCAGTATTTAAAACTGTAAGGTTAAAGAAAAAAAGTCTCATTTTTAGTTATGTAACAAGAACAAGAAATCCGTCAGCACAAGACCAAAATCTTTAGTAGTTTTTAGAACACCAATATAGACTTAAGAATAATTTGTTAAAGCATGCATAAAAATTTAACAGTGAATAAAAAGCCACAACGGACAAATATTTTGGTTAACATTCCAAACGTTTAACCAACCAATCAACATGGCCTAGGTTTTTTTTTTTTTTATTGGTATTCACTTCAGTAACTTGAATCCACAGATATAAGCAGTATATAACCAGAGAGAGTTACAAGTAAACACAGAT
>NW_022196895.1:31581042-31584373 GCF_008632895.1 Mastomys coucha | reverse complement strand
AGCTTCTTGTACATCTTAAGTTTCCTTCTTCTGTCTCCGTTCTTCTGCCAATTTATTCAGAAATTTCTGAGGGGGAAAAAAGAATTACAGGGACTAAGTAATTTAAGAAACACCTAGTATATGTATTAATTATAAAGTAAAATATTCAGTCCAACTTTAGGGACTTAGCGCTAACATTTTAATATTTTATGAATGAGTTAATCTTAACATACAAAACTAAACTGGCTCAGGACACAATCATGAAAAAAAATGGAAAATGTGGAAAATGGATATTTCAATGTGCAATTAACCCTAACTTTTAGAAATGAGAATATAGGAAGAAATAGCTAGATTAGATCTTTGCTGTAACAATTTCACTGACACTGACCACTTATGATCTCTAATGTATAATTTCTTGACACAGATTATTAAGACTCTAAGGGAACATGAAGGATATTTAAAAAGGATTTCAGTTTCATTGGTTCTGGTTAAAATATATCAATATTGGTTATTGCAGATTGAGAGGGTTAAAAGCCATTATATCCTTAAAGGGAAAATGAAAACAAACAAACAAACAAAAAAAACCCACAAAACATCTAGTTAAGTGTCAAAAAGGTTAAATGTCAATTTGAGCAACATAAAGTATCTACTGACTTTTTAATGCAGCGGATTCATACTTTTCTCTCAATAGAGAAGGAAATACTTATTCATAAAGTATACCCTTCTAGGTAACAACACTGGTTTTGATGCCATATAGCCTAAAATCCAGTGTACTTCATGTATGAATGAAGCCATATTCATCCAAAAGTAAATGGTTCTTAGCACTGAAAATAACCATTCTTATAATGTCAGGAAACATATAGATTACAAAAAGATACATTTGAAAACAACAAAAAATGATATAACAAAAGACAAATTATTCATTAAAATATAAGGCTGCCAATACCCACCAGTTGTCACAGAAAACATGCTGAGATGACTGAATGCTATACAGGTAGAGTGTCTCTCATTTGAAACACTTGGGACTAGAAGTTTTAGAGTTCAAATTTGGATGAGGCCCCATGAAACCTAGTCCAAAGGTAATAATTGTACCTTTTATCTTCTTTCTTTTTGTGCTTCAAAGTCAGGACCTTACACATGCTACCAAGAACTCTGCCATTCTTTTATCTGTTACTAAGCTGCATCTCTGTCCCTTATAGGTAATTTTATTTTTAAATATATGATTAGTTATCAGGAATCTTCTTTGATTACCTGCAACCTCATTCAATAATGCAGGGTCTCTCAATCAAAATCAAATCTTGGTTTCACTAGTCAGCCTCCTCCATTTCCACCTTTGACAGCTGAGTTCTGGGGAGCAGTCCTCTTGCTTTCACAGCAAGTAGTTTAACAACTGAGCTATCTCCCTAGCCCTCCAAATACAACTTTACACAATATTTTTAAGTGTATCAACATTCTGATGACAATTTACTTCTGCCACTAAGCTGGATATGGTATTGTGTTGGGAGTATTTTTTTTAAATCTTAAAAAACTTTTGAGTACTCTGTGGCTCTCTTTAGACACACCAGAAAAGGACATCAGAGCCCATTACAAATGGTTGTGAGCCACCATGTAGTTGCTGGGAACTGAACTCAGGACCTCTATAAGAATAGTCAGTGCTCTGGAACCATCATTCCAGCCCCAAGTTGGAGTAGTTTTGACTGACAGATTAGGCATATTCAGCAGGTGGCAACACTAAATCTTGTTTAAGCATTTGAGTGAAAAGTGGCTCAAGTTTGTAGAACCCGTTAATCGCCTTAAAGCCCAGGCAATTATGGAGAAATGACTTTGAGATAAAGCATTATGCTGGGTCCAGAGACATACACACATTGTATCTCGCTTATTTCTGTAACGTATATCATGTTAGTTTTCACAAGTCTCCTCTTATATTCAGCCTTACCTTTAATTTCTGATAATGAGGAAGGCTGCTGCAATGAGTATTCTTTGCAACTTCTTCATTTGTATAAAAGAGTGAACACAGCTTACAGTAAAACCCTGTTTTAGGTATCACATAGTCTATACCTAGAAACACAAACATACATTCTTACAAATTAAGTAAACTTAAATTTTATTTAGTCTCAATTCTTTTTTTCCTGTCAATATAATTTGAATCAGAAAACATGTGTGAGAAGTCCAGTATGGCCTAAGCTAAAAACACTAACACATTACAAATCACATTACCCTTTCTTTTTACTTAACTGATGTTCAAGATCCCACCTAACTGTAGTCTTAAAATGAAAGACAAGAATATATAACAAAACACAAAACAAAAAGCAATGTGTAATTGTAGAGGAGAGAACACAGTGGGAATGGTAACATAATACAAAATCAGGAGACACACACACAAAAAAAGAAATGCAGTGTTAGAAAAAATTTAAAATTACTAAATTCACGAGGCAGTATAACTTTATACAGTATCAGTGCTTACATAAGATCAACTTTTAAGTCTTATTTTAATAAATTTGATGAGAGAAACAGAAAAGGGGAAGAGGAAAATCTTTAAAGCTCACCAACAGGAACATTAGGTTGATATGGTCCAATTCTATACTCATCTGGAATTGTATAATCCTCCTTGTTCTCATCATTTTGGCCATCCGCATTTTCACTCGTGTCTTTGTTTGGATCATCAGCATGTTCAGCACCTGGTTCTGTATTTTCCTCATTTTTAATCCCATTTTCCAATGCAGCTTCATTTTCTTGATCAAGTTCCTCGATCTTGTCCACCTTAATTTCAATCAAACCATTTTTGTCATCAGATATAAGTATCATGCCTGCATATGAAATTTCTTAAGTTTGGAATCGTCATCATCACCAACATTCTCTATACTGACAAAACTTTCCATACTCCCTGGGAAAAGCTGTTAAGATACATCTACTCTACAACAATATTATCTTGCAGCATCCCTTTGACTTGTTTTACTCAAAGGGTAAATGATAGTGCCTTTCTTCCTTGAGACAGGCTCAAACTGGAGATTCCTGCTTAGCTTGATTTTGCATTTATTATTTAAAAACAGCACTTTCTTGGGGTAAGAATACAACTCACCGATGGAGCACTTTCCTAACATGTATAAACCTCAATACCAGAAATCTTTAAGAATTGTTAAGCCTGGCGGTGGTGGCGCACGCCTTTAATCACAGCACTTGGGAGGCAGAGCCAGGTGGATTTCTGAGTTCGAGGCCAGGCTGCTCTACAGAGTGAGTTAGTTCTAGGACAGCCAAGGCTATACACAGAGAAACCCTGTCTCAAAAAAAACCAAAAAAAGAGTTGTTTAAGCAAGGAGATAATTTTTCTGTTAGACTCACTAAATGTCTTAAA
>NW_022196895.1:31559934-31581032 GCF_008632895.1 Mastomys coucha | reverse complement strand
TAAAATGGAAGAAAACAAGGTTTACTGGGCATAGTGTAAGGAATGGCAGGATAGTCAATTTAAAGAGTACTAATTAGGGCCTGGATAGATGGCTCAGCAGTTAAGAGCACTGACTGTTCTACCAAAGGTACAGAGTTCAAATACCAGCAGCCACAACCATCCATAATGAAATCTGACGCCCTCTTCTGATGTGTCTGACAGCTACAGTGTACTTACATATAATAATACAATCTTAAAAAAAAAAAAAAAAAAAAAAAAAAAAAAAACAAGGCCAATTTAGCTTACTATAAAATTAAAGAAAGGTTTATGGTTGTTGCTCAGTGATCAAGTGTTTAACATGCAGCCTTTTGAGAACCCTCTAGAGAAACAAATTCACCAAGCTTCAACACCATGAGGGCCATCAACACTCATTATTCATCAAATGAAAAGACTGACTTATCTAAGAAAAAAACAGATGGGAGAATATTTATACCAGGGTCAGAAATGGCTCAGTGGTTGAATGGTGACTACTCTTCCAGAGAACCTAGGTTAAATTCCCAGGACCCAAATGTCAGATCAAAACTGTAACTCTAGTCTCTAGGGTATCTGACACATCCACACAGACATACATGCAGTCAAAATACAAATGCACAAAAATTAAAAACACACCACTTAAAAAAATTCACAAAAAATTAAAAAAGAGTATATTCCACTGATGGTAAAACTCACTGGCATACCCTGCTTAAGACTTGTCATGCCCAAGGTTCTATATGCTCAGCACCATTAAAAAAACAGTAGTGGTGCACGCCTTTAATCTCAGCACTTGGGAGGCAGAGACAGGATGAGGATGACTTTGGAGTTTGAGGCCAGCTTGATCTACAGAGTGAATTCCAGGACAGCCAGGGATACGCAGAGAAACCCTGTCTCGAAAAACCAAAACCCCATCTCCAAAAACCAAAACCCCAAACCCACCCCCCTGAAAAAACCCACCAGAACCCCCCCCAAAAAACCCAAACAACAACAACAACAATAATAAAAAACAAATACTGGGGGAGGGGGAAAATACTAATTAAAAAAAGGAAAAGAAATTTCATTCTTTGTTTTCAAACAGGGTTTCCTCTGTGAAACTATGGCCTGGTTGTCCTTGAACTTACAGAGATCGGCCTGCCTCCTGCTCCCATGTGCGGGGGATTAAAGGCTACATTTAATATCTTGATGGATCCATCAACATGAAGGATCCACAACAACCTTGGCTGACATTCATTAGACACAGCTACCTTTTATTTTTGGGAGACAAGGTTTCATATATCCTGTGGTGACCTCAAATTTCTGATTCTGATTCTCTGTCCCTGAGTGGTGGAACTTTTGGTGTAAGCCACACACACTATGTTCAGTTTTTATATGGTACTGGGGATTGAACTCAAGAGCTTTGTGAATACTAAGTAAACACACTAAACATCTCTAGCCTTTATTTTCTAATGTAATTCCCTTAAAAGCCATTAAAATATTTAACCTTACTAGGTAAGTGGTAATGCACACCTTTAATCCTAGAGGCAGAGGCAGGCAATCTGAATTCAAGGCCAGCCTAGTCCTCACAGGAAGTTCCAGGTCAGCAGGGGCTACACAGAGAAACCCCATCTCAAAAGAGCAAAAAACAAAATGACACAATCTTTTTAGAAAAAAAAAAAATCTTCAAGAATTCCTTCATTTAGGGTTTGTTTTCCAGTGTTTCCCACCACCACCTGATTATACTACTGAGCCATCTCTTCAGCCCTCAAAATTTTTTTTTTTTTTTTTTGAGGAAGGATCTCTGTTTTCCTGGCTGTTGTAGATTCAGAGATCTGGTTGTTTCTGCCTCACTCCTGGGAATGCATGTGCTCTCACATCTGGTGCTTAAAAATAACTTACATGGTTAAAGTTATTTGAGTTGGTAAAGTTCAAACTCATACCACATATTCTTTGTAGTTGTCTGGGTCTCACTACATTGAACCTCAAATTTATGAATCTATTGTCTCTACCTGCATAAGTGCCGAAGTTACAAGAAAAATTGATCTGGCTTAGTATTCTAATTAAAACATCAATATAAAACCTTACCTTTTTAAGTTTTTTCTTGGATGTTGCTGAAGCACTTGCATCTTTTTTCGCAGCTTTATCTGAAGGCTCCTTTTTTCCATCAGAAGATACATCCCCTAAATTAGCAAGATCGGTCTCATCGCCCACTGAACTACCACTTTCTAGTAGTGCTGCAGCTTCTTCTTCATCGACAAGCAGTTCATCTTCAGATTCAAGCAGCATGCTGGGCTCCTGTTCTGCCTGATCATCCTTGGTGTCTTTCTCACCGTCCTCACCCGACTTCTCTTCCTGTTCCTTACCCTCAGCTGGGCTCTCAGTCTTCTGAGCACCATCAGTTTTGGACTTCTTATCACTTGGGGATTCTTTTCCATCTGGGGAGTAGGATCTTTTTCTGCAAAGAGACATTTTGATTGCGGAGTTGAAATGGTAAAGCCCAATACAGCAGTATACATGGTTAATATTGATTCTAGTTATCTACCTAAAACCTGGTCAGCTTGCAGTGGGAATAGCCACCCTGACTGTGGGTGGTACCATCCCATGGACTGCCCGAAGAGGTTCCTGACTGAATAAAAATAACAAATGAACTGAATGGAAGCATTTATCTTTCTTTACTTCCTGACTACAGACATGATGTGACCAGTATTCTCAAGTTCTCACAGTCATTACTTCCTATCTATGCTGGATTGAATCTTTGACCTTTGAACAAAAATTATTCTTTCTTGAAGTTGCTTTGGTCAGACAGTTTGTCATAGCAAAAAACAAATAATTATTACACAATATACAGACACAAGCAAAATCTAATTACCGGGATTTATCTTTTTTCAGTAAGTCAATGCCTCTGTTAGGAATCTACAAGATAAAAATTTTGTAAAAGTTAAAATACATTAAAATTTACTCATTTGTAGAATATATCAATCAAGTAACACACTGCAACCCTCTTTTATATAAGTCTGTACAACCATAACCCAACAAAATCTGCCTGGATTTTAAAATTTCATCTCACTACAATATAAATACAGAAGTAAGCAATATAACATTTTGGTAATATAACTGTTTCAATAAATTTTAAACAAAATAGAAAAATGGAAGATGCTTTCATGAAACAAAATCTCTATATTGGAGAAATAAAAAAGGTTTTTTTGTTTTTAAGATTAAGAAAAATACAAAACATCTTTTTCTTTTCTTTTTAGGCACAGTCTCACTAGCTCAAGGGAGTGAGCCCTACCTGCCTCTGCCTTTCAAGTGCTAGGATTAATGGTGTCTACCACCATACCCAGCCTAGATTTTTCTCATTTTTATACCGGTTTATATAAGGATTTTGTCTGAATGTTTTTAATGCATCACATACATGCCTGAATCACAGAGATTAGAAGAGAGGGTCAGTGTTGAGTTTTGGTCTGTTGCTATGTATTGTAATGCTAAATTCTGTATCCCAAGGTCTAGTTGCCTCAAGATGACTGAATTTTCATGTATAGCAACTTTTGTTGCACAAACCTTGTTCCTTAATTTAAAACTATTGGTTGCATTAAAATGTCCATACTCAATTACAGGAGGGAATGAATAGATGTGGGCAAATTCCAGACCCTGGTTGGGGGTCGCAGGAGGGGGATAATTTTAAATTGGTTCAACTACAGGTCAAATCCTGAAAGAGAGTTACAGGTGGTTGAGTCATGTGGGTGATGGGAACTGAGCCAATGTTCTTGGCAAGAATATCAAGTGCTCTTTCTCAATAAGTCATTAAGACTTTAAGATTAAGTCTGTAAGATTTACTTTTATCTGTGTCTGCCTATCTGTGTTGAGTGTATAATAAAGTCCAGAGACCCTCAGAGGCCAGGAAAAGGTGAATTCAGCAGCTTGGGGTAGACTTGGTTACATAGTTAGACCTTAAGATATTAAAGCTATTTAATATTCCTTAGCAATACGTACCCGCAGCACTAATTTTTTATATTTCTCAGACAGGTCAACTTTAACACATCTCCCTTGAAACCAAAGTGCCTTCTTTAGACAGTGGTCAACCATTGCCATCGCATCTTCTCTGGTTTCCATCTCAATAAAAGCCTGGAAGATGGGAGGGAGAAACCCCACAATGACATTACTTTTACTGGAAGTGCATTAAAATTATTTTACATCATGAAATCATCAAAAAATCAATACACTCCTGACTGATTCTGGGGGTTGTTGATAACTGAATCCTAAGACTCGTTTCATCTCCTGTCCTCTGAATTCTTTACATAAAAATTTCAAGTATGAGTAAAGTGAATTCAGCTGCTAAATTTAGAATCTGAAAAGCTGGTCATGATGTCTCATATTTAAGTCTAGCATTTAACAAAACAAAACCTAAAGCCAGTGCCCATATCCTCAAAGCTGAGTGTCTACATATGTATTAGACCGATAGGAAGAAAATTCTTTAAAGCACTTGTCAACTAGGACAAGAGGAAAAAAACAAAACCGTTTACTTCCAATTTTGCCACTTTTCAAATCTTTAATGCTTGATCATGGGCATCTAACTAAAATTGTGTGTGTGTGTGTGTGTGTGTGTGTGTGTGTGTGTGAGAGAGAGAGAGAGAGAGAGAGAGAGAGAAAGAGAGAGAGAGAGTGAGTGAGTGAGTCAAAACACTTTACTTCCAACTTTGCACTTTTCAAATCTTTAATGCTTGATCATGGGCCATCTAACTAAAATTATATGTGTGAGAGAAAAAGAGAGAGAGAGAGAGAAAGAGAGAGAGGGGGAGGGAGGGAAAGAGAGAGGAGTGTGATTGAGTGTGAGTGTGTGTATATATGTTTAGGATTAACCCACAAAGCAATACATTTATACTACTGACATCTATTCCCAGGAAACCAAATTAAGTACTCTTAAAAACCTGCCCATATGTACTACCTGACTTTTCATCCTCATCAGTATATAATTCTTTATTTTCCCATAAGGCTCAGCAAGCTTGAGGACAGCACTGTCAGAATAGCCAGAATGAGGTAAATTGCTGAGATGTATCACACGTCCAAGTTCTTGCTTTTGATCAAACTTCTGATCTGGTTTTCCTTCAGGTTTCTTTAAAAACAAAATACAAAAACAAAACCAGGGAGAAAATTAGAAAAAAAAATTAAAATACAAGTTAAAGGTTGATAGTTATGCTACAATTACTAACAGCTTAACTTTTAATCAACCAAGCTACCAAATACAGAAATGAAATACAGAAGGAAAGGCTACTACCTTTATTCTCTTATACTTCTGGGATAAATGAACTCTCACTGGCTTGCCAAACACTAATGCTGGTGTAGTTGTATAATAATCCACAGCCGCTTGAGCATCTTCTGTGGTGGCCATTTCAATAAATGCCTAAAATTACACAAAAAGAAATTTCTACAAATGTTATCACCAATATTTACACATTCTACATTACTGTATTTAATCATTTAATAGAGAGCATCTTCAATAGCCAAAATACAAAAGACCACTGTTATCAAGCTGATATTTAACTTAGGAATCACAAACCTTTTGTTTATTAATAAAAATCTATTTACCTTTGGCATCTTACCTTTTCTCTGATATTTCAAATTGACAATTAAAAATGACACCAAAACTAATTGAATTTCATTTACATATGAATGCTATGAATAACTGATGTTTAACTCATACCTCATTAATTTTATTTAGAATCAGATGATTTGAAATGACTCCAAATGGTTCTACCAATTGTAATAGCTGGTATCTCAAGTTTTTTCCTCGCTGAAAATCCATAATGTGAACAACTCTGCTGGTTTCCTACACATTAGAGGGACACACAAAAAAGTCCTTTTAAAAAAGTATTTTCAGAAACTTAGGCATGTATTTACCAGACAACAGTATATAATACTTATTAGCATGTACTAAGCGTAAAGCCCCAGGTTAAATACCTAGCATTAATTTACACACACACACACACACACACACACACACACACACACACACACACACCCCGGTGCAAAGTTTAAGGCCAGCTTTAATCTTTTGATCAACTCTCAAAACAAGAAAAGAAAGGGGTGGGGGGAGGTGAGGCTGTACTGTTGTGGTTAATTAAGTCCTTGGCCCAATATAGCCAAGACCCTAGGTTTGATTTACAATACCATCAAAAAGGCTGGCAAAAGAACCACCTTATACATTAAATTTTTTACTCCATAATCAATCTAAAAACTCTATTACCTAACTTTTAGCATTATAGGGAATTTAAAGAACAGAGCATTATTAAATGCTACGGGAATAAATTCATGTATTTTCTGGTTTTTTTTTTTTTTTTTTGAGATAGGATCTCATATGTATCCTTGGCTGTTCTAAACCTCACTATGTAGACCAGCCTGCCTCTTGCTTCCTGAGGGCTATATGCCACCACACCTGAACTGGAATAAATTCTTCCAAACAAAACAGAACAGAACAAATCAAAAAATCAAATGGTAGTTATTGTCAAGTTTCAAAAATAGTCTCTCTACTGATTCTTATTGCATCATTCTTCCTCTTTGCTTTTTCAAGACAGGGTCTGTCTGTGTAACCCTGGCACCAACAGATCTGCCTCCTGGCCCTTACTTCATGCTTTAAACTATATGTGCGGGCATTTATATGTTATGGTGTTAGTGTGGAGGTCAGAGAACATCTCGTGGGTCCTGGGAATCAAACATAGTTAGTTGTTGCTGCTGAGCCATCTTTCCAAGCTAATTCTGTTTATGAAAGGTCTTTTAACTACTACCAGTCATGTCAAACAGCTTAAAAAGAGTTTATTTACTTTTTTAAAAAATAGTCACATACAGCCCCTGACTGGCCTCAAACTCAAGAGACCAGCCTGACTTTGTCTACTGAATGCTAGAATTAAGTACATGCCCTCACACTCAGGAAACCTAATAGTTTTATAATTAAAATACCCATCCTGTTATAAGGACTGTGATTCAGATTGAATTAACAAACAGTTGGGCATTGGTGGTACATGCCTTTAATTTCAGTATTCTAAGGCAAAAGTAGTTGGATCTCTGAATTTGAGGCCAAGCCTAGTCTACAAACAGCCTACACAAAAAAACCCTGTCTTGAAATCCCCTCAACCCTCACAAAAAAGATTCAATTAATAAGCATTTAAAAGGAATAACATTCCCAAAAGCAATGGACAGAAGCAACAGCTGTATCACGGACCACTCTGCCTTTTTGCATGTGTCTTGGTCCCTGTAGGTTCCCATTACCAGCACCTGTGGAGAGAGAATCAAAAATTTTTAAATGATTCACAATAAATATAATTCCTTTACAAAGCAAGGTAGGTTTACTTTTTAAAATAAACATCTTTCAAATACAAATGGAAAGACATTTATAAATTACTGTCTTTTCATGCTATGTTACTTTAAAAGAACTTTTCAATGAACATTCTTACACCACCATTTACACTAAAGGCAGTTATAGTAAAAGTTGCTATTAAAGGCACTATGAATTTCATATAATCACCCAGATTTCCTCTTGGTCCAACTGCTGGTCCTCCAAGGTGAAATGAAGGAGGCGGCGGTCCCAGAATCCCTGGTGCTGGGTTTGTAGACTGCTGCAGCATGAATGGATCACCCCTAGTAATAAGAACAAAATAAATAAAGTATAATAAAGTACCTCTTTAACTATGACTATGTTAAGTTTTAGAAATATTTGTATATAAAGTAGTAGAAAAGGTGTAACAGTAAAAAGAAAAATCACTACATTATTTTCTAAAAAATTCCTTACACCACTACTTTAAAAAAGTTATTTGGTGAAGAAATAAAAAAAAATATTTTTATGAAACAAGAATATTAACCTTGTATTCCTTACATTGATCTCCTTTATAAACAATAAATAGCCTAAAAAATCTTAACTTACATTGTGTGTCCAGTATCATTGTCAGGATTCCATTCTGGGTAGCTTTAAAAAGATCAGAAAGTTAATTTTAAAATAAAATGGCTCTTCTCACAAAGTAGCTTTGTTAAGCCTCTATAACAGATGATTTATTAGTAAAGTTATCTGAGAATCTACATTGTCAAAAGCATTTGATATTTCAAAAAGAACTTCAGACATCAAATGATTTGGAATAAATCTGGAGTTGTAAACGTAAGTGATACATGTTCCTTTATTTTGTTAAATTGCAAGCAGGGAAAATGCTGTGCAAGAAATTAGAAAGCGGGTTATACAAAGAAAAAAAAAAAGAAAGAAAGAAAAACTAGTGTCCTTCCCCAATATTAGGTATCAGAGCACAGTTAAGGTTATGTCATCAGAAAGAAAAGACGGCCCCAAAGGAATTATGTACGTATGGACAATATGTTCTACAGTAGGCTGTTTCTTCCAATTCCATTTCAATGTAGCAATCAAAATTCAGAACTAAAGCCATGTATGTCAAAAGCTTTCCACATGGAACTTCAGTTGGTTTCTCGTAATTTTAAATTATTCTTTCATATTTTTGTTCTACAGCATATATTAACTATTATTAAAGTGCTACCTTTCCATTTATTCTACTGAAATTTTCTTTTTTTTTTTTTAAATATGGAATGCTTCACGAATTTGCGTGTCATCCTTGCGGAGGGGCCATGCTAATCTTCTCTGTATCGTTCCAATTTTAGTATATGTGCTGCCGAAGCGAGCATGAAATTTTCTTAATAGGCCAATGTATATTTATCCTAGAAATTAAAGAGTAACAAAGCATAATTGCATCTATTATTCATCAAGATATACTTATATATCTGTAATTAAGTATTAACCAGATATCATCAATTATAACAGATATCATCAGTTATAACAGAAACACCATATGCATAAGTAAATGACCAAATCCCCCAAACCAACAATGGCTGTTTCTGATTCACGATATGGATGCTTTATATGTATTTCAAATTCCTACATTTCAAGAAGAAGCTGGCATCGACGACTGTGACTTGCTCCATTGATATGTTGACTCCACTCCTGCAGCAAAGTAAATTAGCAGAATTAACAAAAATTAATAGCCAAAAATCTTTATACGAACCATTAATGTTTCTGCAGTATCAGGTTGTTATGAACACTTCCTGATGTATTAAATCACATTAGTTTATGTTAAAACAATTCCTGAGTCCTTAAAGCTTGATCCTGCCCTCAAATACTCTATGCACATTCTTGGAAAAACTGGATTAACTTGGTCAACATATTTGAGATCTGACAGTAGAAAGATGTAGATAGGAAAGATCAGGAAGAATAATGGGCCTTGAGGTTGGCTAGCACACAGTAACTACTGTGGACCAAGCTCAAGTACCCATTGTTATTGGAACTGATATTTAATAATATTCTGTATGTTCAAATAGCCACATAGCTAGGTTTCTAGAAATTGTGTGTGAATAATTAGTGTAAAGTTGAATTTTTAATTTCATCTAGCCTTTTAGTCAAATTCCAAATATACTATACTTTCTACTATAGCAAAAACAAAACAAAACCTCCCCAAACCAAAAATTAACAACAAAAGCTTCAACAACAACAAAAGCACTGTCAAAAAAGGCCAACATGATTTAATGTAAATGGCTTTTCTAAGAAATGTTTCCCACGTATCAAAATCTTAAGTTTCCATATTTCCTTAAAATAGAATTTTTAAGGTGTGTCTTTCCCCCAATTTTGAGGGAGGCAATGTAGTCCATCAATATTTTCTTCTTTGAGATTTTAAAATATAATGCATGAACTAAATGTATTTGATTCAAATTAATTACCCTATCTCTAGGAAAAAAGAAATCCAGTTTAACTTTTTACCCAATATTAATAGTTAAGGTGGGCTTTGCCACCAAAATGCCTCCGCTTGTTTCCTAAATTACAACAGAACTAGCTATGTCTCCTAAGCTTAAATTTAAACTTACTACAACAGAAGTCTTCTATTGTGGTTAAAAAATGAATGAATTAATAAATGTAAACATTTGAACCCTCCCAAATATATGAGGTCATCTATACTGAACTGTTTAAAAGAATCTACTGTTTTACAAGTAGTTCTGACTTTTCAAATTCCCACAAATCAGACAATTCCTAAAATATCCACTGTTCTTGAAAGTTCTAAATACAATATAAACATGGGCAGGCAAAGTAATTTTTTAAAATGGGGATTAGAGAGCTTCAGCTACAGGAAAATATATCAATTCATACAATTTGCCTTTTATGAAGGCTCAAAATGAAGTTTTATAAATTGGATGCTAATTTCAAAGTTTAATTTGTTAGTCTTCATGCATTTTATGCTGTAAGAAAGTTAACTAAAACCCTGTGAAAGAACTGAAATGGAACACAGCCAAACAAAATAATGCTTAGAATGTGAGGTGCTATCTATCAACTACTATTCTTAGTAACTCTGAAAACTATATTCTTTCAAAAGTTATAGCTAACAGGAACTTGAGAGATTTCTATTGATGTTATACAACAGTTTCTACTTGCAACACAACAGACCATTACTGGAAGCCATTTTAAAAATGGCTATAAGCAAGAGGCGCCATGGGTAAATTCACAAAATTCAGGAAAAGGGACTAAACAAATCCATCAACCTAAAGAATTTCAGAACAATTTCAGATACAAGTATTGATCCTTAAGAAGCAGTGTTTTAGGAAAAGAATGTTATCATTTTAAGCATGCTTCTGAATTTATAGGAAATAGAAAGGACACAGAGCTGAAAAGAAACTATATCCAATTCCCTATGTCCTTTAAGTTTCAAGTTTATGGTAAAAAATGTGGCTGGTCTTTCAAGTACTAAAAAGAAGGCCAAGATCAGGAATTTAAGTTACACACCTCCCACCCATCCATCATAAATTGGCTTTACTGTACCTAATCTCTTACTGTCTAGATTAAAATGAAGACTGACTCCAGTGGTTAAAAAAACCCAAACCAAACCAAACCAAAACCAAACCAAACAAACCAAAACCAAAAACATTGATTATGTTAGTTTTGAAATAATCATTCTAGAAGCATTTCCAAAGTGCAGAACAATGTAATTTAAAGACCTAACTAACACTAGAAGGAAAAAAATAGAAACCCAAGCCATAAGACAAAAATGCTGCAGTGGGCATTTTCTATAAGTTGAAAGAAGTTTCAGATTGTATGCTATTTTAATGTTCTAAAATGACCTTGAAAAGAATCCAAAGGAAGACCATTACTTAAAATTCACCTAAAAATATAAAATAAGGGCACTCCATCATAGTAAGTTACTACTATGCTTTTCATGTGAACTTTTGTATATAATGTAGGCTATTTAACATTACCCTTTAGTGAAAACAACAGATTTTCCAAGTTATGCAGTGATACCAGAGAGCAGGATACTTAATTTTTTTCATTGTCTATGTCTACAAGATTTTCTTTTAAAAAAAGTCTATCAGTCGACAGTTATTGTTGAAGTAAATAATCGCCTTTTCAGTGAAGAAGATACACAGAAAACATCAGTTAATTGAGGCTGTAAAATTGTAAAACTATAAAACACTTAGAAAATCCACATACTTAAAATTTGTTCCAATTGGTTTAACCTACAAACACAAATTTTGTACCCAATGGTTAAGCAAAATTCTTCTAAAATAATTGCTGAATATACCTAATATTTAAGAGTAGGCAAACTAACTAGAAACCTAATGTTTTTATAGGCTAAAACCACTCCTCAATCCAAAGTGTTAGCAAGTATTTCAAACTGCTCTTGTTAATTTAGATTCATTTAAATTATTAGCCTTCTTTAGGAAGTAGTAAAATTTGAAGGGAACAAAAGCCTTATAAAAACCAAACTTTTATCTGACAAATCCTCTTATGTTCCTTTCTTCTAATAGCAAAGATTCAGTTCTTTAAGATGATTTTTATTTGATCATTTTAACTATTTCCCTTAAAATTTACAGATCATTTCTGAGAACACCAGTCAAGTAATTTCTGCTTGGTAAAGAGGTTAAGAGGAAACACAGAAAGAAGTCAATCAAATTTAATGGAACTTTTTTCATTGTTTTAATTTATACTAGACTAAATCTTAAAGTTTAGTACAGAGAAAAACCATGGCATATTTATTATATCTAAAAAATTGGGAATAAAAATGCCTAACAAATAAGATTTGCTGACTCTTAGAGCTCCAGGGTTTATTTCTTTGTTGAGACAGGGTCTCATTATATAGCCCTGGCTGGCCTGGAGATCAGGCTGGCCTTGAGATCCACCTGTCTCTGCCTCCCCATTGCTGGGAATACAGGCATGAGCCACCACATCCGGCGGCTCCACTTCTTAAAAAAAAACAAAACAAAAAAACCCTACAAATCTAAATTTGGCATTTATGGTAACTTATTCGACATAGGATAAAAGATTAAAAGATAAAAATGCTGGGATCTAATCACAGAAAAGAGAATAAAACATAAAAAAAAGTTAACAGGAGGATTAAAAAAAGTCAAACACTGAAAAATGAAGTTAAAAGAAAGTGATATGAAAAGAAAATGTCCCAGATGTTGCTGTAAAGAAAAACCCTGTAATAGTAACCATAAAAATCAATCTCATGGTAGCACCTATTCCAGTTAGGTAAGTTATTACAAAGCACATTGGGGAAAAATGGATGGTCACAGATTATAGAACAAGCTAGAGGGGTGCTACAGCACCATTGACTTTAAGTCAACTGTAATATATACTGAAAAATAGATTTTAAAACCCCATGAGAATGAGTAGCACTGAAAAAGTTGAAAGAGAAGGACAACATATTTAAAAGGGCGTTTTGAAATGGTTTCCATTTTGCCAGATGTGATAATTAAAGAATTAGGTTTCCTTTTTCCCCCACAAATGACTACACCAGAAGTACAATAAGCCTAAATCAGAAAAAGAATTTTTTTAAACAAGGAACACAGAGCAGAATAATGCAGTCAATGATTTATCAGAGTCTCTAAAGGGACAGATGCAATAAATATGGGATAATAAAAAGTGAGCTTTGAAGTATGTTTAAGGAAGTTGTGAAAACAGAGAAAAAAAATGATGAAAATTTTCAGTCGTAGTATGAGAGTTTGTGTTAAAGGGAAATTAAAAACGGAAGAATGAACTAATCTAAAATATGAAACATACTGAAACACACACCAGGGCTCTACATTAACTCTTTCCCTGTAGCCACAGATAAGGAAAAAAAGAGAATTTTCTAAGAATATATATTTGACTACATATAAATCAGCAATCAAGACAGATGGAAAGCTGAAATCTAGCATCCTAAATGGAAAGCACATTGACTTCAGGGGGAAAAATGCTTAAAACAATTCAACAAAGCAGACTGGGGGAGAAAAAAGCCTGCTTAAATATGATTAAGAAGAACATACTGATGCCAAAAAAAAACAAGAAACATAAAACCCCCCTAAAAAAACCAAACAAAACAACAAAAAAAACAAACAAACAAAAAACCCATCAAGATAATTCCAGTGGATGACAGCTTTGTGGCAAGAAGCATTCTAGGTAGATTGTATTATTAATGTAAAGCCCTGGTTTATATTGCTCAAAAACAATTACCTTCCAAAAAGTGTTCTCAAAAGTATAACAATTCTTGATCAACTCAATGTCATCAGACTACAGAATTAGAGTAAAAGATATAGATAAATACAGAACAGGCACTACAATGTAAAAGAAATTAGAAGCATCTGTTGCTTTAACTCACCTTATTAGAATGAACTGGCAAATCACATATAGAGCACAGATGGGGATAACCCTTCGGTAAGAGTCCATGGAAGTCTTCAATATTGCTACTTGGAGGAGCGCCCCTCTTTTTCTCAAAGAGAGATCTCTCTTGTAAGGGGCCAGGACCACGTCCCATTCTCTCATACTCACTGTCAAATTTATGATAGTTATGCGAGGTCTCACCAAAAAAAGAATCATCCCTACACCTTTCTCCATCTCTTAATCTGTCATCTTCATAATCCATTCTGTCATAATAACCAGATTCTTGAGAACGACTTCCATGGTCATAATCAAGCACTGGGTTGAGACTAGGACCACGATCATCAAAACTATCTCTTCTAAAGTGCCTTTTTTCTTCCCAATCATCCCTAGGTACTCTGTATGGTGGCTCCCGTGTAGCAGATCTGCCATCTCTACCATAACTCAATGTAGGGCCTTCTTCAGTTCTCCTCCTTTTAAGCTGTAGAAGAATTTGGGGCAAGTTCTCAGGAGTAATCTTGTCCTCTGGATAACGACTCAGTTCATCTAAGTCTCTAGCAGACAGACCAAAGCTGGCCAAAATATTACTGGCCTGGTCTGTATCTCCACGGTGTTGAGAAGACAAAGGGAGTGGACCTCTACTTCCAATGTTAAATATAGATTGCAAATTATGGGAAGAAGTACTAGCAGAAGACAGTGCACTATGAGCTCCTTGTTGATTCAATGAAGAACTCATTCCAAGATTCATTAAACTAGCAAGGCGTGCAGTACCCTGGTTCATCCTTCCAAGAGATGCTGGCATACTTAAAGACTGGGTAGCAGCAGCAAGAAGGCCTATTCCTGCTGCAGACAGGTCACGCCCATGACCCTGTGAATCCCTACCGAGAGATGACTGCTGGAATGACTTGGACATTGTAGAACTATCTCTTGTCTATTTTATAGATCAAAAAAATAAAAAAAAAATGTTTTAAAAGACGGCCAAAAAGAAAGCTCAAGCTAGAAAGCTAGGTTAACTTTGCTTCAAAAATGGTAACGCCAAGAAAAAGGATCAATAAGGACTGTAGAATCTTCTTCAAGCTGAGAACCAGCAGACAACTCTGTAGAAAAATAAGCAGTTTTAGTCATAAATCCCTTTAGTAGATGCCTTTTTTTAAGAAAAAAAAATTTACGCATCATGTTGATTTAAAAAAACCACCTAAGACCTCAAACTTACAAGGAATTCATTACATATCTTAAACAGATTCTGGATATATGCAGAGCCTGCATATAGATATTTAAAAAGTAGCTTTTCATGCTGAAATTTAACAAAGGGAATTTCAAATTGGGCTTAAAAACATTTAAATCTAAGGGCGAAATGTTTGGGTGCATCAAAATTGCAGTGAAAACATTGATGGGCTTCTTCTTTTAGAAGAATAAAAATATATTCTATCATACGATGCTGAAGTTCTAGAAGACTAAAAAAAAAAAATCAAAATAAAACAAAAACAAAAACCAAGGTCAGCAAGTCAAAGATGAACCAGTAGTATTCTGCTTTAGAAAATGAGACCTATTATCACTCTCAGAAAGAACCAAGTAAAATCACAAGTAAATGAAGCTTAGGGGTCAAGCATCTGATGTAAGATCTAAGATCAAGTAACAGTTGAGACCTTCACATAGCAAAAATAACTTGAGGTAAAGACAGATGTGAATAAGAAAAATAATTTCCTACAAATTTAAGCCGCACAACTAACTGCCTTCTTACTGACCATCCTATACCAGGCAGTGCTTATTTGATACCTACTCTTATAAGGTAAGGAGAACAATTTTGGTCAGTATAGAAACAGACCTAACAAGAAAAAAACCCAGATATAGGAAATACAGGTGATTTAAAGACGGGAAACATCCCAAGTTAGCACCTATTATTGTTCATTTAATGTTCAAGGCTATAACATCTCTAGAGTTCAAAGCTTATAAATGAAATCTAAGATCTTGTTAACAGATTTCTGCAAACTCTTCACAAGGATAGCCCAGTAGCTTGAAACCTTTTAACTGATTATGATCCTTCAAGATGTGTTTCTGGATGAAACTTTATTTTATTAAATCTGATTCACTGTATCTCAAAACTGTTATAAGGATATGCAAAGTATTAACATGTGATTCCCATAAAGCATTAGTTAAAAGATACAATACAACCAATGTTTTCTGTAGGACAACTTTACAATCACAATCACATACAAGATAAATCTGATCAATTTGCCAGACTTCTACTATGATGCATTGCTTTTTCAGTTTTATGCTGATTAGCCATATACCTAAGCATTGGTAGTTTAATAAAATTATACTAAAACCCAGAAAACACCCAATAGTTAAAAGTCAACTATAGGATCAATTCCATCAATGATTAAGATTAAAGGAAAGATATACTGGACGAACACAGAGGCAGAGAAAGAAAAAAAAAGTTACAGGCAAGAAAGATTTGGACTGGATTAAAAAAATAGATGTAATAAAGTAAGACACAAATGCTATCAGTGGTAGCTGGAATTACAGATGTTTTTGTACACCAAGAAAGATGAATTTGAGAAAAGACACCAAGGAAAATTGTTCTAGACAAGATCCACTTATGTAATCTACTTAAGCTTTGAGTTAAGATTAATGAAGAGAAGAGTTAGTGAACAGTGGATGAAAGTTTTTTTTAATAGTATCTTTAAAATGCCACAAAGGACAGCAGGCTGAAATACTATATACATTAGTATTAATGTCTACATTTTATATACACTTTAAAAAAAAGAGCCATTTTCAAAATAAAAGTTTTAAACATTAGGGTTAATTATACAGCTTTGACTTTCATGTTACAGTCAAAGCCTCTTATTGTTCAAAAGCCTGTCTTTTGAAAAAATGCTAAAATAGTACTTTGTTGCACATAAAAAGACCATATTTTAAGGAAACAATCATTTTAAGTTAGAGACATCAATCACACTCTTGTATTTTACATGAAAACAGTGGATCTGGAAAACCAAGTTAAGGTAAAAGACAAAACAGAAAATGGATGTTAGAAAAAACTCAGAAAAGGGAGGACAAACAATATAAAACCTATGACAAGTGCAATTCCACAAGAACCACTTCTCTACTACTTTTAACACACTTAATTTCAAAATGCAGCTAAGAACAACACTGTAGAAGTGTTACTCAAAAAAGAACTCAAGTTAGGTTTTTTAACTGATACAAACCAAATAAATTGCCACACCCCACCCTCCCAATAGTAGTGCTCATTCATAAATATAAACTCAGCACTTAAGCTGAGGCAGTAGGAGTTTGAGGTTCCACACACACATTCTAAGACATCTTGGAACCTAGTTTCAGAAAAACTTAGAAGTATGTTACAGAACAAAGAAGAGAAATCAGGCATGAAAAGCACTGCTCAGAAAATATAAAAATGGTGCTACTAGTATATTTTAGTCAACGAACCTGCAATATACAAGCCATTTTTAAGGGCTCATTTCCATGGGATCTGATTCATTAGTAAAGTTAGCATAATACTGAAATACTTATTAAAAGTTCAAGGGCTGGGGATCACTTAGATAGCTCATGGGAAAAAGGCTTAGAAAGACCAGTTATACAAATTTTATCTCAGGAGCAGACAGAACGGTTTGGGACCAACCCTACAGAATTGTCTTCTTGTGACACTTGCTGTTCCATATCCTCTTTGCAACATGTTCTATCCCCAATTATAAGTAAACAAAATTTATTTTTTAAAATTAGGGAGCTGAAAGCTTGAGATGTTACCCAGTGAGCAGAGTGCTTTTAAAACCTTGGACTTAACCTTCAGCACTGATATAACATCACTCAATTGTGATCCTACCATAATGTCCACATTTGAAGCTTGGCTTCAAACTCAATATGTTCTTCTTGCTTCTACTTCCAGAGCACTGACAAGAGTAGAGGCAAGAAGATCATGAGCAAAAGTCATATTTAGCTTAAAAAAAAAAAAAAAAAAAAAAAAAAAGTTTGAGGCTGCCTGGGCTCTCTTCTGAGAACTAACCTACGAATGTAATGTCAAAATACAAATTTACCTATAAATTCTAAATGTCCACCCATGAGTGCACAATCTTCCACTCTCCAAACACAAAACACCCCTACCCTCTAAAAATCAGGAAAACAAACCAACCAACCATACCAAAATGACTTATAATTTTACTTTAGGTAGGATGGGAGGGGAATGGAATGTGGACTACTCACTTGCCTAGCACATTTGAGAACTCTTGAGTTCAACTGCCAGTATCACACACACACACACACATACACACACACACTCTCACACAAAATGAATAAGTGCAATTTACATTATGAAAATCAGTTTACTTTATACTTGAAATACAAAAGCAGCAGGATCTTGGTCTACATGGTTAAGTTTAGAGCTATATAGTAAGACCCTGTCTCAAAACGAAACAACAAAAATACTTTTATGTGTGCAGTGAACATGAGTGTGATTATAGGATAGCTTGCAGGAGTTAGTATCCTACTATGTGGGTTCTGGGGATTAAATAAACTCAGGATGTCAGGTTTGGCTAAAAGCAAATTAGGCCAATGATCAAAATTGACCAATTGATTGAAATATGCATTTACATATAGAACAACCTCTTATTTCACATAACAATACAACTCCCCTCCCTGAGTATTAAGTATTCTTTTTTTTTTTAATTAAAAATACTAGGTCTAGGTTGACTGTTCAGACAGTAAAGTGCTTGCCCTGCAAACACAAAAACCTGAGTTTAACTCCCTGAGGTAAACTTTAAAAAGGTTGGGGCATATTGGTAGGGGTTTATAACCTCTGTACTTAGTCAGAGCAGGGGATCTTGCTTGGCTAACCATTGTAGCCTAATCTGGAGATGTCAAACCAAATGAGACCTGATGTAATTCCTGAAGACACTTGGCATTGTCCAACACATTTCTTCATACACTTTAAAAAACAACTAAAATATGTCAGAAAAGAAAAAACTGTTAAAAGGTATCTATTATCGTTACATCTTGAGTTATGTTCTCAATTATATAAAATAATTGCTTCTTAAAAACACATTTGTTGGGCTGGAGAAATGGCTCAGCAGTTAAGAGCACTGGCTGCTCTTCCAGAGATCAATTCCCAGCAATCACATGGTGGCTCACAACCATCTGTAATGGGATCTGATGCCCTCTTCTGGTGTGTGTGAAGACAGTTACAGTGTACTCATATACATAAATAAATCTTTTTTGTTTGTTTGTTTTTTGTTTTGTTTTTCGAGACAGGGTTTCTCTGTATAGCACTGGCTGTCCTGGAACTCACTCTGTAGACCAGGCTGGCTTCAAACTCAGAAATCCGCCTGCCTCTGTCTCCCAAGTGCTGGGATTAAAGGCGTGCGCCACCACCGCCCGGCATAAATAAATCTTAAAAAAAAAAAAAAAAAGTTTGTTTTTGTCTGCATGTGGTGTTCATATTGTGATACCATTACTTGGCAGGCTGAGAAAGGGAATTTCTATATTCAACTTGAGATACAGTGGGTACCAAGCCAGTCATGCTGATATAGCAAGACGGTCTCTAAAACTAAAGCAACACAGAACAAACTAAAACAACTAGAGACGTCAACTAGTTTGTGGTAGTTTAAGACATAACCAAAAAGTAGAAACATGCAGGCAATAATATCATTCATTATATATTAAAATCTTTAATCTCACGATCACAAAAAAGCTATAAATAGCTACAAAACCTCAATCTTTTTATTATTCTCATTCTGAGCCATACAAAAGGATGGCAAAGGCAAGAACTTTTTAGATTTTTCTGCTTTGGGGTATGTGCTGTGAGGGCAGGCATGCATATGTCACATTACATGTATAAAAGTCAGTGCATAACTCTCAAAAGTCAATTCTAGGAGGTGGAGAGATGGCTTAGCAGAAGACCTGAATTTGGCTCACAGCACCCACTATCTGAACTACCTATCTCCAGTTCCAGGGTATCCACCACACTGGCCTCTGCAGGCACCATACATGAATGCAATGTACCTGTACACATGGGGGCAAAATACTCATACACATAAAATTAGAAGAGTCGATTATCTTCTGCCACATTGTGGACTCCAGGATTAAATTCAGTACCTCAAATCACACTAATACCCCTACCCATTGTGCCACCTCATTGACACTTAAATGTTTTATCCAAGTCAAAAACACTAAATATGTTTAAATAACAATAATGGCAATAAATATGTTGTCACTGGCAGATGGCATTGAGAGTTCATCATCAATCTCAAGTCAACATCATATATGAAGGCTGAAGAAGCTTTTGACTACAGGTATGAGCCACACCATATTTATTTTTAAGATTAGGGCTTTTGAATTTTTTTCACCAGGCTCCTGAGTTTCAAACTCAGGGTCTCATACATGATAAGCAAATACTCTACTACAGAACTATACACTCCAACTCCAAGGGGAAGATTTTTAGACCAGTATAAATATTCATGTTCAAGGACAGGGTTGACAATTATTCTTTAAAAGTTTCATTTGGCCGGGCGGTGGTGGCGCACGCCTTTAATCCCAGCACTTGGGAGGCAGAGGCAGGCGGGTTTCTGAGTTTGAGGCCAGCCTACAGAGTGAGTTCCAGGACAGCCAGGGCTACACAGAGAAACCCTGTCTCAAAAATCAAAAAAAAAAAAAAAAAAAAAAAAAAAAAAAAAAAAAAAAAAAAAAAAAAAAGTTTCATTTGGTGGGGCTGGAGATATGGCTTAGCCAGGACAGAGCACAGGTTACTCTTTCAGAGGATCCATTCCCAGCACCCACATGGTGGCTCACAACCATCCATGACTTCAGTTTCAAGGAATACCTGCCCTCTGTGGGCACCAGGCACATACGGGGCACAGACATACATACCACAAACTTTTTTAAAAAATCATTTCATTTGGGGGCTGGGATGTAGTTCACTGGTGGAGCAATTAATAATGTGTAAGGTCCTAGGATCAATTCTTAGAACCATAAAAATAATATTAAAAAAAAAATCTGTCACTCATTAAACCTTGCAGAAGGCTTTAATATATATAAGTTACCAGCACAAGGCTAGAGATGACTTAATGAGTAAAATTGTTTGCTGTGCAAGCATGAGGACAAGTCAAATGCACAGGATGAATATCTGTAACCCAGCACTTCTATAGGACGAGGGAATCAGAGGAGATCCCAAAAGTTGGAAGGCCAGCTAGCTAGGAGTGCAAAGCAGAGTGGAATGGAGTATAATTCTTTCTCAAACAAGATAGAGGGTCCATACATGTGAGCTTGCATTTGCTCCTGCACAAACACAAGGAGTTACATAGCAAGACCCAGTTTCAAAAACAAAACAGAAACATTGTATTTTCTAATATGTATGAGCTCCTGACTGACATAATAAGTGGAGTACCTTAACTGGATTTGGGGGTTGGGGAGGTGTCATCCTATGCATTTCATTCTAGATAGTCTT
>NW_022196895.1:31554040-31559924 GCF_008632895.1 Mastomys coucha | reverse complement strand
TAGCCCTGGCTGTCCTCGAACTCAGAAATCAAACTGCCTCTATCTCCCAAGTGCTGGGATTAAAAGTGTGCGCCACCACTGCCCGGCCGAGATAGTCTTAAACACTTAAAAAAACAAAAACAAAAACAAAAACAAAAACTTCTGTATAGTTAAATGCCAAAGTCCCAAACCAATTAAATCCCTTAAAGACTACACATCTAAAATTTTCTCCATTGTAGTTTCTTTCTGTTCTACTTTTAGTTATTTATAGCTTTCCATACAAAGTTTTGTTAGTTCAGAACAGCTGGGTGTGGTGTTGCATGCCTTTAATATCAGTTCTGGGGAGGCAGGAGCAACCTCTGACTGAGGCCAGCATGATCTACACAATGGGACCCAGTTTAAGAAATAAAAACAAAAAGGAATTTTAGGACAAAAGAGAACATATTCTGTTCAGATATACTAAGGACACCTAACAAGCCATTATCTAATACCTGGTCTTATTAACAAGTACTAGATTTTTGTCATTTCTGAAGATTCCACTTTCCAGAATTTGTTAGAAGCTAGTCTGCTTCTATCTTTTTTGTTGTTGTTTTTCAAGACAGGGTTTCTCTGTATAGCCCTGGCTGTCCTGGAACTCACTCTGTAGACCAGGCTGGCCTCAAACTCAGAAATCCGCCTGCCTTTGCCTCTCAAGTGCTGGGATTAAAGGTGTGAGCCACCACTGCCCGGCTTATGCTTCTATCTTAATTCTTAAAAGTGTATGAGATGCTAAAAACCATGAATCTGATCTGATTAAGGGTTTCCATCATATATCCTATATACTCATTTTTCCACATTACAAAAGCAAATTCAGGCTTGTTTAGTGGCACATACCTGCTGTCTTAGCACTTGGGAGACAGAAGCAGGAAAGCTGGAAGCCAGCTTGGGTTATAGTGCCAAGACCACGATCCAACACACACACACACACACACACACACACACACACACACACACACCCACCCACACCCCAAATAGTAAATATAACTTTCAAAATTCAAAAAATTACCAAGCAAGAAATCAACCCTAGTGTATCAACCTTTGGAGACAAGATTTTGGGTGCATTTTTTTTTATACATTTCTTCAATAAATCAAAGTCAACATCAGTAATACTGACTTTCCTTTCCATGTAATGATGTAAGCATAATTGCTTCCTAATATTACCCTCCTCTTAAAATGTTATTTAAAAGTAGCTGTACAGATTTCCATTTCCAAATAAGACAGATCATCCCCCAAAACTGAAGTTTTCAGAGTCCAATTCTATGCCCACCAACAAGCCCTGAGCCTTTTGTTTATAACTGAATAGAGTGAAACCACTCAACTCCATCAATTAAAATATTATGCTTAAAAGCCACCATTATTGTTTACCAAACACAATGACTGTTAGGATACATTTCTTTAAGTGCAACCTTTCCATTTTAGGACTACTTATTAAGGACCATACTGGTAGCATTGTCATTATAAAATTAAGAAATTATCAGGCTGGGCATGGTAGTGAACATCTTTAACTTCAGTTCAGGAGGCAGCAGCAGGTGGATCTCTAGTGAGTTCGAAGCCAGCCTGGTCTACACATCGAGTTCTAGAGAAAACTTTTCTCAAAAACAAAAACAAAACCAAAAAAACTTAATAAATACTCTCTTCTACCACAACATTTATGTGAACCATGATACTTCTACAATTGTGTAAGATATATTATCATTGCATTCCTGCTTTTAAATTTTCACTTATTGTCTTGTACTATTAGTTTAAAAGCATCAGGTAAAAAAGTTGAAAGTTTCAAATCAGTTCATGTTTAAAATGCTATATAAAAGCTGTATATAAATGATGAAGGGCAGGAATGTCTATGGCTAGGAAGTATGAATTAAATACTTGTTTAGTGCCTAGAAATGTAAACTTAGAAGAACCTCAATGCAAAACCTGTTGGGTAAAAGCTATCTTTTTAAAGGATTATATAACCAACCAGATTAATCTTCTCTAGTACTTCGGTGACATTTGTTTGTAAAAACATTTAAGTGCAAAGGCAACCTTGGGGTTTTTTTGCAGTAAAATACTTTCTCCTCTCTTCTAGAATCCTAAAATACTAATGTTCAAAAGTTATGAAGATAACTGGGCTGGGCGTGGTGGCACAAGCCTGTAGGTAATTCAGCTCTAGGGAGGTTGAGACAGGAGGTACAACCTCTCAAAAACAGCCTCCAGCTGTCTCAAAAAGAAATCTACATAATTCGTAGAGTGACTTAACTGCTAGTACAATAATGTTTTAAAGCAACATTTAAAGCATCTTGATGTTACCAAGACTGGCCCCGAAGTCACAGCAATTCTCCTGCCTTGTTCTCTTGAGTGACGCGATTACAGGTGTGCGTCATTACGCCCAACAATTAGGAGCTTTTAAGGAGCTTTTCAACACCTATGGAAAACCGCCTAAGATATAATTAAATTTTGCCCGCATAGTCAAGTCTAAATTTACCTGGGCGAAACATGTTGGACCGACTGACAAGCATTTAAACATGCAGTACGCAGCATCAACACAAAAGTCCCATGAACATCTCCTATGAAATCAGCTACACGAAATTTCAGAGCTCTAGAAAGACTAGACATTTCAGAACCACATCCTAGACGTTCTAGAAACGTCTAGCTGAATAACTGTAACCTATCCGACATAGAAATAAATATTACACAGAAGGGGCTATCTCACCAGACGGAGTCACAGGAGAACAGGGAACGCGCCTAAGGGACAGACGCGTACGGTAAAAGACAAACACAAAAGCATGGCACAGCAGCAGCAGTGAAAAGACAGGCTGGAGGACTACACCACGGACCTCCAAACCCCTTTCTTTGTCTGGAAACCGGAAGGTCCCGCAACACACGATCCTGTCCAGAGGCACCTGGACTATTTTGATAAAAGAAATGTGTAGGAAACTGATTAAACTAACAAATATCCTAGGCGTGCAAAGAGCTTTTTACCAAAGACGCAGTTCAAAAATATCCAAGCGTTAACGTTTCATTTTTCGGCCATTTTTACGCAACTGCGGGGGGGGGGTGTTGGAGGTGGGGAGGAATGGTTCCAGATGCCCAGCTAAAAACGCGCGCGGGCGAGGGACGCGGGAGTCCTGGGAATGGGGCGATCCGTGGCGATGGGTGAGGGATGGATGGCGAGGTTACGGACGCCGGAGAAAAGAACGTTGGTCGAAACCACGCAAGCTTTTCACGTCCTACGGGAATCCTCCATTTTGGGTCCGTTTTCAGAGGAGAACCAACCGGCAGACGCGCTAGACGGGCCCCGCGCCCCCGCGGACTTTGGCTTAGCTCTAACTATCCCCCTCCAACGGCAGGCTCCGGGGGACGCCCGCTAGCTCGCCCCGTCCCGCAGGCCTCCAACGCTCCTCCCTCCTCCTCCTCCGCGGCGCCGCGGCCCGCGTGTAACGGGCTCGTCCCGCCCCCGCCCACTGCGAGCCCAGGGCGCAGGACGTTCGCCGGACCAGCACACTTCCAGACCGACTCCCCCAACGCTCCGCCGGCATCCCAGCCGCCGCCCGGCTGCGGACCTTCCGATACGACCGCTCACCTCCGGGGCCCGAGCGGGCAGCCCGCGCCGCCGCTGCACTCCTAACATGGCGGCCGCCGCTCGGGCGGCTCACATACGCAGCGCCGGAGGAGGCAGAACGGGCGAGCCCGAGGGAGCCGGAGCAGCGGGCCGGCTCCCTACGGCCTGAGGCACGGCGGGCCGTCCCGCTCGGAAGAGACGCCGAGAGCCCCCCCAGCCACCCGCCCGGACTCTTACCCGCTTCACGCCTACCTTAGGGGAAGGGAGAGGGAAAAGGAGAGATACCTCTCTCAGCGAGCGGGACGCGGAGGCTCCCACAATCCCCCGCAGCAACGGCGCTGGCAGGAGGTGGCGACAGAACGAGCGCTCAGTCTCGCGAGAGCGCCCGTTCCCACCCCCGCCGCTCCCCGCCCGCCCCAGTTCCAGCTCCAGCGCTGCACGCGCCAAGCCCCGCCCCCCGCACAGGGTGGGCACCTGACCCACGCGGCCCGCACGGTTCTCCCAGGCCTAGGAAGGAGGTCGCCTCCGGCGAAGGCGGGAAAGCCGCGCCAGCTCCTCTGCGGGTTGGAGCACCTCTAGAAAAGATGCTTTGCACGTCGACATCCTACGTAATGCTGCAGTTTAGGAGTTAGCAGCGCTGGGCGGGACTCTAGGCTCTCCGAGGATTTATCGGGTGAGGACACGTGCGAGAAGGGACTGAAGTTGTAGTGGCTTAATCAGAGTTTGTGTCTAGGCGCGGAGAGGTTGGTCCCAGATTTTGTCAAGTCCACGGTTCTTCCGTTTTGAGATAAAATATTAGCCCAGCGGGCTGCGGACGCCCTCCAAGAACTTAGAATTTAGAAAGCAGAGAGTCTTCCTATATAAATCAGTTATAGGCAGCTTTCTGGGAGTGGTAATGCTACTTAACACATAAAAACAGTTCATTTTTAATTAAATTAAATTAATTAATTAATTGTTGGTTTTTTCGAGACAGAGTTTCTCTGTGTAGCCTTGGCTGTCTTGGAACTCACTCTGTAGACCAGGCTGGCCTCAAACACAGAAATCCGCCTGCCTCTGCCTCCCAAGTGCTGGGATTAACGGCGTGCGCCACCACCGCCCAGCCAAAACCAGTTCATTTTGACAGGTGAAAAGATGCAAGCCTCCAAGTCAGCACTTTACCCCAATTTATAATTTCGTCAGTGCCTCAAGAGAAAAAAGGTCAACTGTTAGAAATTTTTGTCCGCGTAGAGCTTACACTACACGCAGGTAATTGAAACTGAAGTGTGCATAAATTGAAGTAAATGGGTGATATGAAGGATGAGGAAGCAATAGAAGATCAGGGGTAAAACTAGTGGTTTTATAGGTAGACGTCACAAAATTGCCATTCAAAACTGAGGTTCCGAAGCGCAACGAAGATAGGTAAAACAAGTTACGCTCAAGATAAATTAGATATAGTGATTAATATAAAAAACCCAGCCGGCCGGTAGTGGCACCTGCCTTTAATTCCAGCACTTGGGAGGCAGAGGCAGGAGGATTTCTGTGTTCGAGGCCAGCCTGGCCTACAGAGTGAGTTCCAGGACACCCAGGGTTATACAGAGAAACCCTGTCTTCAAAAACAAAAACAAAAAACAAAACAAAACAAAAAAACCCAGAAAGCCATATTTACATCCTCAAAAAAAATTTTCTGCTTCCACTGTGAAAAGAGAAGGGCCAAGAGATAAGAGAACTCTAGGAAAATGTTCTTTTCTGCTCAGGAGACTAAAGAAACTAGGAAGCAAGTTGTTGCTACACAGCATAGTATCCTCCAAAAATAGTGAGCCAAAGTGAAGGAATACTTGGAAAATCAATGATTGACAAGAACAAATAAAATTTAGCAACTTGATTATAATAGATGAATATATTTGAAGGGAAACGGGGCCTATTCCATGAGGAGCATGTAGCAACAGAAATCAGAGTTGAAGTAAGCTTATTTTACTATGACAGAAGCCATAGCTAATAAATACAATTGGCAGGGAGAATATCTTAGGTAAGGAGAGATTGGAGAAAGGAAACGATCTACAATAGAAGTTTATCAGAGAAATGTCTTTAAAGGCATCGTTATAATAGAGCTGAAATTTAAAGTTGTGTTGGAGGACAAGGGTGTTAATCAAATGATTTTAGGTTTTCTGACAATTATATGTGGAGTTAAATTGTGTTAGAGGACAGGAATAAAGCTTTAACCAAGATTGCCGGGTTTCAAATGATAACAAGCTGGGCGGTGGTGGCGCACACCTTTAATCCCAGCACTTGGGAGGCAGAGGCAGAGACAGGTGGATTTCTGAGTTCCAGGCCAGCCTGGTCTACAGAGTG
>NW_022196895.1:31542373-31553921 GCF_008632895.1 Mastomys coucha | reverse complement strand
AAAAAAAAAAAAAAAAAAAAAAAATTCAGTGGTCATTGAAATATCAAGATCTCCCTATCAAATTTCAAGTCACAATACACTTTACCAAATGTTTGCAGAACTCTAATGGTATCTCATGACTTTAAAGAAGTCAGACATTTTAAATTATTTATTGAAGACCTGCAGTGAATTGGAAAACAAAAGGTTCTAGGAGACTTACCATAAAGACAAAGATTTGAAAGATTGTATACAGCCAGGCGGTGGTGGCACACGCCTTTAATCCCAGCACTTGGGAGGCAGAGGCAGGAGGATTTCTGAGTTTGAGGTCAGCCTGGTCTACACAGGGAGTTCCAAGACAGCCACGGCTATACAGAGAAACCCTGTCTCGAAAAACCAAAAAAAAAAAAAAAAAAGATTGTATTCATAAAGTCCATTATCGTAGTTTGGAGATACAACGCTGGGAAGACCTTGCTCTGATGAGGTAGACATTTGGCCTTAAGGAGGGCCAGGCTATGAGCGGGGACAAATCAAGAACTCTTACGTGAGCTTTGGTGGTGTGGCCTCCACCAGGGATGATAAGAGCAAAGCCCTCAAAGCAGGAAAACCTGCTAAGACTTCTAAAGGTTTAGGTGATCAGCCTGGTACAGATGTATGAAGGGATTTTCCAGTGCGAAGCTTTAAAGAGAGAGGAAGGCTCAGGACCTGACCTGGTGATAAGGCTTTCCAACTAGGAGAAACATGCATCTATATAGGACAAAATGTATTAAAGCATGTGGGTGGCTCATGCCTGCAACCTCACTTGAGGCAAGTGTGAGAGCAGTCTGGGTTAACCCACAAGACCCCGCCTTACAAAAAAAAATCACACCCACATCATATTTATCTGACAAATATAGTAAGCACATTATCAACATATTTTGGGCGCTGCAGACTAAACACAGGGACTTACATGTCACAAGGAAGAAGAGTATATTTCATTTCCCTAGTGCAGGGGATTGAACCCAGCACCTCATAAAACTAGTGCCCTATGACTGAATCAAGTCTCCAACTCAGTAATTATTGTCAGATTGGAGAAGTTCGGATGTAGCACAGCTGGTAGGTTACTTGAAGTTCAGTCCTCAACATAACATCATTTGAGTGTTTGTAGGCCTGTAAGGCTGCAGGTTCAAGGGTACTACATACCAAGACAGAGGTGAATTTTGGCTAGAGACCATGTCACAAAACAAGTCACAGTGATTTTTCACTTATCTTTAATATAATCTACCATGAATTAGCCACAAATAGCAATGGTCTTCCCTCCCACAGACTTAGGAGAGTCTGGTAGCTTTATCACTGCCCTAAGTGGTCCTGGGCTCAATATCCCAACAATGAGGTGAGCTGTGTATGTCTACACTAAACAGCTTAAACTGGATGCAGAGGCTTACCACGCCTGTAAACTGCAGTACTTGGATACATGGAAGAGGCTCTTACTCAAAAACACAAAGCAGCAGCTTAGGTGGTAGGAGAGATGGTTTGGCAATTAAAAGCGTATGGTGCTTTTGTAGAGGGCCAAAGTTGAGTTTCCAGACACCTTGAAGGTGGTTCACAAATGCTCCAGGGAACCCTCTACAGTTCTGCATTTACAAGCCCACAGGAAATTTCCCATAACCTTTAAATAAAGCACCCATTATCTTTAAGGGATTAAAGAGCAGAAGGTACACTTTTATGGCTAAGCAAGTACATATGGCCCCATGTTCAATCTCCAGCCCCTCTCCATGAAGATTAACTTTACCTATAGGATCTTCCTTGGGAATCTAAAAATGCTAGCCAACAGGTCTTTAAGAGCAGTCAGGTTGAACAGCTCTCACCAACTACCAGGTAATGTAGAGCCAGGTGGCTATGGCACGCTCAACACACAAGAATGTGTAGCAGATTTCTGGTCATTTTGCCTTCACCTCTAAATACTGGGAAGACTGCCCAGGCCTTTTAATGAGGTCTGTATATCCTTGGCCGCTAATGGAGAGTTCCTAGCCCAGAAACCTATCCCTGAGGAAGAAGTGGGAGTGATGTTACTTTTTTTTAAAAAGATTTATTTATTTATTTATAAAGATTTATTTATTATATGTAAGTACACTGTAGCTGTCTTCAGGACACACCAGGAGAGGGCTTCAGATCTCATTACAGATGGTTGCGAGCCACCATGTGGTTGCTGGGATTTGAACTCGGGACCTTCGAAAGAGTAGTCAGTGTTCTTACCCGCTGAGCCATCTCTCCAGCCCCGATGTTACTTTTTTTTTGTTTTTTCAAGACAGAGTTTCTCTGTGTAGCCCTGGCTATCCTGGAACTCACTCTGTAGACCAGGCTGGCCTCGAACTCAGAAATCCACCTGCCTCTGCCTTCTATAGGATGAATTGCTAGTGTTTGCTTGACTCTCTTTTCAGGATAACTTGAAAGTAGGGTGGCACCTAATTGAGAAACATGATTTAGCAAATTGATTTATTATGGGCATTCCTTCAGTAGTTAGAGCAAGGATGCTGGGAAGTAAACTCTCAAGTATTAGTTCATTAGCTCAGTAAAATTGTTCTCCTAAGAGTTCTCCATAGCTCCATTTATGGGAGCTATTCACAAGTCTCAAGAGTCATTTCCACTCTTCTCAGTCCTTAATTAGTTGCTCTTACCTGTCCTTTCCCTCTGTGTAAATTCCTAGGGGCTAGATAGCCTTTTTTTGTGTCCCATTGGGATCTCTAGAATTTATCCCTCTGGGTTCTGTTTTTCTAATTGTAATTTGAGACCTGGCTCAACATTTCAAGAAAAACCTCACTTGTTTAAACAGAGTATCAAAGTAGTGAACTGCCATTTTCAACGACAGCACTAGTTGCCTCATTCTTCACATGTTCCTTGTAACATATATAGATGTGCGACATAAAACTTACCCAGAGCAATTTGCCAACACCACTTGTTGCCCTTGTTCAGTACCTGGGTTCAGTTCTGAGCACCTACACAGTGGTTCTCTCTCTGTGTCACACACACACACACCCTTTTTTTGTTTTTTTCGAAACAGGGTTTGTCTGTATAGCCTTTGCTGTCCTGTAACTCACTCTGTAGACCAGGCTGGCCTCAAACTCAGAAATCCGCCAGCCTCTGCCTCCCAAGTGCTGGGATTAAAGGCGTGTGCCACTATGGCCCCGCTCACATCCCATTTTTATCTCCAGTTCTAGGGTGACCTCATGGGCACCAGAACCAAGAGGACATAGATAAATGTAGGCAAAAGCTTATACGCATAAAACAAATATAAATTATAAAGCTTTTTTAGTTTCACGTGAATGGGTGTTTTCCCTGTGCACCACAGAAGCCATCAGATCCTCTGGGTCTGAAGTTAAAGATGGTTGTGAACTACTTAGGTCCTCTGGAAGAGTAGCCAGGCCTTCTAACTGAACTGTCTCTCCAACTTTCCCCCACAAAATAAAACACTGTTGTTTTGAATGCTTTAATGATTCAACTTCAATTTACCAGGACGTAAAGGACAACTGGGATAAGTACTGACTAATTAACTCCACTTATCAATTAGTAAATCCCATTAAATTACTTTAATTGTATTATGCATGGCATTGACCAGTGAATCCATGCATTAATACCCACAGTATTCTCTTTCAAGATCACAGAAACCATGCTAGGGATGTCCCTACCTGTGGCCAGGAAGTCACCTTGAACAGTCTAAGACCCAAATTTCTTGCAGGTGGCTTCATGGGTAAAGCCTGACAACTTAGCTGGCTTCCTAGGACTCACATGGGAGAATAAAGTGAATAAACTCGGTGTTGCCCTCTGATGCCCATTAGTGTTGAATAGCATATGCATTCCCACACTTAAAGTAGATACAAAATTAAAACTGCTGCAGGGCTGGGCGATGGTGGCACACACCTTTAATCCCAGCACTTGGGAGGCAGAGGCAGGTGGATTTCTGAGTTTGAGGCCAGCCTGATCGATAGCATGAGTTCCAGGACAAAAAAAACTGCTGCAGGAAGGGCATGGTGGTACTTGCAGTTAACTAAATACTAAAGACAGTAAGATTACTGTTCTGTAGTAAGTTTAAGGTCAGTATTGGATGCACAAGACTGTCTCCAAAACTGCGATCACCAGATGTGGCACCCTATGATTCATGAGACCAAGGCTGCAGGATCTGCCAGATGTGATGGTTCGCACCTATTATCCCAGTACTTCAGGGATGAAGGCAGTTTCAGTAGGAGGCCAACCAATCATATGAGGACCTATCTCAAAAAAAGTGTTGGATCTGGACAGATAGATGGCTCAGTGGTTAACCTTGCTGGTCCCCTAGAGTGCCAAGTTCTCAGCACCCATCCCAGGAGATTAAAAATCCTCTTCTGTCCTCCAGGGGTATACATATATGTCATACACATGTTTAAATTTTACTTTAATTCTGAGTTAGAGGCCAGCCTGGGCTACAGAGTGAGTTCCAGGACAGCCAGGGCTATACAGAGAAACTCTGTCTTGAAAAACAAATTTTACTTTAAGCTCATTACAACGGAGAGAGCCACTATGACTGAAGCCATATAAACCCAGGGATAAAAATAAGGGATACCAATAAATGCTTGATGAGTGGTTCATGAATCTAGCACTTGGAAGGCTGACCCAGGAGAATTATGTAAATAAAGTGTGAAGATGCATTTTAATACTGTCACTAATGCTGTTCATGCTTTAGGACCTAAACTTCAGAGGTCAGAAATGTTACTAATCCTATTCTGCTATCTCTTTGTCAATGTCCCTTGGGAAAATTTTAAACTTTCAAATATTTGGGAATGTCGACTCTGAAAATGCCAATGAAATTCCAATGTCAGTGTTCATCAGTTATGTTTTATTGGAATATAACCATGTTCATTTACACAAAAGCAACATAGTGGTAAAACCAAAGACAATATTAACAATATTTATTATGTGCCATTACAGGAACTTCATAAACCTTTGCTTTTAAAAAAGCATCATCCTAAACTTTCCGGAACATTCTAAGCTGTCCTAAGATGGCTACCATCCAAATAGATGTCTGAAAACCACTTACTTCTTAATTAGCAAGTAGCCAGCCCCATGTAGTACCCAGACATCATCTAGTCCTTCTAAAAATTATAGCTGGAGATGTAGCTCAGTGGCGATGGCTGTGAGCACCTTCACTGCCTCATCCGCCAAAGACTAGCTGGACTTCACAAGCATTCTCTGGAGTTACATCATGGTTCATTCTATAACCCTCTAAAGCAGACATTCCCCATCTGAACTGAAGTATCTCTACATTAGAGACCACATACATTACTCAAAACACGGTGCTGTCAGACCCCCGAGGTCCCAATGGATGCAGATCTCACTCAGATCTAGAGTTTAAGGAGGAAAAGGTGAACACGCTGTAAGGTCAGGGCCTAGTACACGTAAAGCAAGCGTCCTCTACATACACAGCTATGTCCCAGTCCCTTTTTCTTTTAACAGAAAAACTGTTTGCACCTAGACCAGGACCAACTCCACAAGGAGTCGGTCCACTCTCAGGGATGCAATACACTGCCTGAAGGTACTTAGCACCGGACACCAGGACAGTGCTCGGAGCCAACCCTTAGTGAGGCAGTGTTTACTCTTCCAACAGTGTAACACAATCACAGGCACCACACGGCCTGGATAGCTGACAACTGCTGGACAGTCGGAAAGGAACCTCCCCCCCTTTCCCCCCTTCCCAGGCCACGTATCCCAGGACCACCCCAGGTAGCAGACACGAATACAGAGTGCTTTCTAAGCTTTCAGCTTTACCCAACGGTCTCTGCCATTTGGCAGGGACTAGGCTTAGACTCTTAGCAGTGAACAGAAACAACACACATAATATTCCTATAAATCATGCCTTAGTTGGAGTGGCAGACACAAAAATATTTTTATGCTACTTTCAAACAAAAATACCAAAATTCTACACTAACTGCCAAGAGTGAACTTGTTTTCCATTTGTTTCCTGATGAATACCAAGCAAGTCAACAGGCCTGGCAGAGAAAGCAGTCAATGCTAGAATAGAGACACTCACCTGAGAACCACACGGGCACCCTTGTTGTGGATCATTACTTCTTTCAGCCTGGTGAAGACCACCCTACTTTCAAGTCATCCTAAAAAAAAAAAAAAAAAAATACTAACAAGCTTTAGCAACTCATACTACCTCAACAATGCTCTATATATTAAAGTTGTAAATAACCAGCTAGTCCTCCCCTGAGGACACACATTTGAAACAGAGAAGGACTCTTACTTACAAGTTGTCCCAAACTCTCTTCTACACACAAAATATAATCCATATCCCACTAAATTCTGCCTTCAAGCAACCACCCTCGGATCACCACTTGTCTGAAGACCATTCACATAAGTCTATTCACCATTAGCACTTGCCCTAATCTCACAAAGCATTCAAGGTTCAACTGAGTCCTTGCAAGACGTGAATAGGAAACTCTGGTGACTTGCTGCCCACATCTTCCTTGAGAGATGGATCAAGAGCAAAGATAGGGGACAGTTTTATTTTGGGTACAGGACAACAGCAGCTGGGGAATTGATCTGAGTTTACAAATAAGGTCTAGTTAGTGAATTTATTCTAAGTTGCTAGAAGTGGGATCCTTGTCAAGGGACGAGTAAGAATTTGAGGAACAGGAAGGCAAGAGAAGATACCTGGAAAGTGATGTTAACGCTAGTGCACCAGAGGGACTGCAGAGGGAAGGCAGCCTCAGTAGCCTACAGGAGGGTATGTTCAGGGCTAAGCTAGTGCTACTCTATATATTATAGTGAAACAGAAGTAACAAAGTAATTATGGGCATGAATCCAAGAGCAGGTAGATAGAATGCTAGGAGGATTAGGAGTAGGTAATATGGGGCAGTAACTTTCCTGTCAGAACAGTGATAAATTTGTTTTCTCACTGGTTAAAGGTGGGGGGTGACAGTTAGGTAGCCTAGGTGTTACATTTAAGAGCAAAAGGGATATTGATGTAAATGGGAGGAGGGCAATGATGAAGATAAGGTGAGCAATGTAGAGGGGATGTCAGAAGATGCACAACCTGGGGTGCTCCATGGGCCTGGCAAGGTGGTCTTTTTTCATGGTTCCTCCCAAAAAACATTCAGGGGGTAGGATAAGAGACTTCTGGAAATTGATTAAGGTAGCCTGTGCATACCTCAGCTACAGCTATCCCTGAGCATCCATTCAAGTTCAGGGGTGTCCTGTTGGGTCATGGAGGTAGATGTAAAGTAAGGCAGCCTGGTAAGGACCATAGGGAAGAGAAAAAGGAGGGACAGGTGGTGGATCAGAGGACGCCACCAGCCCTTCAGGATATGAGGGAGGTATATTAAGGTCGTGTCTTCCTGTGGAAACCAGGATGTTTTCATAACTATGTCGGCTCTATTAGATAATCACCAGATTCACTGAGTGATCACTGCTTGCTTAAAATTGAGACATTCCTTAGAAAATCAGCATTAATAACAAAAAAGGGGGAACCTAACTGCTCACATAGTACTGTTTGACCTAAGCCAGTTCCCAGAACCCCATGATCAATTAATAAATTTATTAATGAGCTAGAGAGCAGAATACTAAGTTTTTGAGATTGGGCATCTAGGTTGCCTGGACAACCTGAAGAGATCCTGCATACTATAACACCAGGGAGCTCACTAAAGGGGATCATGATTTAGCTTTTATTATTGTGGAGAAAAGAAACTATTTTTTAGTGAAAGTGCAGTCTAATAACTCCTTCCACTGCCTGAGGCCCACTTCTGACTGTTTACAGGCACTAAATCTTGATTTTTTTCCCCCTATTTATTTCCCTTACTGGCTTTTACTCAGCTTCATTTCCAAGTTGTGATTTAAGTAACCTCCATGTCAGAAGACCTGGATTTTAGAACTTGCTCTTCTCTTCATGGGCAAGCAACTATGCTGACATCCTGGTATAGTTAACAACAGAGTTGGCATGAACCAGGCCCAGAATGCCAACCAGCTATTGGCTGCTGTTCTCCCAGCAGTGTAACACTTGCCTAGGTACAAGGAAACCTAGGTAGCTGCCTACAGCTGGGGCAAAAGGGAACAAGTTGAACCACCAGGGCAGTACTTACCAGGGCAGGTATCGCCTCAAATTGGCAGCTGGACACTATAAAATCAAAACAGCCCAGATTAGAGTCAGCCTGCTGTCAACTCCTGTGCAATTAAATTAAAAAAACAAAAAACATCTCCAGCCCTCAAACCCCCTTCACTTTGTTGGGCTGAGTCAAAGAAACAGTAGTAGAGAAACTGCCTAACTTTGGGAGCTTTACTCCCCAAATAACCATTCCATTAACCAAGTCCACTACCTGGAGTTCTCATTTGTAGACCGGCAGTAGACAGTACCCCTGGAAACTTAGCATGTAGGAAGCTAAGATAGTAAGACTGCCTCCAGAACGAGCCATCCTGCACTGAGACCCACTCTTAAAAATGGCACCTTAGTAAAAAACAGGAAGGCGTGTTGGGGAGGAGCGTCAGAAGACTAAAGATTTAGTCAGTGTGTAGACTAAATCTGGACAGCAGGCTTGAATACAGGACATTTAAAGACAATAAAAGTTAACACTTCGAGTGGTAATTCAATGTAGATGTAGTAAGTGTGAGAGAACTTGTGCTAAGGACCTCGAAGGTCCTCATTTTAACATATCTAAGGGCAAGTTATCCAAGCCCAAACTTAACATCTAACCAATTCTAACCAATTTAAAGGAACAGAGAAACGAAAAAAGGGCCTCATTGTTTATTTTAGGTCTAAAAGCCCCTTCAGGGCGTGGGCTGGAGATCTGGTTCTCCCCGGAAACGTGTTCCTCACAAACGTTTCTCAGTCTTTGTCTGGGGCTCCGGAAACCCTAAACTGAGCCGGATTCCAGGTGACTTCCTAGCTGGATAGGGACTGCACCTCATTGGCGGTGAGTCTTTGGGCTATTCCCTTTAAGATGACCTCCAAGGCCGGAGGTAATAAAAAACAAACCCCAGTTCCTTCCCCTGCCCAGGCAGAATCCTCATCCCCGCTTCTTGCCTGGGCCAGTAAAACCTCCAGACCCCTTGCTCCCTGGGACCTCACTCACCAGCACGTGCTCGGAGCTCCGCCGGACACAGCAGCCTCCACAGAGGCCGCGGTGAAAAGGGAAGCCGGGAGCTGGCGAGAGCCCCGCCCTGGGACGGCTGCAGGGCGGAGCGATGAGTCCCGCCCAAGAAAGGCGGGACTAGAAATCCACCTCGCTGACGAGGCAGGACAGCGACGTCACCATTTGAACTGACCTGGGTTTGAGAATTGGTTGGTCTCTGCACAAAGGCCCCGTTCCCTACGCTCCCATCGGGTACCTTAAGTATATGAGTCCTGGGTTTGCAGCTGCTAAATTCAAAGCCCTTGTGTCCTAATGGGAGCCAGACCAACTGCCTACCTGGTGCTAGCGGTCGCTGTTTCTGCAGATCTAGCCCCACAATTTTGCACCTCCACATGCAGATCTTTCTGGCTTTCATCATCTGCGTTGTTAGTTGGTTACTGGAACTCCCACACACGCAGGTCTCTTGGTCATGTGCTCTGGATCTTTCCTGGATGTTCATTAGATTAGGCCGGTCAATGCTGTAGTCTAACCCTGCAGACCACATCCCTGACGTCCTTCATTGAAATCCTTAACTAAGTGGCAGCTGCTAAGACTGGCTTTCTCTGGCAGGTTTGGGCTGCTCCAGTGCTACAGTCAGCTGAAGAAGGCCATATCCTTCATCTAAATATGCACTTCTCTGTTACCAGGATTTCTTTTAAACACTAATGTGGTTGCCTTTACCCTGTAGTGACTATGCTTCTGTCCTATTGAATATTTGGTGATACTGGCCAGGGCCCAGAGGGGCGAGGCCCACCAATCGTAACTCCTGGATCTATTTTGTAACTCCTTAAGATATTGCTTTCCCGGGGCTGGAGAGATGACTCAGCGGTTAAGAGCACTGACTCCTCTTCCAAAGGTCCTGAGTTCAAATCCCAGCAACCACATGGTGGCTCACAACCATCTGTAATGAGATCTGATGCCCTCTTCTGGGATGTCTGAAGACAGCTACAGTATACTTACATATAATAATAAAAAAAAAAGATAATGCTTTCTGACTCTCAAACGACCCTCCTTTCCTAATATCTCTGTTGATTATGACACCTGTCAATAATGGTCAGGCAAACTGCCTGGAATCAGCCAACGTCCTTGGCATCTGCCAACATGATTTATTATCTATTTCCTCAGTTCCTTCATAGTGAAGGTGGGGAGGAGTCCTGTGCATCACAGCCCTAGCATACCCCTTTTGAAAACACATGGTGCTCCAAGTTGATTCGGTCAAGATCCTAGGCTATGGAGCCCAACAAACTACCGGAGAAATAGCAATCCCCAGTCCTCCTCCCAGGTTTGATGGCCTTGGATACTGCCCCTGGCTAGGGAAAGGCTTACATAAATACAGTAATTTAAAAGGACACATGGTCAGTGCTGGGCTGGAAGGCAGGGGCTCTATCATAATCAATGCAGCATCTAGCTGTCACAGCACATTCGTAAAAGGAGGGTTGTGAGACCTGTTCAACCTGACAGATTGGCTGGGTAATTGTCCTGCAGAACTCTGTTAAAGGAGGAAGTGCATGGCCAGTTCATATAGTTTGCCATCGTCCCTTCCAAATCCACAGAGTAGAGAAGGCAGGACTACCTGCAGAGTTCATAAGAGGGAAAGATGAGGGTAGAGTGTGCATGCACGTGTGTATAAATGACTTCAGAGAGGAGGCAGGAAGCAATTGAACGTAGGGAGATGTCAGGGACTCTGGGGAGAAAGAGACCAATCACCAGGTGCTGATTGTATTCACGACTTAGTCTAGGTCAAAGTAGAAGACAAGAATTGTGTAAAAGAAAGTATAGTCATTGTGAGTATGGCTGTGTGGTAAGCCCTGTTCTAATGTGATAGTAGAAAGGTAGTCAACTTCTTTTTAGGGATGGGCCATTTAGTGTCCTATGGAAGAGAATCTGGATCTTGATTTATTTTCATAGTAAAAAAACAAAAATTCTTCATAGTCTGCCTTTTAAAAAGCACATCCAGCTGACTGGTGGTGGCATACTTCTTTATTTTTTTAATCCCAGCACTCAAGAGTAAATAGATCTCTGTGAGTTCAAGGCCAGCCTGGCCTGCAGAGCTAGTTCCAGGACAGACAAGGCTATACAGAAAAACCCTGACTTGAAAAAAAAATAAAATCAAACAAACAAAAATACATCCTTAAAAGTCATGGAAATGGTTGATTTATGTATATGTAGGGTTTTTGTTGTTATTTGTATTACCAACATTTTCCTATATTTTTGTCTCTTACACCTTCAGAGACAAGGCTGTAGGGATAATAATAAAATAAAGAAGAAATACTTCAAAAAAAAAAAAAGAAAAAGAAATACTTCTCTTTTCCACAGCGCTGAGAATGAAATCCCAGATCTTTGAGACCTTGCTATGTGCTCAGCTGGGCCTTGAACTCATTATGTAGCTGTCTTAGTCAGGGTTTCTATTCCTGCACAACATCATGACCAAGAAGTAAGTTGGGGAGGAAAGGGTT
>NW_022196895.1:31538851-31541644 GCF_008632895.1 Mastomys coucha | reverse complement strand
TGCAAACCAATGCTGCCCCTTCACCAATGGCCTTCCACGGCCTCTCACTGTGTCGAGCCTCAGCTGCTATTCATGACCCCATCATGCCTTCAAAACCAGTACCACCTGGGTGACTCTTACACATTACCAAGTCCTGCTGCAGCACAAGGTACAACCTTGGCTATCTCTGGAACACAGTCTCTTTGTGCTCTCAGAAAAACACTTCCCAGAAGATGTCACCTTAGTGATGCTGGTCTCTTCTTAATCACCGCTAATTTCTTAGCTCCAGCTAACCAGCATCAATAGTCCCAGTAATGCAAAGTTTTAACTTTAGTAGTTCTGGTATCTTGTTAATCACAGCTGATACTTAAGCCCCAGCTAACCAGAACCACAGAATCTTCACATTCAAAACAACATGGCCCTGATAAGAGTCTTTATAATCTTCCCTCTGAAATTTCACAAGCCAGGCCTCCATCTCTGCACTGTTCTCAACATGATCTTCCAAGCTCCTACACAATATCCCACAGAGTTCTTAACAATCAGTGGTTCTTCTAGCTCAAAGTTCCAAAATCCTTCCACAATCCTCCCCCAAACATGGTCAGGTTGTCACAGGAATACCCCACTATGCTGGTACCAATTTGTCTTAGTCAGGGTTTCTATTCCTGCACAACATCATGACCAAGAAGTAAGTTGGGGAGGAAAGGGTTTATTTGGCTTACTTCCACATGGCTGTTCATCACCAAAGGAAGTCAGGACTGGAACTCAAGCAGGTCAGGAAGCAGGAGCTGATGCAGAGGCCATGGAGGGATGTTCTTTACTGGCTTGCTTCCCCTGGCTTGCTCAGCCTGCTCTCTTATAGAGCCCAAGACCTCCAGCCCAGGGATGGCACCACCCACAAGGGGCCCTACCCCCTTGATCACTAATTGAGAAAATGCCCCAAAGCTGGACCTCATGGAGGCACTTCCCCAACTGAAGCTCCCTTCTGTGATAACTCCAGCCTGTGTCAAGTTGACACACAAAACTAGCCAGTACAGTAGCACAAGAAGGAATGTTTCCAGACCAACAATGTGGATAAGTAGGAAGTGAAAGATGATGGCCCATAGAACAGAAGTCCAGCCTGAAGGGACCCGTCCCTGAGCTTCTTGCTTCTTCTGTGTCTTCCCCCTTCTGTTCTCTCTACCCACTCGTCCTTGTTTCTTCCTTGGTCCCCTTTGCCTTTCAGACTCCTCTTTTCCTCTTCTACCTCAACAGGGACCATCAGCAGAAAAACACTAAATAATTTGTTCAGCTAACCATTCAACAGATGCAGATAAAGTCAGAGAGATAGAGATTCCTTGTGTCCAATGCTTACAGTCTAGTAGGGGAGATCATTCATCACACATCTAGGTTTCAGCCGCTGGCAGAACAGGGAGCGTTCTAGAGATGACTGATTCTCTCTCTGACCTAAGTGTTTACGGGAGACTCCTTTTTTTTATCTCTGTACCACACTAGCTGGTAAATAAATAATAGTTAGATAGGGGTTCTGAATTTCCCTTATTATTTCTCAAACACATAGTTAGATTGGCAAGAATCCAGAGAGATTAAAACCCTCCTATGCTTCTAGTAGCTATGTAAAATGGTACGGCTGCTTTGGGGAGCAGTCTAGCAGCCAAGGTCAGTGGCACCTGTGTTCACAACATTCACCTTGATGTTATAAAGATCCATTGGTCTCTTCCGCCTGTGTGCTGGGATTAAAGGGTGCTGGGAATGGAACTCAGGTCCTCTAGAAGAGCAGGAAGGGTTCCTGACTCTTCAGCATTTCTCCAGCCCTTTTCCTTCCTTCCTTCCTTTGTTTTTTTTCTTTTTCTTTTTTTCTTTTTTTAGTATAGAATAGAGTTTATTTAGAGCATGGGGAGGGGAGTGAAGAGGGTAGCAGAGGCAGAGAAAGGCAGAGAGAAGGAGAGAGTAGAGAAGTAGGGGCCAACCATGACCACGTGGAGAGAGGTGGGAAGAGAATGGGGAGAGAGGGGGAACAAAGGGACAAGAGGCAAGGTAGAGAAGCAGGAGTAAGAGTGTTTTTGTTTTTCAAGAGAAGGTTTCTTTGTGTAGCCCTGGCTGTCTTGTAATTTCCTATGTAGACCAGGCTGGCCTTGAACCTAAAGATCTGCATGCCTCTGCCTCCCACATGCTGGGACTAAAGGTGTGCCCCACTACTATATTTCTTTCTTTCCTTCTTTGCTTTCTTTCTTTCTTTCTCTCTCTTTCTTTCCTCCCTGCTTTCTTTCTTCCTTCCTTCCTTCCTTCCTTTCTTTCTCTCTTCCTTTCTTTCTCTCTTTCTTGACACAGTGTCTCACTATACAGCTTAGTCTAACCTCGAATTTACTATGTAGCTCAAGCTGGCATTGAACTCTTGGTGATCATTCAACAATAGCGTCTGGAATTATGGGTGTGTACCACTGTGGATGACTGGACTGTATATTTAAATGAGTGGTAATCTGGTATATGAATCATATCTCAATGAAGATGTTAAAGTAACAATGAAAAGAATACAGAGGGCCTGAAGAGATGGCCCAGAAGTTAAGAGCACTGGCTGCTCTTCCAGAGGACTCTGTTTTCATTCTCAGCACACCACATGGCAGCTCAGCTTCAGTCTGAGGGGATCCCCTGCCTTATTCTGGCCTCTGAGGTCACAAGGCATGTGAGTCACAAGACACCAAGTCAAAAAACCCATACATGTAAAAATAAATTTGGAAAAAAAAATACTTGGGGTGAAAGACCCCTGGGGGAGACCCCCACTCAAATCTCGGGAGGACGTACACCCAAGGAATCATGAGA
>NW_022196895.1:31508694-31538292 GCF_008632895.1 Mastomys coucha | reverse complement strand
CCCAGGCTGTCCTGGAACTCACTCTGTAGACCAGGCTGGCCTCAAACTCAGAAATCTGCCTGCCTCTGTCCCCCAAGTGCTGGGATTAAAGGCTTGCACCACACTGCCCAGCTGTTTGCCAGTTTTAAGGACTAGAAAGGACTTTTCCCTATGTGTCCTGTTGCTTTTCAGCATTTCTTCCTCAGGCATGTGGTCCAGCAGCATATCAGATTGGACGAGTTCCATTTGTTCCCATCCTTCTACTCCCTAACTCAGCGTCTTAGGATGGCTCTGTTCAACATGTTTGATGTACCTACTATATACAAGCATGGAGGACTTAAAAGAGCCGATATCTCTTTACTCTCTCCAATGTTTAAAATTAAATTTTTTTGTTTTGTTTTGTTTTTTGAGACAGTGTTTCTCCATGCAGCCCTGGCTGTCCTGGAACTCACTCTGTAGACCAGCCTGGCCTCAAACTCAGAATTCTGCCTGCCTCTGCCTCCCAAGTGCTGGGATTAAAGGAGTGCACCACCACCACCTGGCTAAAATTAAATTCTTATAGCGATGGATTCTACATAAACAAATACAGCTTTTTAAATAAAAAGGCAGTGAGGTGCTATTAATAGTCACAAGGCAGCAGCCTTCAATCCCAGACAGGAGTTAAAGGCCAGTCTGGTCTGCAAAGTCCTCAAAGAACAAACAAAACAAAACAAAACCCAAAAAGTCACAAGGTAGCCTAGGACTTTGGGCTCTTTCTGTTGCATGTAAGGGAACACAGACGAGCAAGCTCCAGGACTTGGCTCCCTCTTCACATGCCTCCTATCACCCCTTCATTTGATTGCTAGACTCAATTTGTTAGTCTATTTTCATACCCCTCATTTTCTCGCTACCCCCACCCCCACACTGTCCAAATTGGCCCTCCAGTCCTGAAACCATTTGCCGGAAATTCATTAAGCTGAACACATGGGAAATTACAGAGGCGATTTCACTTGTCACTGAGGCTCCAATATAGAAAGTAATTTTCAGAGGACAGTTCTCGGAAGCTATTTTCATCTGAGATGTCTGTGCTGAGTCCTCTTATCTTGTGCCCTCTCATTCCCTTCCTGGCTATCTCCCCTTTGCTTTGCTTTTTCCTCAGACTAAATGCTGCCCTTTTAAATATTTATCCCAGCTTCATTCACTCTTGAGCTCATCACAGATTGTCTCATCTCACGTTTTAGACTTCATTATTCACTTGACATGCAGCAGGCCCGGTGCTAGGCACCAGGGGTGAGTGGAAAGATGGAGTCCTAGCTGCTGTGGAGTTACAGTCTGACGAAGGTGGGCCTCGGGAGTAGCGGATTTAGATTTGGTCACTGCGAAGCTGGCAGGGATGTATTTGTACCGTTCTGATATATTACCACCCAGTAAATAGGGATGTGAAAATAGCCAGAGGCCTGGTATGTTTATTAGAAAATAAGCCTGTTACCCACACAGGTAAGGAAACACGAGGCCTTGGCATGCGTGCGATATAGCCTAGTCCCTGGGGAGAGAGAAGTTGGGTTTGGACGCAGATACAGGTTTGATTCTGACTACCCTACTCACAAATTAGTAATTCAATTCCCTCACCTATAAATTAGGAATAGTATCTGAGCGTGCTCACCTATAAATTAGGAATAGTATCTGAGCGTGGCAGTATGTACCTGTAGTCACAGTTATGGAACATGCTGAGCCAGGAGGATTGCCTAGATTTGGAGCTATCCTGCACAATGTACTAGGATGTTCTCTCTCTCTCTCTCTTTTAAAAAAATTTATTTAGGGCGGTGGTGGCGCACGTCTTTAATCCCAGCACTTGGGAGGCAGAGGCAGGCAGATTTCTGAGTTTGAGGCCAGCATGGTCTACAGAGTGAGTTCCAGGACAGCCAGGGCTACACAGAAAAACCCTGTCTCAGAAAACCAAAAAAAAAAAAAAAAAAAAAAGATTTATTTATTTATTATATGTAAGTACACTGTGGCTGTCTTCAGACACACCAGAAGAGGGCATCCGATCTCATTACAGATGGTTTTGAGCCACCATGTGGTTGCTGAGGTTTGAACTCAGGACCTTGGAGCAGTCAGTGCTCTTACCCACTGAGCCAACTCTCCAGCTTTCACGCTGCTCCCGGTTTGCTCCGGCCCACTCCTGCTTGCTCTGGCCTGCTCACTATAGCTTTCTTCAGATACATCAGAAGAGGGCATCAGATCTCTTTAAGGGTGGTTGTGAGCTACCATGTAACCACATGGTATTCGAACTCAGGATCTCTGGAAAAGCAAGCAGTCCATGCTCTTAATTGCTGAGCCATCTCTCCAGCCCAGGATGCAATCTCTTAAGAAAAAACAAAAACAAAACTTACTTTTTTTTTTTTTTAACGGTTTAACCTCTTCCTACTTGAAATGTTTTTTTGAAACAGGGGTGAGGATGGGGCGGTCACTCTGAAGCTCAGGTTGTCCAGGAATTCATTGTGTAGCTTAGGCAGACTTATAGCAATCGTTTTGTCTCAACCTACAGAGGTCTAGTGACCTCTTATGTACAACTTAATTTTCTCTTTAGTTTAAAAAACATGAATCTGAGCAGGGTGTGATATCACACACCTTTAATCCCACCACTCAGGAGGCACAGACAGGCGGATCTCTGTGAGTTTGGGGTCAGCTTGGTCTACAGAGTAAGTGTCAGGACAGCCAGGGCTACACAGAGAAAACTTGTCTTGAAAAACCAATCAAGGGCTGGCGAGATGGCTCAGCAGGTAAGAGCACTGACTGCTCTTCCGAAGGTCCTGAGTTCGGATCCCAGCAACCACATGGTGGCTCACAACCACCTGTAATGAGATCGAATGCCCTCTTCTGGTGCATCTGAAGACAGCTACAGAGAATTAGGTTGGAGTGAGTGGGGCTGGCAGAGGTCCTGAGTTCAATTCCCAGCAGCCACACACACATGATGGCTCACGGCCATCTGTACAGCTACAGTATACTCATACCCATAAAATAAAATAAAATAAAATAAAACAAATCTAAAAAAAAAAAGAAAAATAAAGAAAAACCAATCAAATAAAATAAGAGTCTGGGTGGGGGAGACAGCTCAGGGAGTAAAGTAAATGCTGTGGGGCAATGGAGACCCCACCAGCCCGGTGCAGCATGCTCTTGTAATCCCAGCAGAGACAGAGTTTCAGGCCAGCCACTTTAGACTAATCATCAAGTCTCAGGCCAGTGAGAGAGTATGTCTCAAACAAAAAAGTGGATAGCTCCTGAGGAAGAACAATACCCAAAGCTGTCCATTGATTTCCTCACACACATATGCACCTGCACATATGAACAAACACACGTTAAAATCCATGCACCCACACAGAGGAACAGTAACCTCATTTAGAATTGCTATATGGATCAAATGCTACATCATGTAATGGGCCACACAAATGCCTGTTTGTCAGGTTTTTTTCTCTTCTTTGTCCACTATATGGGTCAGTGGGCCACTGAGACTGCATGGTGGGTAAAAAAAGTGCTGTTTGATCCGTGGGACCTACATGATAGGAATGGACTTCCAGGAGCTGAAGAGGTTTGCAACCCCATAGGAAGAACAACAAGATCAACCAACCAGACCCCCCCAGAGCTCCCAGGGACTAAACCACCTAGTATACATGGAGGGACCCACGGCTCCAGCTGCACATATAGCAGAGGATGGCCTTATCTGGCATCAATAGAAGAAGAGGCCCTTGGTCCTGTGAGGGCTCGATGCCCCAGTGTGGGCAGAGAGGCGGGAGTGGGTGGATGGGTGGGGGAGCACCCTCAGAGAAGTGGGGGAGAGGAGGAGATAGAGGGTTTCTGGGGTGGGGGGAGGCAGAAATCAGGAAAGGGGATAACATTTGAAATGTAAACAAAGAAAATATCCAAAAAAAAAAAAAAAAGAAAAGAAAAGAAAAAAGAAATGGACTTCCACATGTTCTAAATGGTACATGTGTGCCCGTCCATTCGTAAACTCATGCTCATTCTCTTATACATATGAAACAAATTAATGGCATGTGTAAAAGTGAGTAAATATGGGCTGGGAATGTAGTGCCCCAATAGAGTGGGCCAGAATGCATTAAGTAAGCCGAGCCACACACAGGACCTGACTCATGCTGCCTGCCTTTAATGCTAATACATGGGGGATGGAAGCAAAAGCATACAGTTCAAGGGCATCCTTAGCTAGGGAGTTTAAAGCCAGCCTGAACTAAATGAGAACTTATCCCAGAACAAATGCGAATAAAATAAAATAAAATTTAAATAAATAAATAAGAGGCAGTTCTGATGGCAAAGACCTTAATACCAATCACTTCAGAGGCTGAGGCAGGAGAATCAGGAGTTCAAAGCCTACCTGGCTTATCCTGTGAATTCCAGACTAACCTAGGCAACTTAGTGAGACACTGACTCTAACTTTGGGGGAAAAAAAAAGGAAAGTATACGTGTGCATGACTGCTTTGTGTGTGTGTATGCATGTGTATTGTAATTACTTGCACACTAACCTAACAGATCCCTGTGTAACCATCAGTTCAAAATGGATCAACGACTTTAACACAAAACCTGGTACTTTGGCACTGTCTGAGGAAAAGAGGCCAAATGCTTCAAGACACAGATATAGACAGGACAGCTTCTGAAGAGGGTTTCTGTCTTACAGCACAGAACCTCGGGGACTAACAAATAGGATGAAATTAAAAAGCAACTGCACAGCATAGGAGACAACCGTCAGTGAAGGAACAGCCTGAAGAATGGGAGGAAATATTTGCTAACTATATATCTAATTACTACCTAGGAGATTAATATCTAGAGTCTATTAAGAGCAGTAAAAATTAATCACCAAAACCTTGAAACATACAGTTAACAAATGGGCTGATGAACCAAAATGACATTTTTAGTCGGGCAGTGGTGACGCATGCCTTTAATCCCAGCACTTGGGAGGCAGAGGCAGGCAGATTTCTGAGTTCAAGGCCAGCCTGGTCTACAGAGTGAGTTCCAGGACAGCCGGGGCTACACAGAGAAACCCTGTCTCGAAAAACCAAGACCTCTAGAAGAGCAGTCAGTACTCTTAACTGCTGAGCCAACTGTCCAGTCCCCCAAAATGACAGTTCTTAAAGAAAGAAATGTAAATGGCCAATAAATATTTGAGAAAATGTTCAACAACCTTAGCCATCAGGAAAACATAAATTAAAATGGTTTTGAGATAGAAAGAAAGGAAAAGTACAACCAATGCTGGTGTGCTGGTGGAATGTGATTCAGCGCTGTGGAATCTAGTGTGGAAGGTTCCCCAAAACATAAAAATAGATCTACTCCATGAGCCTGCATCACTCCTGGAACACAAGCCTCAAGAATCCTGTAGGAAGTCAGCATATCACAGAGGCCCTTAGGAACTCATGCTTATTGCTGCACTGTTCTCAATAGCCAGTATGTGCAACTAGCCATAGATGAATGGACAAGGAAAATGTAGCACATATTGTATAATGGGCTTTTATTTCACTATAAGGAATAATGAAGTTAATGACATTGGCAATAAACAGAACAGAACTGGCAATCATATAAGTGAAATAAGCAAGATTCAGAAAGACCAAATTTAATTTTTAGCTAAGTTCAATTTTTTTAAAATCTATTTATTTATTTATTTATTTATTTATTATAAGTACACTGTAGCTGTCTTCAGACACACCAGAAGAGGGTGTCAGATCTCATTATGGGTGGTTGTGAGCCACCATGTGGTTGCTGGGATTTGAACTCAGGACCTCTGGAAGAGCAGACAGTGCTCTTAGCCACTGAGCCATCTCTCCAGTCAGGGCTTGAAAGTTTTAATATGCTGATGTGAAGGATGAGGAAGGCGAGTGTGCTGGACCGCACATTTCCCACACTTCTTAGACTTAGTTTTCTTTATAGAGCTGGGAGACAAAGTCTCTAACCCAACCCAGGCTGACCATGAACTCACTACCTAGTTGAAGATGACCTTGATCTGATCCTTTTGTCTTTGCCTTCTGTTTGTGTGTATGTTGAGGATCACAGTTGTGCACAATACTTAGTTTTGTATATTACTGGTGATCAAACCCAGTGCTCTGTTCGTGCTAGGTAAAATACTTGACAGTCCCAGCCCAGGATTTTTCTTAAATGCTGCCACATTCATTTCCTAATTTGGTCACTACAACTACCTTACAACAGGAGAGAGAGAATTTGTATTAGTCCCATTTTATGGATGAGTAATGCTGAGGACCAGGGAGTTTACATACCTGATCAGTAATCCATAATTAGCCAACAAGTAGTAGAGGCAGGTCTTCCTTTGTTGTTGTTGTTGTTTTTATTGTTGTTGGTGGTGGTGGTGATGGTGGTGTGTGTGTGTGTGTGTGTGTGTGTGTGTGTGTGTGTGTGTATGTGTGTATGTATTTTGAGATAAGAGTCTTACTATGTGTCTGGGAGGCCTCAAATTCATGCACTTCTTGCCTCAGCTCCTTCCTGCATCACCACAATGCCCAGCTCAAAGTTATTTATAGTCTTTGTCTGTCGGAATTGTCTTGAAATGAATTTAAAGATAATGTAACCATGCCCTATCATAATATGAGATATGATATATTATATGAGAACTAGAAAACATCCTATAAACTAGTGAACTTGACATCCAATTTTTTTCTAGTTAACTAAAGATGTGTGATAAATCCAGTATGTTTTGACACTATTCCCTATACTAAAAAGAAAGCAATAATAAACATCAACGAAAATACAAATTCTTGCCTTTGTGAAGCTTTCATTCTAGTTAGTGAATGTGTGAGAACAGAAATAACATACACATAAAATATATTTATTATCCCTTTATGTTATATATTACGTAGTCATAATAACTAAGAGTAAAAATAAACTAAAGAATAAGTTAGGGCCGGGCGGTGGTGGTGCACACCTTTAATCCAAGCACTTGGGAGGCAGAGGCAGGCGGATTTCTGAGTTTGAGGCCAGCCTGGTCTACAGAGTGAGTTCCAGGACAGCCAGGGCTACACAGAGAAACCCTGTCTTGAAAAATAAATAAATAGATAAATAAATAAATAAATAAATAAATAAATAAATAAGAGGGGGACAGAGGGACTTTATAGGCTGGAGTGCTGGAGAGATGGCTTTGAGGTTAAGAGCACTGAGTTCAATTCCCACCAACCACATGGTGATTCACAACCATATGTAATGAGATCTGGTGCCCTCTTCTGTACTCCAGGCAAACATGCAGGCAAAGCACCGTATGCATAATAAATAAATAAATAAATAAATCTTAAAAAAATTTAAATAGTGAGGAAGGGCCAGTGAGATGGCACAGTGGGTAAGGGGCTCACACATGGTTGAAGGAGAAACTAACTTCCACAGTTGTCCTTTGACCTCCACAAGTGTACCTTGCCATTCCTGTGCCTAAACTCACATACACAAATACCTGAAACATAGTTTTAAAAGGATAGGGCAAGATCAAGAGCAGCCACCCTAGGGCCAGAGACATGGTTCAGGGGTTAAGATGATTTGTTGCTCTTGCCAGCGATGTCATTTCAGTTCCCAGCACCACATGATTACCTGACAAGCAGTTCTAAGTGTCTGAAACCATCTTCTGACCTTTAAGGTCAACAGGCACGTGCAGTCAAAAGACCTATGCACACAAAACAAAAAGTAAATAAATTTAAGAATAAAACGAGAAAAAGCTGGTCTGGGAAGTAGCATTTGAAAAAAGACCTAAAGGGGCTGGGGCTGAGGCAGGGGCCGGGCAGGGGCAGGGGCAGAGAGGAGGAGCTGAGGCAGGGGCCGGGTAGGGGCAGGGCCAGAGAGGAGGGGCAGAGGCAGGGGCAGGGCTGGGGCTGGGGCAGAGAGGAGGGGCAGGGCTGGGGCTAGGGCTGGGGCTCTGCCTGCACAGTGCCTGCCTGGCCTTCGTAAGTCCTGAGTTTCATCCTCTGCCCTTCATAAAGCAGGTGAGGTAGCTCATACCTGTGATCCCAGCACGTGGGAGGGAGAGACAGGAGAATCAAGAGTTCAGGGTCATTCTCCACTTTAGTAGGAGTTCAAAGCTAGCCTGACTCACAACTCTGTCTCAAAAAGGAAAGACAAACTAATTCAAACGACCTGAGTTAGAGCTGAGCCAAGGGTGAGACTGAGCCAGAGAGGCAGCTGGGTATCATATGAGGCCAGAGACACTGTGGGGAGAGACTCCAGCCAGATTTATAAGGTAACAAGGTGATATAATAAGATGATATACTAAAATGCCATATGGCAGGTCTGTTATGTTGCTACAAAACAAATTATCCCAACACTTTAAGAGCTTAAAATAACAGATGAAATGTTTGTCTTAGAAGTTTTCGAGAGGTGGGAAATGAGGTGGCTTAAGGTCACTAATTAGGCCTGCAGTCAGTTACTGGACAGTAGTAATCTTGTAATTTTCTCTCTCCCCTCTCTTTCTGGAGCCGAGGGCCAAACCCAGGGCTTTGTGCTGGCTAGGTAATTCTCTACCACTGAGCTAAATCCCCAACCCCAGTTCTAATCTTGTCCAGGGCTGGAGGATCTCTTTCTAAGGTCGTGCACGTGGCTGCTGCCAGGAACTTCTCCATAAGGCTGATTACTACATAGCCACCGGCTTCTCCAGTACCAGTGATCAACAAGACCAACAGAAGTGACCAAGAAGAAACCAAGGGTCTTTCATAATCTAATCCTGGAAATTAAACAGGGTTACTCCTGCCATGTGCCATTGGCCATACAGATAAATCCTGGCACCAGGTGGAAAGGGGACTACAAATGCCTGAGAATCAGAAAAGGGGAGTCACGAGAGATTGTTGTAGAGGCTGGTCTATAGACCCTTCTTCAAGGGCAGGCACCAGTGGGTAAAACCTCCTCAGGGGATAGCATGGTGGGTAAAAGTGATTTCTGGAAACTATGGTAGAAGGGGAGAACTGACTCCCAAAAGTTGTCCTCTGATCTCTAAATATATAGCGTGGCACATGCTATCATCATCATCACCATCACCACTACCACCACCACCACCATCATCATCATAGTAATAATAATAATAAATCTTCAAACTAGCCATCTCTTCACAACTGTGTAGCCCTCAGAGCACTGAAGCTCACAACTCTCTCTGGGGAGAGGCTGGAACAGGAATAACACAGATTAAGAAAGCTGCTGAGAATCCATGCCAATACAGCAAGAGCAAGCTCGTTATTTATTTATTTTTCCAAAGGTCTGATTCTTCTACGCTTACATTCATTATCTCACCCATCCAATTAACTCAACTTGCAATAATCTTAAGTCCGCACAGAAACGAGAATCATGTTGAGGAAATCTACAGAATTTCAAAGGCAGGCTGGGACTCCTCTGGGTAAATTAACCTTGAGAGGACACTGGAGTTTTATGAAAAACAGCAGATCCAGCTATCCTTTCACAATCCCCAAGTTCCTTTTTGTAGGAGATAGGCATACTGCCCTGCCTCAGATGAGTGACTGACGACAATGATCAAAACATTTGCCTTGTCCCTGAGGGCCAGTACTGGATTTGTCCAGAACAAAGACAGGGTTCTCTTGAGACCCAGAACCAGCCTCCTAGCAACCTCCCCCTCCTCCCAGGCTCCCAGGCCTTTGCAGTTTTAGTCGGTTTCCTCAGATGAGCAGCAGATGGCGCTGTAGCCTCAGCTGCGAGCAGCTAAAGCTGCTGGCAAGTACAGGGCCCACTAAGGAAGGCAGACTGCTAGTTCATAGCATCTGGAGGCTCTTGAGGTAGTGTCTGCTCTGTGCTTGCCAATGAAGATGGAATCTCAGAGAGCAGGGCCTGGGCCCCAGTGAGGGAAGAGGTCGTGAACAGAGGGCCTTTAAAAAAAGCATCTTTTCTAATACAGATCAAAATCGATGGCTGCAGGGACTCTTTCTCCTTGAACCGGCTTTTCAGAGGTTTGCAGAGAGTTATGTCCCAGACTGGTTCAGATCCCAGTCTGGGATGGTCAGATGCAGCCAGAATGGCTGGAGGTACCACCGGGTACTAGAAAACACCTACGGAATTTCCTGGGCTTTCAAACACTGAATCCTCCCCGCTGCCTTCTCCAGTGACCCAAAGGAGAAGTTGTGCCTAGTGCTACCTGCCAGTGGTTGGACACAACTTGTAGACCCCAACGATTCCTGCAGACCTTCTCTGTGCCTGTCTCCTCCCTTCCCTGTCATTCCTTGCATTTCTCCCTCTTCTCCTTCTCTCTGTCATCTCCAACACTTTATGCTTCCCCCTATAGAGACCAATTTCTCTGCTCTTCTTCAGTGCAAGGAGGAAACCTTGTTACCAAACAAGTGAAAAGGCCTTAGCACTCACTGGCTTGCCGGCACAACGGCACACCGCCCCCTCAGGGACTCAGGCTCTTTCCAGGGGGCTCTCCCCACTCACTTCTGCTGCTTGACAGCTAGTTCCAAGTGGGCCCAGACCCAGGGAGGTCCAGACGTTACCCCAAGAATTTATTTTCTTTCTCCAGCACCTGTGCTCCCTGCTTCCTCTCTCTGGAGATGAAAGGGGTTTCTCAGTAGGGCTGAGAGGGACACTGGCCACTCATAGGTCACTGGAATGTCAGTCAGAAGACAAGGCCTGCCTATTTTTGTTCCCTACTGTGTCCACATAATAGAGGCTCAATAAACAGTTATTAAAAAAACAACTGAGTGAGTGGGGCTGTTAGGATGGTTCAGTGGTGGCGCATGCCTTTAATCCCAGCACTTGGGAGGCAGAGGCAGGCGGACTTCTGAGTGTGAGGCCGGCCTGGTCTACAGAGTGAGTTCCAGGATAGCCAGGGCTATACAAAGAAACCCTGTCTAGAAAAACCAAAAAAAAAAAAAAAAAAAAGATGGTTCAGCGGTTGAGAGCATTTGCTGCCCTTGTAAAAGACCTTGGTTTAACTCCTGCCCCCTCACAGGGATGCTCACAGCTACCTTTACTCCAGTTCTAGGCAGTCAAATGCCCTCTCTGGCCCATGAGGAAACCTTTATGCATGTAGTACACACACACACACACACACACACACACACACACACACACGCTGAGAGAGAAATTTAAAAATAATAAGCGAATGGTGTTTCAGCTTGTCAAACGCTTGTCCTGAAAAAAGGGGAACTTGAGTTGTAGTCCTTAACACCCACATAAAACAAAAGCAGGGCAGCCTGGGGTACACACATCTGTAACCCCAACACTAGAAGGGATGAAATGGGCAAAGCCCTAGAGGTTCTTATCCAGCCTAGGCGGGTCTAATGAGAGGCCCTGTCTCAAAAACAGAGGTGAAGAGCAACACAGGAAGATGCCTGATGTCTGGCTTCCCCATGCACACATGTGTCTGTGCACCCGCATTCACATGTGAATACACATACATGCACACTGAGTGACAGACACATGAATTCTGAGCTCTGTAGAAGGCAATAGGGATAAAACATAAAAATGCAATCCCAGTACATAGAAAAGTGGAAAACCCCATTAATCATCTGTAACTAGACTAGAGGATGGGGCTGTAGGTAAAAGCTACGTGGCACCTGCATTTGTATCCCGAAGATGAAGAAATAATTGCTCACCCATTCAGCAGTTATTCCTGTGACCTGCTAGACTCTTGGCGACATCCCAGATGCAGGGCTGTAGTTAAAAAATACACTAGTTGAGAGCCCAATGTGGTGTCACATGACTTTAACTCTAGCACTCTGGAGGCAGAGGCAGACAGATTTCTGAGAGTTCGAGGTCAGCTTGGGCTACATAAATTCCAGGACAGCCATGACCATATAGAGAGACCCTATCTCAAAAAACTAAAATCCAAGGGGTTGAGAGATGGCTCAGTGATTGAGAGCACTGTTTGGTCTTCCAGAGGACCCAGGTCCGATTCCCAGCATCCAGATGGCAGCTCACAACTGTCTCTAACTTCAGTTACAGAGGATTCAATGCTCCTCATCCTGAAATAAATTCAGGCAAAACACCAATGCACATGAAATAAAGATAAATAAATAATTAAATTAGTTGTGTGTTAATGGGATGTATATGTGTTTGTTTTTTGTTTTTTGTTTTTGTTTGTTTGGTTGGTTTGGTTTGATTTTTTGGTTTTTCAAGACAGGGTTTCTCTGTGTAGCTCTGGCTGTCCTGGAATTCACTCTGTAGATCAGGCTGGCCTCGAACTCAGAAATCTGCCTGCCTCTGCCTCCCAAGTGCTGGAATTAAAGGCATGCGCTATGGGAGACGTTTTAATTGGAAGGTGTTTGTCTTAGTTAGGGATGCTCTTGCTGTGTTGAAGCACCGTGACCAAAAGCAACTTGCGAGGGAAAGGGTTTATTCAGTTTACACTTCCACAGCGCTGTTTATCATTAAAGGAAGTCAGGATGAGAACTCAAGCGGGACAGGAAACCTGGAGGCAGGAGCTGATGCAGAGGCTATGGAGGGGTACAGCTTGCTGGCTTGCTCCCTATGGCTTGCTCAGCCTGCTTTCTTATAGAACCCAGGATACTGACCCAGGGATGGCACCACTTAAAATGAGCTGGGCCCTTCTTCCCCTCTCAATCACCAATTAAGAAAACAGTCTTGTCGATAGCCAGTTCTTATGGAAGCATTTACTTAGCTGAGGTTCTTTCCTCTCAGATGACAGCCTGTGTCAATTTGATACAAAACTATCCAGCATGGAGTTTAAGCTGAGAGCCACCATAAAGATTTAGTAAAATTTAACAGGAAAAAAATAAAGATTCTAGATCAAATAAGTATTATGCAGGGTCAAGAGAGAAAGTTAAGTCTCAAAGAGCTGAGCAAAGGTGTTAGGATTCGAGGCTGGAGTAACAGCCAGTAGTGTGGTTAGAATGCAAGGAACAGGGGAAGTGGGCAGGGGTGGGCAGAACAGCTGGAAATGTGCTATTCTGGAGTGGGGAAAACTTTGAAAAGTTTTAAGAAGAAAGTAATAAGATTAACTGCATTTTAGATTACTCCGTCTCTCTTTTCTTTCTTCCTTCCTTCCTCCTTTCCTTTCTTTTTGTTTCGTGGGGTTTTTTTGTTTGTTTGTTTTTTGTTTTGTTTTTTCAAGACAGGGTTTCGTGCACCACCACCGCCTGGCCCCCTCCTTTCCTTTCTTGATAGGGTCATTTTGAATAACCCTGGCTGGCTTGGAACTCATCATCGTGTAGCCCAGACTATCCTTGAACTCATAGAGATCTGCCTAGGGTAGAAAGGGATGGTCTGCTTGGCAGATAAGCAAGCAAGTTTGAGCTAAATGTATTCCATCAGAATCTGAAAATCCCTCTGGGGGTCTAGCTCCTTGGTAAAATGCTTGCCTACTGTGTGCAAGGCTCTGGATTTGATCTCCAGAACTGTGAAAAAAAAAATCTGAATGTCCCTATCCTAAAATAGGTCACTTGAGCCCTCAAGATGGCTCAGCAGTTAAAAGCATTTGCCAACAAACCTGACGGCCTGAGTTTAATCCCAGGAACCCACATAGTGGAGAGAACTGACTCCCTTGTTGGTTGTCCTCTGATCTCCACACACCAGTGTGCAGACACATGTATACACACACACACACACACACACACACACACACACACACACCCCACGCTATATACACACAGAATAATGTAATTTTAAAAATAAGACAAGTTTCCTACTTATCATCTCTTCTGCCTACAGACCTAAAGGCATCCTACAGATATTTCTATTTTTTTTCCCCCTAAAGAAAAGACTTAGAAAAAGCTAGAGAGCGTGAGTCACTTAACATAATGGTTAAGAGACTGGGTTCTGCCTCTTCCTTGTTTTGTAACTCAGAGCAAATAGTTTAATGGAGCCACTTTTCTCACCTGTTGGTGCTGAAAGCCTGAAATGAGCTTAATGTGAACAGAAAAATCCCCTAATGAAGCCTCACTATACATTGTCAGTGTTCTTGGGAGTTTGGTGTCAGCCAAATGGAGCAGAGCATGCATGCAGGGCAGAAAGAAAACCAGAGGCAACAGAAGAGAACTGAGGGGGAGGGGAGTGGGATCTGACTGCTCAGAAGTCTTCTATGGCTTCCATAACCCACACTGCAGAATCCTCCACTACTGTGGCACAAGTGTCGTCCCCAAAGGTCATGCCCTGGAAACAATCTCCAGTATAACACCACCAGGAGGTGGAGCTCAGTGAGAGGTGACTAGGTCTTAGATTGCTTGGAATGGATTTCCATATTCCTGGAGTGAACTGGTTAGAAAAGTGAGTTTAACTCCCCTCTTTGCCCTTTTCTCTTCCTATGCATCTTTGTTGTTGTTGTGTAGATTTGCACATTGGTGTGTATGCAGATCCATATGCATGCTTGCCCCTCTGGGTGTGGAGGCCAGAGGTCAAGCTTGGGCATCATTCCTCAGGAGCTGTCCAGCCTGTTTTCTGAAACAGAATCTCTCACGATTCTGGCCTGGAGCTTGATCGTTAGGCTAGACTGGCTGGCCAGTGGGCCCCAGGAATCTTCCTGTCTCCCGGTCTCTGCTTCCCCAGTGCTAGGATTACTATTTCACACCGACACACGTGGCTTTCTAGCTGAAGACTGAGCTCAGTTCCTCATTTCACTCTTGGATGGAAGGTACTTTACTGAGTTACTTTCCAACACCCCTCCCCCCATCCTTGTTCTGGAGACAAGGTTCATTATGTAGCTCAGGCTGGTCTGGAACCTGCTGTATTAGACCAAGCTGACCTTAAACTCAAAGAGAGTCATCTGCCTCTGCCTTCCGAGTGTTGGGATTAGAGGTGTGCACTACCTCCATGCCTAGCCCATCCCATTTTGTAGCAAGCACCCAAAGGGTGTCTCGCAACCATCTGAAACTCCAGTTCCAGGGAATCTAATGCCCTCTTCTGGTCTCTGCAGGCACTACAGAGTGTACATGTACACGTGCATGGTACAAGGAATGCTCATACGCAAAAGAAAAATAAATATAAAAAAATAGGTGAAAGGTAGGATTTCATGTAGCTCAAACCATTCTTGAACTCACTAAGTAGCCAAGGACGACATTGAATTTCAGATCCTCTTTTCTTTACCTCCAAGCACTGGTATAAAAGACTAGAATTATAGTGTGTGCCAGTGCTTGGGATTAAACTACAGCTTTGTACATACTAGGCAAACACTATACCAACTGAGCTACATCTCCAGCCCTGCTTCCTTACCATTTGCAGTCTGCCACGGTACGCTCCAGCAAGAAGTCTCTCATCCGATATTAGCCATTAATCTTGCCTCTAAGACTGTAAGAAACAACTCCCTGCCCTTTATAAGTTATTCTCTCTTAGGTATTGTGTTGTAGTAGCACAACACAGACTAACATATCAATCAAATTCAGTTTCACCTGGCTCCTCTCCCATCACTTACAACGTAATTTTCTAGATTAAACATGACACTCACTCATAAAAATGTATCAGGCCCTTCAAGTTCTTGGGTGAGCTGTTCTTTTTGGAAGCAAAATGGTCTTTCACCACTGTCTTCATATCAAATATGGGGAAGCCAAAGCTGTGAGAGATCTGAAGCAGGTGTTGGGTAAAGATTCAGCATGCATGTGCTTCAAGAGAGACATAGTATCCTAAAGAGAATGAGGACCAGGTGACAGTTAATACGGATCAAATTATGCGTGTGGCAGAGTGCTTAGATGAGACAGAGGAGCAGACATATATGTGCTTCTCTTGACCATGAGACTAAGATTGGAGAAGAGAAGGAAAGGGCTTAGCAACCTCAACACCATCCTGAACCTCCAAACCCTCCATGCTTTTCCTCTTCTACCTTCCACCAGGGTCCAGGTTCTCTGAGAAGACTTGTAAACTTGCATATTGCCCAGGTGTTCATTTGTTCCGTTCAGGAGCCTCAACTGAGGCCCCCATACATAGAGTACAGTTATGTGGAGACATGGAAAGGCATTACATAGGGATGGAGATTTTTTTTTTTTTTTTTTTTTTTTTTTTTTTTTTTTTTTTTTTTTTTTGGTCTTCTGAGACAGGGTTTCTCTGTGTAGCCCTGGCTGACCTGGAACTCACTCTGTAGACCAGGCTGGCCTGGAACTCAGAAATACGCCTGCCTCTGCCTCCCAAGTGCTGGGATTAAAGGTGTGTGCCACCACCGCCCGGCGGGATGGAGATTCTTGCAGAGGAATTCCCGTTTCCTTCCCTGAACCCACAGAATAGCTCATAAGCAAGCCTGTGCTCCATGTGGGTGCTTAGTGCCTCCAGATCCTCTGGAGCTGAGTCAAAGACAGCCAGCCGTGAGCTGTGAGTGCTGGAAAGTTGGACTCAAGAGCTCTGGAAGAGCAGTCAGTGCTTTTAGAGGCTGAGCTACCTCTCCAGTTTATTTTCTGAAATAGGTTTTCACATTAAACCTGGAGCTCAATGATGGGGCTTGGCTGGCTAGCAGGTTCCAGGACCCTCCTGTCTCTGACTCCACAGTACTGGTATTATGCCTCTCTGCCATCTCTTTTCTTCTTTTACCATTCATTTTTTGTCTTGATATGCTGGAGGTGCTCACCTATTTGCCTCTGCCTCCAGAGTGCTAGGTTTAAAGGTAGGCATCATCATGCCTGGGCCTCTACTTTAGTTTTTAAGAATGGGTTTCTCACTGACTGGGGTCTTAACATTTCAGCCAGGCTAGCTGGGATTCACCTGTCTCTGTTCCCTGAGCACCAGGGTTGCACGTATTGAGGCCATCCCTGGTTCCAGTGATCCACTCAGGTCCTCATGTTTGAGTATGAAACACACCCCATAAACTCCCCTTTGGAGTTGTTCTCCACTTGGTGGCGCTGTTTGGGAAAGTTGAGAACTTTTAGGAGGTGGATCCTCATTGGAGGAAGTAGGTCAGAAAGGGTGGGCCTTGAGGTTTTAGAGCCTGGCCTACTTCCTGTTCCCTTCCTCAGTAATTCCAAGGCAAACAGGCTTCTGTTTCTGCCACCATTTCTTCCCTGCCTGTTACTAGTTATTCTCCACCATGATGAACCCCGCACTGTAAGCCAGAATAAATCCTTTCTGCCTCGGCTGCGCCTGTCAGGCCAGGCTGAGCACCCTTTGAAGCAAAGGACTTGTTTTCAATTGCATAATCAGTCCTACAGCACAATGCGTGGGACACAATCTGTAAATATTGATCAGATAAATCAATAGGTTCCCATTTGATTCATAGAGAAGCCATGGTTGCTGAGAATAAGGGTGTATCTGTGTAATTCCAGGGCTAGAGATGCTGAGGCAGGAGGATTGTAAGTTTGAAGGCAGCCTGAGCTGCAGAGAGACTGGGCAGGAGGACTAAAAAGGTTACAGGATTAAAAATAGTCAGTTAAGTTCGTGTTTGGAGATTCTTTGAGCTCAGTTTCTGATGCCCCAGGGCACACTTATTCTCTGAATAAAGTCTTGTGGGGAGAGGGGGGTTATAGGGTGTCATGGGACACAAGCCTTAGAACACTTTGATACCTCATCAAAAGTGAGCTCAAAAGGAACCTTGTGGCTCTCCTTATTTTCCTACCCTCTCCTAAGGACAAAAACTGAGAGCCTGGCACAGCCTCTAAAGACCTGGGCATGGTGGTGCATACACATGATCCTGGCACTTCACTTTAGAGCCAGGGGTTTGAGTTCATCTCAGCTAAATAAGGAATCCTAATCTGGCCTAGCATATGTGAGGCTCTGTCTAACAAACAAACAAACAATACAAAAATGACCTGGAATCTTTCTCACTCCTCTCCAGCAGCTAGCCTGGCTTCTGCATACTCATCCTGTGTCTGCTGCTGAACCTTGGATGTGGACAGTGGGCCTCCTATCCATTGCTTCTGTCTATCTTGGGTGTGGAGACAGTGGGTCTTCATCCATTGCTTCTGTCTATCTTGGGTGTGGAGGCAGTGGGCCTTCATCCATTGCTTCTGTCTGTCTTGGGTGTGGAGACAGTGGGCCTCCTATCCATTGCTTCTCTCTATCTTGGGTGTGGAGACAGTGGGTCTCCATCCATTGCTTCTGTCTATCTTGAGTGTGGAGACAGTGGGTCTCCATCCATTGCTTCTGTCTGTCTTGCCTAATTCTCTCTTTCCCTCAGCATCTTCCCCTCTCTTCATTCTTTTGGTTCTGGCTCTCTCATCATTGTCCCTCCCCTTCTCCTCCTCCTTCCTTCCCTCCCTTCATAAAGCAATAGCCTTGCTCTGTTCTCCCAAAATTGAAGGGCAGTGGTGTAATAAAACAAATTGCTGTCAACAAAAGTACATTTTCACTATATTTATCCCCATGCAGGGAAGATTTATCAGGGTCTCTCACCCTGCACTGTTATGTAAATGTGGCAATCCAATGAAAATATGGCATCTAAGGAGCCCGAGGATAGAGCCACCATAAAAACTATCAATTACCCACTGAGGCTTCAGTCTGCCTAACTCGCTCATTACCTTGCCTGCTCTTAGGGTACATTTTGGCAGGTTGTGGCAGCTAATAAAAGATGCTTTCTGCTTTCTTGGGTCCTAGGAGGTCATCTAGAGGACCGAATGTTTGTAAAGTGCCTGAAAAATTATCAAGTGCTACATAATTCAAGGGTATTATTATTTCTGCTGTCATGTGGGACATCTCTCTGCTTCTGGTTTGACAGATGTCAGCTCTGTCTGCAACCCAGAGCCAACCCTAGGCATGAGCGTCTGAGGCTTCCTTTTGCTGTCTCCGTCTATAAGCAATGCTTCCCTCTGTCCTATTTTTAGGTAGGTAGTCCCTAGGCATCCCAGAGTCACACAGATGTTTGCTTGTCCTGTAGGTTTAATAGGAAGATTAAGGGGGCTGAGAATTCTCTGAGCATCTCCTACCATTTCAGACTCACTGGAGTGGAGGGTGGGATGGATCTATTTGAATCAGGAGAGCGCAGTTAGGGTTGGAGACCCTCCCTCACAGCCCCCAAGCCGCACCACTGAAGTCTGAGGATGGCAATATACTAACCCACAGCTGCTCAAAGGTTGTACTCAAAGGGACCTACCTTGTCCTGTGGTCACAAGGCTGGTAGGAGACCCTTCTAACTTAGGTGTAGGAGGCAAGGTGAGGGGTTCAGCCCCAGCTTTGCTTCCTTGAAGTGAGTTCTCGCTCACTTTTCTCATTTGCAGTATGCCAGCGGAACAGTGTCTGCTTCATCGAGCTGATGTGAGGATAAATGAGACAGAACATGTGAAGAGCTGAGCACATAGGAAAATAATTGTGTCGTTCCAAGGGTCAGAGTGCTTCCTAGATCACGACCCTTCCCCTCAAAGACCTAGTCACCCTCCCCAGAAAAGGGCTGTAGGTCTGAGTTGTGCCTGTGTCTCTTGGGATGACACTGTTTCCACTCAGCAGTCCTTTGGGGATGCAGTTGAAGTTCTGGAGGAGGCAACAGAAAGGCAAGAAGAGGTTTTGGGGGAGGTGGGTGTCTCTTACTTAGAAATGTCAAGAGTCAGAGCTGGAAGTGAGGGAGGTGGTGGGGGTGGAGGGAGGAGGGAAGAGTATAGGATGTCTCTAAGCTGCCTGCCGGATGGGGCTGCAGTTCTCGGGCCCTGGCACTTCCTGCCACCCCCAGTCTTGGGAATGAGTCACTAGAGGGAGGAATGATGGAGGCAGCATGCTCTGCCCCCAGAGCATCGGGTTCTGTTCCCCAAAAAAGGTCTGGTGGGAGGGAGATCTAGAGCTCAGGGCAAAGGGGTGGACTGGGCGGGGCCTAAGGGGATCAAGGAGGAGCTTCCAAGGCTCAGCTGACTGTGCACCAGGAACAGGTCCTGCCTTCCACTACTTCCAAATGCTATGACCCTTTAATATAGTCCCTCAGGTTGTGGTGACCCTCAACCATAAAACTATTCCTTTTTTTTTTTTTTTTTTTTTGGTTTTTCGAGACAGAATTTCTCTGTGTAGCCCTAGCTGTCCTGGAACTCACTCTGTAGACCAGGCTGGCCTCAAATTCAGAAATCCACCTGCCTCTGCCTCCCAGGTGCTGGGATTAAAGGCGTGTGCCATCACCACCCGGCTCAGGCTGGGTTCTTTACACATATTAGTAATGTACTTAATCCTCATAATGACCTAATGTTCATTTCACAAGAACACTAGGGCCAATAAGTTCCTAAGATCACGGAGTCAAAAGGTGCCAGAGCTGAAGTTTGGTGGCAAAGTACTCACATTTTTATTGTCTTAAGAGTTTTGGGGCCTGGGATGTTACTGTTGGTCGACTGCTTGAGTAGCATGCATGAAGCCCTGGGGTGAATCCCCAGGACCACATGAAACTGGGTATAGTAATGCACACCTATAATCCTAGCACTTGGGAGACAGAGGCAAGAGGATTACAGAAAGGTCTTGGCTACCCTGGTCTACATAATGAATTCCAAGTTATTCAGCGTTCCATCGTGAGGCATAATAATAATAGTAATAACAATAACAATATAAAATTATCTTAAAATACAACAATCATGCATCCTAGCTAGAATAATGTTTTCTGCTCACACTCTTTCTGCCTCACCCTCCCCAGCACAGGGGTTATGGATGTGATTCACTACGCTCAGCCTCTAAATACTAATGAAACATCCTGTCTCTCAGTAATGTCACAATAGTATTAGATTTCATGAACTTTGGAGGGGACAAACATTCAAACCAGAGCATCCTCCATCCTCAATGGGACACAACCCATCGATCCCAAAGAGAAAGGAGCAGAGAGAGGAAAGAGGGGGAGGAGGAGGAGGAGAAGCAGGAGGAGGCTAAGAAGAAGGAAGCAGAGAGGAGAGGAGTGCTCATCCATAGAGAACAGAGAACTTGGATGTAGGAGAGTCACAGACTGGCCTGGAGGGAGGATCTTGGGAAATGGAATTCTTCCTCATCAGATATGTCTTCGATTCATCCTAGCTTTACTCCATATATCAGAAGATGACCTGGGTCCCCAATGCTATAATTATTCCTACATTTTTTCTAGTATCTCTTCCAAATACATAGTAGTTATAGGGATACTAAATATCCCTTGATTTGTGAGATTTAATACGAGGTCCCGGTCGAAAAATCTGTCTCAAAATGAAAAGATGCCTGGGGTATAGCTCAGTGGCAGAGTAGCTTGTGTAGCATGCTTGAGGTTCTGGATTCAATCCCCAGAAGAAAAGAAAAGAGGGTATTTATAGCCAGTCATAGCCACTCATTCCTGTAATCTTACTCTAGAGACGGAGGCAGGAGGAACTCTACAAACTCGGCTACACATCAAGTGGGAGGCTAGCCGCAACTATGGAAGGGGATTGTCTCAAGAAAACAAAGCAATGGGGAGAAGGTTAGGGAAAGGCATGAGTTTCATTTTCCATCAAGGCCTCATTAGCCTAGACTAGCCTAGAACATACTATGAGATTGAGGATGAGCTTGAACTTTGATCATCCTGCTGCCACCTGTAGAGCTAGAGCTACAGGCTTGTGACACCATGGCCAGTCTATGAAGTGCTAGGGATGGAACCCAGGGCTTTGTGTGTGCCAGGCAATCACTCCATCAACCAAACTACATCCTCGGACAGCTACAATGGCGGGCGTGGCATGTGCTTTGGCTTCTGTTCAGGAGATGGGGGATATGGAGGATGGGGCGTGATCTCCAAAGGAGCTCTACTCCTGGGCTTGGGGTTAGGACTGCAACTTTCTTTTTCTCTTCTTCCTTTCCTCACTCCCTCCTTTCCTTCTTTCCCTTTTGACAGGGTCTCATATCTTCTAGACTGGCCTCTAGCTCTGCGCCCAAGATCGACCTTGCACTTTATTTCCCCTGCTTCGACTTCCAGTGCGGGGCTTTCCAGGCACGCACCACAATGCTCAGTTTTATGGGATGTTGAGGACTGAGCACCAGGGCTTCCTGCACACCAGGTAAAGCACTCAGTTAGCTGAGCTGGAACCCTAACTGTGGCTTTCTCACAGCTGCGTGATCTGCTGACGGCAGTGGGGCCCAGAGAGTCTGTATCTCAACCAAGACCGTCTTTGTAATTAAAGGCTGGGGAGGGGATGAGGCCATGAGAGGTGGAGGTTCAAGCTCTAGAAGTAGCAAGCTTAACTCCCCACCAGTGAATAGATGCAGGATGGTCGAAATTGCTCACTTAGCAAACGATTTAGCCAGCTGTAGAAAATCCCATTAAATGACAATTCTTATCTCAGTGTCTGGCTTCTGGGAAGCACAATTCTGGGCTTTCATGAGGACCAGGGCAATTTCTCCTGAATTCAGTCAAGCGGGCATCACTAGTGAGAAGCCAAAAACCAGAGATGAGCAAAACCTTCCCAGTCTCCTGCTTTTTCCTCACCCGTATATACCAGGTCTCCATATCATCTGTCAATTACCTGGTTAGCCGAGTCTTTTTTCTGCCTATTGTAATATAAATAGTGAACATTTTATTGCTCCCCATTAAATGCTGTAATCAGAACCAATTACTAAATGAGACTCCGGGAAAATCGTGATTTAAAAATCCTGCCCTTAGTTGTGACTAGGCTTTGTCTGGAGCCAATGTGATAATTGCAGTGACAACCAAGCAAATTGTTCTACAGATGTGAAGTCCCTACTTCTAGCCTAGGTTTCATCTTGGTGATATTCATGCCCCACCCCCACCAAGAGACCCAAACTCTGTACTTGGCTCTTAAAGAGAAAGCTGTTGCGGGTGGACCTGCCCAGTTCCCCCTGCAGACTCAGGCCTCCGGGCATGAGAGAAACTTGGGCCTTGAAGACGATGCTGAGACAGTGGAGCTGTTAGATCATAGATGCTGCTCCTGTAAGCGATCTGCCACACCTTGCATCCTACCTAATAGCTTCCTGGAGTTGCCAAACTCCTAGTCTGTAGCGGCCCGAGGTCCTGGAGTGAGACAATACAATCCGCTTCCTAAGTTATGGCCTTGTAAAGTGGCTGCTGTCTCCACCAAACGGAGGCCCTTCCCTTGTACAGTTTAAGAAAGTAAGGAACTTTCTTTGTCCTGTTGTTGCTGTTGGAGTCCCCTGTTTTCCATTCTCCTGCTGCGAGTGACCAGCATTATCAAAGGGCCAGTCTGGAGTGAACCAGCACTTCAGGTTTATTCTTCTTTCTTTTTCTCTTCCTTTTTTTTTTATAGGTTTATTTATTTATTTTATGTGAGTACACTATAGCTGTCTTCAGACAGACCAGAAGAGGGCATCGAATCTCACATTACAGATGGTTGTGAGCCACCATGTGGTTGCTGGGAATTGAACTCAGGACCCCTGGAAGAGCAGTCAGTGCTCTTAACTGCTGAGCCATCTCTCCAGCTCTTATTCTTCTTTCTTATTAACATTCTGGGTGCCAAAGGACTAGGTAAGCTGAGGTAACACGGTGGGCCTTGTCACTCTGACACCTTGTCCTGAGGAGTTTTGCCTCTTACCTTTTTATCCTTTCAGAACACTGTTCTTTCTCCTCTCTGAGACCCGTTGTCCTGATCCTTCCCCCTTGGGTGTTTGGCTCTAGTGGCTTCCATAATTCATGCGCCTCCTCTTCTGTCCATTGCTCTCTACCAGCTCCAGAATGAGCCCTGCAGCAAGCTCCTTCATGTGGTGGTGGACTACAACATATGTAATCCCAGCAGTTGATTGAGAGATTGAGGCAGGAGGATCAGTAGTTCAATATTATCCTGTGCTACATAGTGAGTTAAGACCAATCTAGGTTACAGAAGACCCTGTGTTAAAAACAAACAAACAAACATGCACATACACAAAACGAAGAGCTGGATTGGTTGTGCATAAATATATTTAGTGTTACAATTCAGTAGTGTTAAATGTATTTATATGTGCATGGTGAGTGTGTGTGTGTGTGTTTGTGTGTGTTGCATACCTTTAATCCCAGCACTTGAAAGGCAGAGGCAGACAGATCTCTGTGAGTTTGAGGCCAGCCTAGTCTACAGAGCAGGTTGCAGGACAGTCAGAGCAGTACAAAGAAACTCTGTCTCAAAACAAAGAAACAAGCAAACAAGCAAATAAACTGTAAAAGCAACCACAACAACAAAACAATAAAACATGAGGAGATGACTTAGTTGGTAGAGTACCATTCTAGCATGAAGGACCTGAGTATGATCCCCAGTATTCATGGGAAAAAGAGTGGGTTGTAGTGGTGTATCCTTGTAATCTCACAAGGGGAGGTAGAGACAGGGCGATCCCTGGGGCTTGCTAGCTAGCCAGTCTAGCCCAATTGGTGAGCTCTGGGTTCAGTGGGAGACCCTGTCTCAAAAACTAAGATGGAGAATGTCAGAGGAAGACACCAGACACTGACCTCTGGCCTCTGTAGGGCGCTAGTCCCGGATTTGATCCTCAGAATTACTCACACATACATGCACGCACACATGGATGGTAAAATGTATTTTATACGACTTTTACCTCAATTAAAGGAAAATAAAATGAGCCACGTGTTGTGGCTTATGTTTAGGATCCTAGCACCTAGGAAGATGAACCGGGATATCTCGTTTGAGGTTAGTCTGGGTGATATCATAAGTTCAAGGTCCCATTGTGAGACTGTCTCAAAAATTAAATCAATAAGTAAGTGTTCCTCAGGATCTGGTCCCCTCCTACTTTTCCAGGTAGCTTTGTCACCTGGTTTGTCCCTGGCTTACTCCCCTTCAATATGTCAAACATCTCTGATTTCAAGACTTTGGTGTTTCTTTATTCCTCTGCTTAGTGAACTCTTTCCTTTAGCCCATGCCTGGCTTCCTGCCCTACCTCATCTACGCCTCATCTTTAAATCATGTGTTTTACTCCATGTTCTCATTTGAGATCTTGACCTTGTGATCCTTCTGGCTCTTGCCTCCAAGTGTTGACATTACAGGAATCAGCACCATGCCTGGCTTCAGAGCATCTCTGTCTGTCTGTCTGTCTGCCTGTCTCTGTCTCTCTTTTTCTCTCTGTTTAGATAAGCCCAGGCTGACCTATAAATTCAGCTTGTAGTCCAAGCTGGCTCCAAACTCATAGCAATCTTCCTGCCTCGTTATCTTAAGTGTTGAGATTGCAAGATGAGCTTTAAATAGAGACATTGTGCAGGGAGATGGTTTAGAGGGTAAAGCTTCTGATGGGCAAGCAATCCCCACTGGCCATGTAACCCTAGTGCCTGGGGCGGGGGAGCAGGGGGAGGAAATGGAGTCCATCTAGTTAATTGATGAGTTCCAGGTTCTGTGAGAGACCTTGCTTATAAAAAAAAAAAAAAAAAAAAAAAAAAAAAAGGTAGGGCTGAAGAGATGACTCAGTGGTTAAGAGCACTGACTACTCTTCCAGAGGTTCTGAGTTCAATTCCCATCAACCACATGGTGGCTCACAACCATCTGTAATGGGATGTGGTGCCCTCTTCTGGAGTGTCTGAAGACAGCTACATTGTACTCATATATATAAAAAAGGTAGTGAATGAGTTGTGCATACCATTTCTCTCTCTCTCTCTTGCTCTCTCTTTTTCTCTACACACACACACACACACACACACACACACACACACACACAGGAGATATTTAGAAACAAAAGAAGGCAGCCTGAGCATGGTGGTTATAAGCCTTAATACCAGCATTTGGGAAAATGAGGGGCAGGAGGATTGCCAGTAGTTTGAGGCCAACTTGGGCTCCATAGTTCAAGGCCAGTTGTGGCTAAGTAGCAAATAAAATTTAAAAAGATAAATAAGATTAAAAAAAAAAAAGCATGTCTCCATTTTGATTTCTATTTTGTCCCATGAGTCTAGAAGTGTTTACAAATATAGGAGGTCCCTGTTGTCTTCCTGCTGAGTTCCATTGATTAGATAAAGTAGCTTGTTAATTTTTTTGATGCCTGATGAGAGGTTCATTCTGGTTTAGTTTGAGATCAATTGCTTTAGATGGTCCATGCGTACCTGAAAGAATGATTGTTGGCTGCCTGATGGGGCTGTGAGCATAAATATTCAATAATGCATTCAAACTGTGCTTAGCACCTCTGAGATCACAAGAATTGGCAACGCTCACTTTGGTCATAACTATTGTTGCTAGTGGATGACAGTCTCGCTCATGGCTCTGACACTAGGTGCCCTAGGAATGAAGGAAATTGCACCCCATCCTACAAGTTAGCACTCTCCAGCTCTTTCCCTGATGGTAGGGTTGGTTGATCCTTGACCCACAGAAAGCACCATTTTATTTATTATAGTAAAAAAGAGTTCAGAGCTGTAATCCTGGTGCTTGGGAGGTAGGGGAGACAAGAACATTGAAAGTCCAAGGTGATGCTTTCTATGTGTGGAATTTGAGAGGAGACCCGGCCTCAACAAACAAACAAACAGACAAACAAACAAACAAACAAACACACACACACACAAGTTTAGTTCCGAATAAGCTATGGCTACCTGTACCGGAGCCCTCACTTGGTATGTGACACTTTCCTACCTTCAAACTCCACTTGCCATGCGAGTTAGAATGAACATAATCTTGGACTTTCGGGGCTGCTGGAGAAATAATCAGAAAGCCTTTGGCCTGGGGCTAGCCAGAAAGCAGGCCTTTGAGAGTGTTGAATTTTCTCCCTAGGCTTCTGTCGAGTCTCCGGGGACAGAGGAAGTGAAGTTGGAGTTGTAATGGTACAGCCGCCTCCGCTCTCCTTTCCTGGACTTCTCTCCTTAGAAAAGCCTCCTTCGCATCCCTGCAAGACTGCACTTGTCTGAGGTCCTTCCCCAGAGAGCAGCTCGGAACCAGCTGTGACTGGAAGAGAAAGAAGAGGATATTGGCACATTCAAATCAGCACCTAGCCTCCTGCCTAGTTAGCCTGACACCTGCTCAGACAGAATTCCCTCTCTCTCTGTCTCTCTGTGTCTCTGTCTCTGTCTCTCTGTCTCTCTCTCCCCACTCCCCCCCTCTTATGTGGAGCAGCCTAATTAATTTTTCAGCCTACCAGTTACCATATCCTGCAGATGACAAACTCCTCACACTCTGATACAGGGCCATACAAACTGGGGCTTGCCTCTGCCCTGTCTCAGATTTTTAGGTCCTGTTAGTGTCTCAAAGTCACACATCTTGCCTTTCCTCGGATCTGTAGCCTCCTCAAGCCTGCCTGTAACCGCTCCCTCCTCTCCTCCTTTAAATCTCCATCCCAGTGTGCAAAGTGGGTCAGGGGATTTTCCTACCTGTATATCCAAGGAGAAGGCATGAAACATAATCACGGCGGGTAGGGCTAAGGGGACCTCTGGACTGGGGAGTTTCAAAGGTGTTCTGAGGATGAAGATGGCCCGGGCATTTTGTGTCTGTTCCCACACTTATCTCTCTCTTTCCTCTGCATCCTCTCATTCCATTCCTCCCACGCTAATTCTAGCACTGACAGGGTTCATTTTCTCAGCTCCTACCTCCAGGCTGCCAGAGAAAACCCACAGGATCCTGGTCACTGGCTTCAGTGTCTGATTTCCCAGACACTGCACCCTTTGCTGCTTTTCAGTAATCTTTATAATCTCTTTCATTGTCCTCTTATGGACACTTGGAGTTGTTTCCGACATTAACTATTGTGAATTATGCTGCTATGGGCCTTCTCTTTCATGCCCTTTTATGGGCATATGTTCCTCTCTCTTTGGGTAAAATGGGAGTGGATTTGCAGGTCAAAGAGTTTTGCTTCATCAGAAAGTGCCAACAATTTTCCAAATCGGTGCTTTAACATTAGTTGAGTCCTTTATTAAAAAGAAAGATCCCTGGGCTCCATTCTGCACTTACTGGACCAGAGTAGTGTAGGAATACAGGCCAGAAAATATCGTGCTTAAAGGCTCTCTGTATGATTCTTGTGTAGCTGTTATTGGCTAGTCTGGAATTAGCTCTACAGACCAGGCTGACCTTAGATTTGTGGGAACACTCCTGTCTTTGCTTCAGGGCTGCTGGAGCTGGGGTCCCTGCCCTAAACTTCCAGTTCCATTCTTAAAAAGCCACAGTGTCAGTTTGTTTTGGGGATAGGAACCTGGGTTGCCTAACCTGATCTTGAACTCTTTACATTGCTGAAGCTGGCCTTGAACTCCCAATCCTATTGTCTCCATATCCCAAATTTTGGGATTACAAGCCACACCCAGAACTAAGTGCTAGTTCCAACAACTTCTTTCCAGGGTTCTTTGTACTTGACCTCTCCCTGGTACCTTGTTTTGTTGGTTCAACTTTTTTGGAACTCTTCCAGGTTCTGCTATACATTCTTTCTGCTTCTCTGTCAATTTCCTTAACTATGTATCCTCCTTCTCTCCCTCCTTTTTTGTCCTTCCTTCCTTTATCTTTCTTTTCTTTTAGATTTCATAGGTGTGTGTGTGTGTTTGAGACATAGTTTCTCTGTGTAGTCCTGGCTGTCTAGAAACTCTCTCTGTAGACCAGGCTGACCTTGAACTCCCAGATCCACCTACCTCTACCTCCCTAGTGCTGGGATTAAAGCATGCACCACAACGGCTTGACTATTTTTAAGTGTGTGTGTGTGTGTGTGTGTGTGTGTGTGTGTGTGTGTGTGTGTGCAGACACACTCCCCTACCTCCCAAGCACCGGGATTATAGCTCTGAACTCTTTTTTACTATAATAAATAAAATGGTGCTTTCTGTGGGTCAAGGATCAACCAACCCTACCATCAGGGAAAGAGCTGGAGAGTGGTGGTGCCTGAAAAAGCCAGAGTTGTCAGCTGCCCTGGAGATGGAGCTATAGGTGGCTGGGAGCTGCCTGATGTAGGTGCTAGGAACTAAACTTAAGTCCATGTCAAGAGCAAAACATACACTTACCTGATGAGTTATCACTCCAGTCCCAAATAAGACAATTTTAACTGAGTCTTCAAGTTCACAGGTTATACTACATGGTTGCTTTTTTCCATTTATTTATAAGTGATCTAGTTCCAGATAAATCTAGGAGGGATCCAAGAACACTCTTTAAACTAAGCCAACATAAAGAAGCCTTTAAACAAGAGAAAGAATCCGTGTTGGTGGTTCTGCCTATCAAGGCCTATCAATAAGGATTTAAAATATGTACCCAGAACAATTCTGTAGCTCCACTTTGTGTTTTCGGAAGAGAATGTTTATACCAATTATAAAAGTCAAAACAACCACAAATACATTTCTAGTCGTCAGTAGTGATTTGTGAAACAAGTTATTCCAAAGAACAGAAAAACAAAACAAAACAAAATAATCCTAAAACACACACACACACACACACACACACACACACACACACACACACGCACATACACACACAGACACACTCTCAACGTTCTGTTGATCCAATTGTGTCTGCTAGGGTGATTGTGATTGCAGAGGACAGCTGACCCATGGGAGCAAATGCTGAACCACTGCTAGCCCTTGTTTGAATTTGGTGTAGCATTATTTATTTATGTTAGTATGTGTGTGTACATGTGTGCATGTTTGACTATGTCAAGGCACCTGTGTGTTGGTCAGAGGACACCTTTGTGGAATAGGTTCATCCCACTAGGTGAGGCCCAGAGATCCAGTTTAGGTTGTCAGGCTTGGTGCCAGGGGCCTTTACAAGCTGAGTCATCTTTTTTAGCTCTTGAATTTTTTTAAGAAAAGATTTATTTATTTTTTATATGTATGTACACTGTAGCTGTTTTTCAGACACATCAGAAGAGGGCATCCAATCTCATTACACATGGTTGTGATCCACCATGTGGTTGCTGGGTTTTGAACTCAGGACCTTTGGAAAAGCAGTCAGTGCTCTTAACTGCTGAGTCATCTCTCCAGCCCGGAATTTTTTTTTTTTTTTTTTTTTTTTTTTT
>NW_022196895.1:31489600-31508642 GCF_008632895.1 Mastomys coucha | reverse complement strand
GAACTCACTCTGTAGACCAGGCTGGCCTCAAACTCAGAAATCCATCTGCCTTTGCCTCCCAAGTGCTGAAATTAAAGGCGTGCACCACCACTGCCCGGCTCCAAATATTTTTTTTAAAATGCTGCTCCAGTTGGTGTTTTCCAAACGTAGGGTTTGTGAACATTTGGTGTTTAGGAAAGTTTATTATTTAATTTCAGGGTTAATCTTTTTATTTTAAGATTTATTTATTTTATGTATATGAGTATATTGTAGCTGTCTTTAGACACACCAGAAGAGGACATTGGATCCCATTTTGGATGGTTGTGAGCCACTATGTGGTTGCTGGGATTTGAACTCAGGACCTCTGGAAGAGCAGTCAGTGCTCTTAACCACTGAGCCATCTCTCTAGCCCTCCAGCCCCCTTTCCCCCCCTCTTAAATTGTAACCTCTATGTCTTCTTATCCTATTCTTTAGTTTATTTTTATTCTTAGCCATCTCTCCAGCCCCCAGGATTAATCTTTAAGACTAATAATGCCAGTATAATATGCAATACCCAAATGACCTTCTGATTCAGCACTTTCAGGAAATTTTAGTGACCAGGTTTTCACTTGAATTATTTATTTGAAACAAGGTCTCATGTAACCCAAGCTAGCCTCAAACTTGGCGTGTAGCTATGGTTGGCCTGTGCTTCTTGCTTCTACCTCTCAATACTGGGATTACGGTTATAGGTCACTGTACCTGGATGCACCTGTATTTATTGATTGGCTATTTCCAACGATTTTCTGAAATGACAGCATTTAGTTTGTGATGATGTAATTATTTTTATTTCATTGTTTGTGTAGACATCCTCTGCATTTAGAACATGCTTGGCAACTATAAACATGTGGGTTTTTTCTTTCTGGGCATAATGGCACACATCTGTAATCCCAGCAGTTAGAAGGCTAAGGCAGGAGGATTGAGAGTTTGAAGACAGACGAACTATACAATGAGATCAAGTCTCAAGGAAAGACTATATATTAGGCTGGCAAGATAAATAAAGGCATTTGAGTTTGATCCCTGGGACCCACATGATAAAAGGAAAGTGGTGACTCTCTCTAGTTGTCTGACCTCCATCCACATGCTTCTGGTGTATATGCATGCATCCATCAACATATGCATATACAAATGTCCTGTGGTATATGCATGCATCCATCAATATATGCATATGCAAATGTAATATAAACATTTAAAAAAAAAGACTATACATGACAAATTCACAGTCCTTCTGCCTCAGCTTCCTGGTTGCTAGGCACACACTATTCAAGCAATATTGAATTTTATTATTTATTTCTTTAGGCGGGGTCTCTTATGTAGTTTAACCTGGCTTCAAACTCTCAAATTCATGATGTTTCTTCTGCCTCTACATCTTGAATGCTGAAATTACACATATGTATCAGCATGCCTTCCTTTTTAATTTTTATTTATTTATTTGAATAAATACATGAAATTTATCAAATAAGGTTCCAAGATCCCTGTGGATTGCTGTAGTGAGAAATCTTTACAACATGACACATAAGCTCCTTACAATCAAACTAGGAATATTCAACCTGTAATTTCACCAGGCAGTCTGGGCAGGATGTGGGGGTGTGGAGCTTTTTAGAAAATAAAAAAAGAAATGAAAGCATAAAGGATTTATATACATTCTGACAGGGTGGACGTGATATGCAAATGTCATGCAAATATAATGCAAACGAGGCACAACTCCTCATGCAAATGAGCATCCTGCCTTCAGAATCAACCACTGCTTATTCACTTATGTGTCTGCAGTACTGACAGCAGATCGCTCACAAGCTTGGGCTTCAAGGTGCTTTGGTGAAGATGTGTATGTATTGTAGAGGAGGGAGTGGCAGGAGTGGGGTGTCTCTCAGAGAGGAGTCAGTGTTGTGCTATAAGCCTGTAGCTTAGCATTAAGTTCAATATGGCAGAAAGTTTAATATATAGTTATTCTGCCATGACACACCAGAAGCTGGTCTTTGGGAGAATAAGCTGAGGAATTTGGTTTCCTATAGCCTTTCAAGTTTTTACCTCAACAGATCCTCCAACCCCCATCACACACCATCTGGGCTCTTGTCTAGAGAGGCAGAGGATGGGTAGTCAGCGCTCCCTGGCCCCACGTCCTCCCCATAAGGACCAACGAAGAGCTTGAGTTAAGAGCTCTTGTAAATCATAGCCGGAGGAGGCTGAGAGCACGGTGTTGAGTTCTGTACTTGCTGATCCCCCATAGGCAGAATGGAGCTGGAAGCTGAATTTCTAGACCTGTTAGAACAAGACGGGAGGTACAACAAGAAGGGGGGCTTGGGAGAAACATAGCCATGTAGTCTCATGCCAGCTATGCAGTAACTGACGACATTGGGATCCTTACTTGGAAATGGAAAGGAAAAAACTGTCAACGGATTTTTTTCTTTCCATTATAAAAACCTGTTTTCTTTTTTTCCTTTTCTTGGTGTGAAAGGAAATTTCTGGTCACACAGGCTCTTCTCTGTTGAGAACGTTGATATTGGGCACACAAAATAAAAGGGTTAATAGCATATATATTTTAACGCAATTCAAAAGTTATTAGTTTGGCAGCGAGACCTGGGTAAAAGCATCACTGCCTATCTGTATAACTGGGGCAACTTTCCAACGTTTCTCAAGCTCAGCTCCCCATCCACAAAGCAGGAAGAGTACAGCTTCCACAGGAGTGCAGTGAAGGCTAGATACATTTAATCTAAAAGCATGTACATTTGACACAGTCCCTGGCTCTCACATTCGATACTGTAGTTATTTGTACATTTGACACAGTCCCTGGCTCTCACATTCGATACTGTAGTTATTTGTACATTTGACACAGTCCCTGGCTCTCACATTTGATACTGTAGTTATTTGTACATTTGACACAGTCCCTGGCCCTCACATTCAATACTGTAGTTATTTGTACATTTGACACAGTCCCTGGCTTTTCAATACTGTAGTTATTTGTAGCTGCCATGTATGGATTTGCTGTAGAGGGCACTTTGCCCTCTGCCTGGTAACTATACCTCACTTCTTCCCGGTGAACTGTAATTCTTTCTTCATTCTTTGTGGTCCTGGTGAAATCAACTGTCTCCTCTGCACTAGATGCAGGGTATGTAACCCATGTTTAAGTCCATCAGGTTTAAGTCTGTTTGGTTGAACTGAGCCTTGTGGCATAAGCCTATATTCCTAGCCACTCAGAGATTGCGTAGGAGGTTGGAAAGGTCAAAGCTTGCCTTGGCTACTGTGTGATTCCATTTGTCATGTAAAGCTGGCAAATTTATATAGAAAGGAAATAGATTAGTGGTTGTTGGAGACTGGAGGAAGAGGGGGTGGAAATCACTTGTGTGGAGCATAATTTCTCTTTGGAGGCTGGGGAATTGCTCAGCAGGTAAAAGTGTTTGCCCCGAAAGCCTGACAACTTGAGTTCAGGTCCCTAGAACCTGTTTAAAAGCTGGCATCAATAGCTTGAGTGTATAATCCCAGCACCCCTGATGGGAGATGGAAACATGGCATGCCACAAAAGCTCTTGGACTTGCTAACCTGGGGTACCTGCTAGCCTGGGGTATGCCATTGTAGCTCAGTGGTGAAACAAGAGAACTGCCTCAAACAAGGTGGCAGGAACCACACCCAAGGTTGTTCTCATACTTCCACATAATGGGCTTATGTCATTTGTGGACTCACACACATAAGTATGTCCACACACATACCATATACTCACACAAATGAATAAAGAAATAAAATTTAAAAATAATTTCTCTTAGCCAAGCATGATGGTGCATGCCTTTAATCCCAGCACTTGGGAGGCAGAGGCAGGTGGATCCCTGAGTTGGAGGGCAGCCTGGTCTACAGAGTGAGTTCCAGGACATTCAGGACAGAAAAACCCTGTTTGGAAAAATCACAAAAAATTTTTTTTCTTCTTTGGAGTGACAAAAATGTTTTGGAATTAATGGTATTTTACAACATTGTAAAGATGCCTAAACCAACTGAATTATATATTATTATTATCAGTTAGTTAAGTTAGTTTTTCGGGAATTTTAGGAAATGTCTATTTTTTTTTAAAACTCAGTTATGTCATATGATGCTTTGCTGGGGCAGACAGGTGAGAAGATGGTTAGCTAAAGTAGATACATGAAAGGATGTTTTGCTGAAGCAGACACATGAGAGGATGCATGATGTTTAGAAAGAAGATAAATTTGACCCACAGACAGTGTAAGGAGCCTCTGGCATTGGTTCGCCTTGCTCGCCTCGCTAGTCTTTGCTAACAACTCTCTGGCTTTGCTTCATCTTGCATCACATTGCTGATCTTCTCTTGTCATGATTTCACAGAGAGTAACTTGCCAAAGAACTTCTCATGCTATTCCAGCCGCTTCTTGCAACTTCCACAGTCTCAGGTGGATTGGCAAAGTCTGGCAATTTCTTATGGATGGGACTGTCATGACTGATTCACCAGTGGTGATTGATTGCAGAGTGGACCGGACGGCGGCTGCTGATTCGTGTTGGTGTTTTGCTAAAGGACTGGACTGCTGGCAACAAAGATAGAATCACCCCAAACAGGTCCACTTCCCCTGTATATTAATAACCTTTCATTTCCACTACCTCTGGTGGATGGTGGGCTAGAAGGGAGGCTGAAACATTAAAAAAAAAAGTTGTTACATGCAGAATTTTCCTCATATTGAGGTAGTTCGGAAAAAAGAAGAGAGAAGGAAATTGCTTGGGCACACATGTAAAGAATGTAAAATTTATTGTGCAGATTTGCTAGCAGAAGAAAGAGAAAAGAAGTTGGCTTCTGGGAGCTGGTGAGATGGCTCAGTGGGTAAGAACACTGACTGCTTTACCGAAGGTCCTGAGTTCAAATCCCAGCAACCACATGGTAGCACACAACCATCCGTAATGAGATCTGATACCCTTGTCTGGTGCATCTGAGGACAGCTACAGCGTACTTACATATAACAATAAATAAATAAATCTTTAAGAAGTTGGCTTCCTGCTCAAGACACCGATTTCGTTACATTCCACCCAACACACCAGAGAACTTCTGGGAAGTTGGCTTTCCTTCAGACATGTCTGGAAAGAGGTTATATCAAGGAAGATCTTGATCTTAGTCCTCGTCTCAAAAGATGGCAGCCTTACAATGCAGTATTGTCTCCAAAGGCAAAGAACAGAGGACCTAGACGCTAGAGTGAAAGCAGGAGAGCAGATATTTTTGTGTTTCATTTAGTTATTTATAGTAAAGTTGGAATAAGCATTGATCTTTGATTTTTTGATCTTCTATAAAATGATTTATAAATGTTTTCTATTAAAATGTTTTAAATGGCAAAAAAAAAAAGCCATTAAAGTAGATTTTGAGAAAATAAGCTAACAGGAGAGAGGACAGAGTCTTGCTACCTAGACTGGCCTGGAACTCACAATGTAGCGCTGCCTTGATTTCAGCTTGTGGGTGGTCCTTCTGAGTGCTGGGGTTAGAAAGATACATCCAGTTACATTTACTGTTTTAACTTGTAACCTCCTGCCTCAGCCTCCCAGTTGCTGGAGCTATAAGCACGTGCCACTATATCTGGATTAAATTTCAGACTTTAAATAGATTAATTTTATGGTTAAATGAATTAATATTTAAAAGGTTAAATAAATTAATCTGTTAGTCAAAGCAGTACCACTTGCACTAAACCTCTGAATAACTAAACCCCTCCCTCTCTTGAACTCTGTAAAGGGAAACCCCAAACAACAATCAAGGTCTTTAAGGTGTAGCTTCTTTGACACCCTGTGTAGATCTATACTGTGTATTCATTTGTAGCCTGTGCCATCCTTTTGCTGTGAGTAGAGTGTTCTTGTTCTGTTGGAAATTCTGTGTGCTTTTATGTCATTCTTGAACAAGATGCCAAGAAGCTGGAAACACGCAGTCTAGATCCTGACTACCAGCAGTAACATAGTTGAGTTTGCCTGGTACTATCCTGGCAAGAAGTCTATTCATCCATCTGAGTTTAAGAGTCTCTCTCTCTCTCTCTCCCTCTCCCAGAAGATTTTTTTTTAAGATTTATTTTACTTATTATATGTAAGTACACTGTAGCTGTCTTCAGACACCCCAGAAGAGGGCGTCAGATCTCATTACGGATGGTTGTGAGCCACCATGTGGTTGCTGGGATTTGAACGCATGACCTTTGGAAGAACAGTCAGAGCTCTTAACCGCTGAGCCATCTCTCCAGCCCCTCCCTCTTCCTCTCCCTCTCCCTCTCTTTTGACAAAGGGTCTCATGTAACCCAGGCTGACCTTAAACTTGTAATGTGGATAAGAATTACCTTGAACTCTCGATTCTTCTGATTCTACCTCCTAAGTCATGAATTATAGGCATGCACTATTATGTCTCGTTGGAAATCTGTTTTGTTTTGGTTTGGTTCAAGATAGGGTTTCCCTGTACAGTCTTGGATGTTCTGGAACTTACTTTGTAGTTCAGGTTGGCTGAATTCTGAGACCTGCCTTCCTCTACCTCCTAAGTGCTGGGATTAAAAGCATGCACCCCTACCTCCAGGCAGGTCTCAAGTCTTAGTGGCTGCAGACAGGCCTTAACAAAGTAGGGCTCACATGTTAGACCCAGCCCAGATCCTGTTTATTGTTATTATTGTTGTTTTTTTTTTTGTTGTTTTGTTTTGTTTTTTGAGAAAGAGTTTTGTTTCATAGTTGGCCTCAAACTCATGATCCTCCTGCCTCAGCCTCTGAGTAGCTAGGCTTTTCCAAGTGAGCCAGTGCGCCTGGTTTTACAGCCTACTATTACGGAGCTGGTAAGTTAAGGACGTTTTTTACTTGTTGGTAGGAAGGTCTTTGAGACCGAGTTTCTCAATTTGTGATCTTCCTGGCTTAGCTTCCTTTTTTGCTGGGAGGAAAAAAAAAAGCTGCCTGCACCACACCCCCTGTTTTTTTTTTTCCCCTAGCCTTTCACATCTTTAAGCAGTGGTAAAACAAAATGAAGAGAAGTAAAGATAAAAAACAGAATGTGATTGAGATTTTATATGGACCAGAGAGCTGAAAATATTTAATACCTGGATCTTTTTTGAAAACATTTGTTATCCTATTGTCTTATTTCTATTCCTGCACAAACATCATGACCAAAAAACAAGTTGGGGAGGAAAGGGTTTATTCAGCTTACTTCCACATTGCTGTTCATCACCAAAGGAAGTCAGGACTGGAACTCAAGCAGGTCAGGAAGCAGGAGCTGATACAGAGGCCATGGAGAGATGTTCCTTACTGGCTTGCTCAACTTGCTTTCTTGATCCAAGACTACCAGCCCAGAGATGGCACCACCCACAAGGGGCCCTCCCTCCTTGATTCCTAACTGAGAAAATGCCTTACAGCTGGATCTCATGGAGGCGTTTCTTCACCTGAAGCTCCTCTCTCTGTGATAACTCCAGCTTGTGTCAAGTTGACACAAAACCTGCCAGTACAATTGACCTCTTGTCAACTTGACACACAAACACATCACTATTAAGCCGCAACCCTTACTATCTTAATCATCCCCAAGATCTAAATAACTTTAAAAGTCCCGAAGTTTTTGCAAACTCTTACATATTAAAATTTCAATCCCTTTAAAGTATCCAGTCTCTTTTCAAATTCAAAGTCTTTTTAAAATTAAAAGTCTTTTAACTGTGGGCTCCACTAAAATACCTTCTCCCTTCAGGAGGGAAAAATATCAGGGCACAGTCACAATCAAAATCAAAATCAAACTCTAACCGTTCAATGCCTGGGATCCAACTCATGGTGTTCTGGGCTTGAGTCACTTCTCCAGCTCTGCCCTTTGTAGCACACAACTTGTCTTCTAGGCTCCAGATGCCTGTACTCCACTGATGCTGCTGTTCTTGGTGGTCATCTCATGGTACTGGCATCTCCAAAACACTACTGTCTTGCGCTGTAACTAGGCTTCACCAATAGCCTCTCATAGATTCTCTTCATGGTGCCAAGCCTCAACTCCTTTGCATGACCCCTTCAGTCCTGGGCCATCAATTGCAACTGAGGCTGCACCTTCACCAATGACCTTCCATGGCCTCCCACAGTGCCGAGCCTCAGCTGCTCTTCAGGACCCCTTCATGCCTTCAAAACCAGTACCACCTGGGTGACTCTTACACATTACCAAGTCCTGTTGCAGCACAAGGTACAACCTTGGCTATCTCTGGAACACAGCCTCTTTGTGCTCTCAGAAAACACTTCCTAGAAGATTTCACCTCAGTGATGCTGGTCTCTTCTTAATCACCACTTACTTCTAACCAGCATCAATAGTCCCAGTAATGCAAAGGGTTTTTTTTTTTGTTTTTTTGTTTGTTTGTTATTGTTATTGTTATTGTTTTGTTTTGTTTTCGAGACAGGGTTTCTCTGTTTAGCCCTGGCTGTCCTGGAACTCCCAAGTGCTGGGATTAAAGGCATGTGCCACCACTGCCTGGCAATGTAGTTTTTATTTCAGTAGTTCTGGTATCTTATTAACCACAACTGATTCTTCAGCCCCAGCTAACCAGAACCACAGAATCTTCACAATCAAAATAGCAACAGCCCTGAAAAGAGTCTTTAATCTTCCCTCTGAAATTTCACAATTCCATCTTCTGCACTGTTCTCAACATTATCTTCCAAGCTCCTACACAACATCCCACAGAGCTCTTAACAATGAATGGATCTTTTAGCCCAAAGTTCCAAAGTCCTTCCACAGTCCTCCCCAAAACATGGTCAGGTTGTCACAGGAATACCCCACTATGCTGGTACCAATTTGTCTTAGTCAGGGTTTCTATTCCTGCACAAACATCATGACCAAGAAGCAAGTTTGGCGGGGCGCTGGTGGTGCATGCCTTTAATCCCAGCACTTGGGAGGTAGAGGCAGGCGGATTTCTGAGTTCGAGGCCAGCCTGGTCTACACAGTGAGTTCCAGGACAGCCAGGGCTATATAGAGAAACCCTGTCTCAAAACCAAAAAAAAAAAAAAAGAAGCAAGTTTGGAAGGAAAGGGTTTATTCAGCTTACAGTTCCATACTGCTGTTCATCACCAAAGGAAGTCAGAATTGGAACTCAAGCAAGCCAGTAAGTATCATCCCTCTATGGCCTCTTCATCAGCTCCTGTTTCTTGACCTGCTTGAGTTGAAGAGCACTGACTGCTCTTCAGAAGGTCATGAGTTCAAATCCCAGCAACCACATGGTGGCTCACAACCACCCGTAATGAGATCTGACGCCCTCTTCTGACGCCCTCTTCTGTTGTGTCTGAAGACAGCTACAGTGTACTTACATATAATAAATAAATAAATCTTTAAAAAAAAAAAAGACACCTATGTATTAGAACAAACATCGCACAGTTCCAAGAGTCAGGGTTCCAGGAAGGGTTTAACTGGCCAATCCTTCTGCTCCATGTGATGCTCACTGACCTTTTGGGTACAGGCAGCCAGAGAACAATCTGGTTTGGAGCTTCAGACCTCCAGCTTCGTTCATGTATCTGGGTCTTGGCAGTACACCTGGAAGGGTGGACTCAGTGGAGTTCCCTTTCCTTTACACGATGTCTCTCTGTTAGGGTGGTCACAGTTATTACAGAAGAGCTAAGGCAGGTCTTAGTTTAAGGTTATATTGGGATGGCATTACCTTTTCTGTATTCTCTCATCACAGGGCGGCATAGATTCAAAGAAAATGGAAGTGCACCTCACTTTTTTTTTTTTTTTTTTTTTTGGTTTTTCGAGACAGGGTTTCTCGTTTCTCTGTGTAGCCCTGGCTATCCTGGAACTCACTCTGTAGACCAGGCTGGCCTGGAACTCAGAAATCCGTCTGCCTCTGCCTCCCAAGTGCTGGGATTAAAGGCGTGCACCACCACCACCCGGCATGCACCTCACTTTTCATGAATAGGGTGGCAAAGAATTTGAGGCCATCTTTACCTCTGGATTTAGTGTGTTCTTTCTCCACTGGATCCTGGTTCATAGCATATCAATTGGAAAGTGAACTTTAATGGGTGCAATTGGACTCATCTTAATACACAAAGTATTAGATTCTGAGTTAAATCCAGGCTGAGGAGCCTTGGAGCCTTAGGGAGCACTCCATGCTACCTGCTCTAATCTGGGGGCTGCCCTATGCCCAGCACCGAGCTGTATCAGCACATTTGAACTTCAGTTCTCATTTTGGTTAATGAAGAGCAATAAAACCTGCATGCCATAGAATTAAACAGCATAAGGGATATGAGAAGGCTGTCTACGTAAGCTGTAATGTTCTCTTTAACGATAGGTCGTTGCCACTGTTGCCTGGAGTGAGGAGCAGATAAGGCTAGAGGCTCTGAGTCCCTTGCCCTAGCGGATGGCTCCTCTACTTTATTCCATTTCCCAGCGTACACCAGCCTGTTTTTGGAGAAGCACGTGACAAGACAATGAAGCTGAGTTCCTATGGCTCTATATCAAGCTCTGGCCAAGGAAGATTTATTCCCCTATGGTGGCTCTAATGATGGTTCGATGAGACTCATAATTCCATAATGATCTTGGTGTCAGCGACTCCCTCCCTGGCTGTCTCTCTGGAGGTGTGTGTGTGTGTGTGTGTGTGTGTGTGTGTGTGTGTGTGTGGTGGGGGTGGGAATAGGAAGTCACAATGGCTAAACAAATAAGAATGAATCATAGCTGTATGTAGCCAGCTCCTTGTTGTCTGCATCAGCCCATTGTGTGCTCCAACATATGGAGTAATAAAGCTGCTTCTATCGAAACCACACCGACTTGTCAGCTTCACCTGGTTAATGGAACGCAGCACTCTGTTTTCCAGAAAGCCCCCAAAGCTCTCAGTCTGAGAGATACTTGTATACTTCCCAGTCCCTCTGTGCTTCACTTGTCTCTGGAGGGAGGGTTTGTCTACCCCAGTAATACCTGCTTCTTACAAGCTTTCCACAAAAGCTGCCAGACAGCCTAGGAATGTATAATGGGTGTTGTGTATTTAGGTCTGAAACTAAGATCGTTGCTTGGAATGTTAAGTAGCTCTGTAGAGCGGAGTCCCCTGTGTGATCTCCTAAGTATCCAAACATGTATGTGTGTGCTATTTGACTTTGCTCGGCCACGAACGTGACGTCTGCAGAGCCAGTAGGCATGGAAGAGAACAGAGCTAATTGCTAAGGTTAGTCTGCTCGTTACTGTGTCAGGCACTGGGAGGAATGCAGCACATGTACACATAGCCTCTCTGTCTCCCTTTCTCACCTCTCTCCTCCTTTCTTCACGGAGGATGCCAAGCCCAGCAGATGCTAGGCAAGTTTTTTACATCTTTAGTCCTTTATTTTTAAAGTTAATTTTTTTTATTACAATTAAAATTTGTACTGGGCGGGAGGCACAGGGCACCTGTGCCACACATGTGGAGGTGAGGAGACTTAGCAGGGGTCACCATGTGGGTTCCTGAGACCAAATTCAGGCTTGGCTGCCCGTGCCGTGCCTTTACCTACCCGCATCGACTCTCCAGCCTGCGGGTGGGGTGCTGCTTTACAGGGTGATGTCAGAGAAGAGAAAGGTTCTCCCATCCTTAGCTTGCTGACCCTGAGCTCTGCTTGCATGCTCAGTTCCTGGACTCAACCTACCTAGGATTCTGGAGTGATCAGTTTTTCTGAAGCCCCCTGCCTGGAGATGCAGCCTTGGCTTTTGTGGGAGGACAGTAAAAGATGAATCCAAGGGGTAGGAACAGCTGCACAGCAGCCTTCAGTGGCCTGGTTTTTAGGACTTTTTTCAGGCATATATGAATGGCAGGGTGAGAATTGTACAGAACTGTGACAATCAGCTTGGTTCATTCCCAGCTTCCATTCAACTGTTTGAGCCAATCAGATTTCTTTCTTTCTCTTCTTTCTTTCTTTCTTTTTTAAAAGATTTATTTATTATTATAATTAAGTACACTGTAGCTGTCTTCAGACGCACCAGAAGAGGATGTCAGATCTCATTACGGGTGGTCGTGAGCCACCATGTGGTTGCTAGGATTTGAACTCAGGACCTTCGGAAGAGTAGTCAGTGCTCTTCCCTGCTGAGCCATCTCTCCAGCCCCTCTTTCTTTCTTCCTTGCTTCCTTTCTTTCTTCTTTCTTTCTTTCTTTCTTTCTTTCTTTCTTTCTTTCTTTCTTTCCTCCTTTCTTTCTTTCCTTCTCTCTCCCTCCCTCCCCCTTCCCTCCTTTCCTTCCTTCCTCCCTCCTCTCTTCCTTCCTTTCTTTTTTTTTTTTTTGACAGACTCTTATTTATCCTAGGCTGGCCTCAAACTTGCTATGTAGCCAAGCATGACCTCCCCTTTCTGATCTCCATGCTTCTGTCTCTGGAGGACGGAATTACAAGCTTGCATCACCAGACACATCAACTTTCTAGTTGGTTTGCTTCTCCTTTCAGTCTTGCTCTGCAGCCCTGGCACCTGAAACTCCTTCGTAGACCAGACTTGCCTTGAATTTGCAGGGATCTACTTGCCTCTGTCTCCTGGGTGCTGGGATTATAAATGTGTGCCACCATACCTGGATCTGACTAGTTTTATTTTCTTAGATATATTTTTTAATTATGTATTGTATTTGACAGTTTAATGTTAACTTGACAGAAGCTACAGTTATCTGAAAGGAGGGAACCTCGATTGAGAAAATGCCTCCATAAGATTCAGCTCTAAGGTGTTTCCTTCTTTCCTTCCTTCCTTCCTTCCTTCCTTCCTTCCTTCCTTCCTTCCCTTCCCTTCCCTTCCATTCCCTTCCCTTCCCTTCCCTTCCCTTTCCTTCCTACACAGGATTTCTCTCAGCCTTGGCTGTCTTGAAACTCACTCTGTAGAGCAGGATGGCCTTGAACTCACAGAGACCTGTGTCCCTCCTCTACCCAAGTGCTAGGATTAAAGCCAGCTTGTATTTTCTCAATTAATGATCAATGGGGGAGGGGCCACTCATTATGAGTGGTGCCATCCCTGGGCTGGGGGTCCTGGATTCTATAAGAAAGCAAGCTGAGCAAGCCTCGGGAAACAAGCCAATAAGCAGCCCCACCCACCCATCTGTATGAAGGGCACTGTGATGTGAATGTCCTCTCTGTTGAAATTTATTTGCCATTGTAATGGTATTAAGAGGTGGGGGCTATAGGCAATTATTAATGCCTTTATTGATAGAGTGGGCTAGTTATACCAGAGTGTGCTGTTATAAAGCAGGTCTAGTCTCCTGCTTTGCTCGCTCACACATGTCCACTCGTCCTGCCTCAGGAATGATGCGGCCTGAAGGTCCTCACCACATAACCTCTTCATTTTGAGCTTTTAGACTCCAGAACCATGATCTAAATAAATTCCTACTCATTACAAATTACCCAGCCTGTGGTATTCTATTATAGCAGTGGAAGAAGGATTTAAGAGGCCAAGCAGCTACATGCAGAGGTTTGTCGTCAGTGTCCTGGATGACAGCACCTGCTGAGATTCTAACCAACAGCCAGTGACAACTGCCAGCCCCATGATTGAGCATCTTGCCTTTGTCATGCCATCGCAGTTTTGTGATTCGTGGAGTACAGTGGATGCTTCTCTGCTCTCTCCTGCCCAGACAGCTAAATCAATTATCATTGTTTTAAGAGACTAAGTTGGAAGATGCTTTGTTATGCAGCACTGAACAACTTGAACTGCACTGAAGCTGTGTCTGCCCTAAGCCTGTGATCCCAAGGCTCTGTGGGTGCCTGTAGGCAGTGCATTTTGTCAGATGTGTGGTTGAAGTCCTTCTGCTGATGGAGACAGGTTCTTGGAGCTTTGCTTCAGCCTCAGTGCAATATTTGGTGAAAATACTTCAAAATCTTGTCTGTCTTTTGGCTCTCTGTTTTTTTTAGTGTGTTCCCTTTGAACCAGAAAGGCCTATTTAGCTGAGAGCTAGTGCAGTTTAAATTTACTGACCTTCCGCTGGCCCAAGCCCCTTGGAGCTGCCAAAGCCTTTTAGTGCGTAGGAGCCTGCCATCAAGAAATCCTCATACTCCTTTCATAAGGGCTAAAAGTACTGTGTTGTTTCATGCCTCTTCCTATTCTTTGAGGCCTTCAGCAATGCAGTCAGGGTGTAGAAACTGGATATAGAAACTAGAATTAAACAGAAATTTGGGTCTATTTTTACTTTTAATTCTTTTAATTACACTTATTCATTTATTCATGTGTATGTGCACATGTGTGTGGGCATGTTAATGCCACTCATGCAGGTATAGGCCAGAGGATAACTTATTGGGGTCGCTTTACTCCTCCTATCACGGGGGGCCCTAGAACCAAACTCAGGTCTTCAGTCTTGGCAGCATGTGCCTCTACCCACTGAGCCATCTTGCTAGCCTGAGACTAGATAGAATTCTTGACTTTCACCAATGAAGCTGCAGGTAAAGGCTAGTGTATGCTTATGCCTGAGGAGAGGTCAGCTGGTTTCTACCCTGCCTTGGCTGGACCTACATCTTAAGAATACAGCCCAGGCAGATGTGAATTCCAGTTTTGAATAAAAGTGCTTCCTTTGGTCCTTTTTGGAGTTCTCTTTAGAGACCTGCTTCTCCATACTGGCTATCTATCTGACTTAGTTTTTCTGGGACCATTCCCCTACTTGCACTGAGATACCTTCCATGGCAGTATCCGGTAGCCACAGCTGGACAATACATCTCTGAAGGGTTCACAGAGATCTTGTTTCTATGGAAATGGGAGCAAAATCTTCCCTATTGTCTCACAAGAGTGTCATGGAACAGATAGCATATGTAGAGAGATTTCACTCAGAAAAGGACTGCATGGAGGAGGGGCTGGAGAGATGTCTCAACAGCGAAGGGTGTGTACTACTCTTCTAGAGGACCTGAATTTGGTTCCTGGCACTCAGCATCAGCACCAGCAGTAATGGAAGCAGTAGCCATTATGGGCTCACTTGGAGCTCTTGCATTTATATGCTCTCAAGATTCCACAGAATTCCAAACGTATACTATTTGCAGCTGGCAAAAATCATAGCAGCTGTGGACAATCTCAAGCAGCCCCATATCCCACACCTGGGATTAAAACAACAAAGTCTTCCCACAGCATAGCTGGGTTTTGAAAGAAACCGAAATTCTCACTGCACAAATGTATTCCCTTGTATGATTACTTTTTTCATTGCTGAGACAAGTACCCGGTAAAAGCAGCTTAAGGACAGAAGGACTTTTTTGTGGTGCATGTGGTTTGTTCTCCTTTATGGTGGCAGGGCAATGGGCACATGGCACAGGAGAATAAGCAGTTCTCTGCTCTATCATGTCTTACTAACTGGTGCTACTCATTCGGCTCCCGCCCAGGAAAGCGTCCTCCCTCCTTAGCTACTGACTGAGGCTCTGCCCAATGATCACAAAGTCAGTCTCCCACCTGCCTGAAATAAACATAATTAAGAGGGTAAATTGAAAGCTGGAAGCTAACCTAATATACAAAGACTGCAAAGGAAGTCCAGAAATAAATTGATTGTTGTATCTTGGGGAATATTTGCCATTTGAGGGCACTGCTGGCATGGATTATCCTTTTCTCCCCTCACAAATGGCCTAGAACCACTGGCAACTATTTTACTAGTCAGGTTTAATGGGTCTGTGTATATGTGATATAGTAGCAAGAAAACATGACTTCACAAGGCTGGAGGGATGGCTCAGTGGTTAAGAGCACTGGCTACTCTTCCAGAGGACCTGGGTTCAACTCCCACATGATAGCTCACACCTTTCTGTAACTCCAGTTCTAGGGGATCTGACACACCAATTAACATAAAATAAAAATGCATCATTAAAAAAGGAAAACATGACTTTGGAAGTGTCCTGGCCATCTGATACCATTTTCCTTTGACCTTTTGTAGATTCTTTATCCTGGTATAGCTTCAGTTAAAGTTGTCAGCTTGACCCAGGAAGAGCCTCAGTAGAGGAACTGCCTCTAGCAGATTGGCCTTTGGGCATGTGTATGAGCATTTTCGAGATTGGTAATTGAAGACCACAGTGGGCAGTACCATCTCCAGGATGGTGGGCCTGAGCTGCATAAGAAAGATAGCTAAGCAAGCCAGAGTAAGAAGGACAGTAAGTGGCATTCCTTGGTGGTTTTTGCTTTAGTTCCTGCCTCAAGTTTCTGATCTGACTTTGTTGGACGACAGACTGTAACCTGTAAGTCAAACCCCTTTCTCTAATTGTTTTTGGTCAGTATTTTCTCATAGCAATGCAAAGCAAACTAGAACATCCTCTTTGAGCTTTGTCTTATTTGTAAGAAAAGAGGACAGCAATTATAATCTTGTGAAATTATTGTGTATGTGCATCACCAGTCAGTGGTATTGGCCGTATTAGAAATGCAGGTGCCCTATTTATCGTTCAAATGATTTATCATTTTAAAAACATATTCAAAACAGAATTACATAAAGCTAGTGACTTACAGGTACTCTATTTTGCACACATTTTCAAGGGACTATTTATTGCTTGAGATCCAATGTGTGTCATAAACTGAGTCAGAACATCGTGATTTATATTTACCTCCCACCCACTCAGATTTCTTTCTGAAGATCCTTACACTAGAAAGAAATTACGATCTTGGGAAATTAAACAAGAAGCTAAAAGTTCTAGGTGGGAAACAAGAGCAGGCCCACGGGTAGCTCTTTTTAGCTACAGCTCCCAGCGGAGGGACATGAACAAATTTCAGCTCCCCTCTCCCCCAGGAGGACTCTAGGGGCGGGGCTTAGAAGCTGAGGAAGGCGGGGCTAACAATGCGGCGTGGGGCGAGAGAGGCTGGAGGCTGTTCTGGCAGGTTACCATTGGGCGAGCTCGAGAGTGACGTAATAGCCACGCGCCTTCAGAGCCAGGCAGCCGCTGCACGGCGTTTGCGCACGAGGAGCTGCTTGCCGCTGCAGCCGCCTGGAATTGTGGGGATTGTGTCTGCCCCTCGGCTGCCGTGGAAAGCCGAAGGTAGGGGAGGTGGGGGCCCCGGGCCCTGGAGCGGGACGCAGGGTGGACCGCACCGGCCGGGCCTCCCGCCGTTAGCGGCCTCGTCCCTCCCGCGCTCTCCGCACCTTCCCAGAGTATTCCGGGTCCTACCCACCACATCCATTTCAGGGCGAGACGTCCAACAGCACCCTAGGCTGCAGCCCCAAAGCTGTGCTCTGTCACGCCACTTTCCTCTTAGCGACACGGTGACCCCTCCAACGCCAGAAGAGGGGGCAGTGGCTTTGGCCTGCGCCTCTGTTTTGAGTTGCCTTCTTTTTTCCTCCACCTTCGGCCTCAGTTTTCCCACATCTGTCCAAAGAAGGGGTGAATTAGATGTTCTCTGAGACACTTCCTGGGTTGACGTTTCGGTGATTGGTCCACACCTCCCGAGTCTCTTGACTTACGCTGTTGCGCCCTACCCCTGTGGTATTCTGCCTCCCTTTTTGCGTGTTTTCCTTTGCTCTGGTAGATGTAAAACTTGCCTTTGACACACATATTTAAGGTTATGGGCTTTATTGTGATTTCAAATTCCTTTTTCTTTAATCTCTAGGCCTCCCCGCCATGAACTTTGGATAAAGTATTATGTAGGGACCTGCTGTTGACATAGCAGGTGTTCCCATTCAGATAGTCCCTGAGTCCTTTTGATGGGAAAGGATTCCAGAACTGGATTCCAGAAATGTCCAACAGTTGAGAAAATAGTAGCAACTAATTTTTGTACTGTTAGGTGCCTATAAGTATATATGGATGAGGGCGGGAGATGTAGCTTGATCCTGTAGGGATGTAGGGATTGAAGCCCTGGATTCAATCCCCAGCCTCACATATACCCGGTGTATACACTATAGTGCGCGCCCGTAATCCCAGTACTAAGGAGTGAGGCAGGAGCATCCGAGATTTCAGTGTCATCCTTAGCTCCACAGAGTTCCAGTTCAGCCCAGAAGACTTGAAACCTTCTGTTTCTCTATCTCCATGACCCGTATGTGGGATCAGTTTCTAAAATGTATTTATAATGCCTGCTTCCCGTTCAAATCCGGCTGGCCCTCCCACTCAAACAAAACAAAACTGCAAGCTGCTTTGAGGGAATGATTAGATTAATCCACGCTAGGTAGGCTGGAAGAAAATGAATCCTCTCTGTTTGCTAAGAGAAGAAACTGATGTGTTTACAAATACTAGCAGTATTTGTTTTGAGAGTGTGAAAGATTGTGTGTATGTGTAGTCTCTGTCTTGTGTGTGTCCTTGTTAGCTTTATACTCAAAAGTTTCCTTTTGATAAAAAATATAGACATTTAGAGATTAGATAAAATTTTCATGGAAACCATAATGTAATATTAGGATTGCTCTTTGTGTGACATGGGTCAGTGCTTTTCACTGGGACTTGGCTCTTGAATGCTTTGGATGAGCTGCCACATCAGATTTATCATAACCTTTCAGGTAGTAAATTCAATCTGCATATTAATACTTGCGCTGTTTTAGGGAAGCTGGCAATCAAGAACACGGCATATTTTACTGGTAATGGGAGAGGGGAGTGTGTTAGTAGGCACAGGACAGCTCAGAAATAAAAATCGCACGGCATTTACTGTTGTTTTCTTCCTCTTTCCTGTTGTTTTTTGAAGGCTGTTTCATTTCTACTGAGGCCAACTTTGAGCCCCGGTATGTCTCATGACAGGGAAAAAGGCCAATTAAGTGAAACTGAAAAATAACAAAATGGATTTCAAGACGGCAAACACACTAGAAGCTCCAGTCTACTCTCTCTCAGTGGTGTGTGTAGGTGTAGCCTTGGGGGCTGGGGGTGGGCAGCATCTAAGCGATACGGCTGCCTTCCAAAGCACTTTTGAAAATCCACACCTAGAAGTTGTTTTCAGAGATCCGTCACATCAGCATCTCACACTTTTTTTTTTCTAAAAACTAAATGGCACATGGTTATAAAACCTTGACACTGGTATGTCTTCAGATACATTATTATTATTTTTAAACCAGGTCTCACTTTGTAGCTGTGGCTGTCCTGGTCTCAAGAGGTAGCCCAGGCCTGTCCTCAAACTAGGAGAGTTCTGCCTGCCTCTGCCTCCGGAGTGCTGGGGCCCCCCATCTACACTCAGTCTCTGTCCTAAAGGAAGCTGTTGTGGAGGCTTCCAGTCCTTGGGAAAGCCTCTCTTCAAAAAGCCAATCTGAATGCT
>NW_022196895.1:31483202-31489590 GCF_008632895.1 Mastomys coucha | reverse complement strand
GGGATGGCAGTTGAGACAAGGTTTCTCTGTGTAGCCCTGGCTGTCCTGGAACTCACTCTGTAGACTAGTCTGGCCTTGAACTCGGATATCTGCTTGCCTCTGCCTCCTGAGTGCTAGGATCAGAGGTGTGCATCGCCACCACCTGGCACTACTGCCCTACCTGAATGTTCATTTTTGTTTGTTTTGTTTTTTGAAAAAGATGAGGTCTCTCCTTTGTAGCCTAGGTTGCTATGTAGATCAAGTTGGCCTCAAACTTATGACCTTTCTGCTCTATCCTTCCCAGTGGGTGAGTGAACAGTTCTTTGGAGGAGGACATAATGGGTGTTTGAGTGTGGTAAACAGGAATTTTAATTCTACCACTTACTGGTCAAATGACCTTGGGCAAGTTTTTCACCCCTTAGGCTCAGTTTTCCACTGCGTAAAATGGGAAGACTACTTAAAAGGATGGGCAAGGGAAATGATGAGCGTGAAAGCTCTTGAGACACAGGAGTGCTATGAAGATTTTCACGCTAGGGGAAGTGGAGGAGTTTCAGGGCTTGTCATCTTCTCAGCACTGACGATCAAAACCTAAGGCCTGCAGCACAGGCCTCCTAGATTAGATGTCAATTGGAGACCCATCCTCGTGGTGCTAATCTTTTCTCTTTCTAAGTGAGGATGTACTTGTTGTCAGTGGAAAGCTTCACATTTTAATTACAGGTGGTCTGAAGAGGAAATATTCTGCCCTCTGTTTTTTCATTCATTTATGGGCCTCACTATTGATAGCCTGTTATTCAGATGATGTACCCTCCTAGTTTATATTATCAATAATAGTTTCTCCTGCTCAAGTGCATGGAGAACCTCATGCACATCTTGACTTTTGAAGAGCCATTCTTTTTTTTTGTTTTTTTGAGACAGGGTGTCTCTGTGTAGCCCTGGCTGTCCTGGAACTCACTCTGTAGACCAGGCTGGCCTCAAACTCAGAAATCCACCTGCCTCTGCCTCCCAAGTGTTGGGATTAAAGGCGTGCACCACCACGGCCGGGCTTGAAGAGCCATTCTTGACACTTGTGCAGTGCAGTCTTTTAACCTGGTATTAGACATCAGTAGGGGGAACCACCAGACTAGGCTTGTAGTTCCTTCTGGTTCCATCAGCAGTGGTTTAATTTCTGTCACTATGATAAACTGCCCTGGCGAGAGCAACTTTGAGGGAGAAAGGGTCTTTTTAGCTCACAATTTTGGGTTACACCCTTCATTTTGGGAAAGTCAAGACAAATTTTAAGTCTCATAGAGTCAAGAGCAGAGAGAAATACACACGTATTTGCTCAGCTCACTCTTGATTGTTACACAGTTCATGGTCCAGACCATGAGATGGTGGTGTCTGCAAGGCATGGAGGTCTCTGTGCTCACATATGAGCTCTAGGGGAACCTGGAATGCTAAACACACAGGATTGTTCCTTCAAGGGAAGGAATGCTTAACCTGTTATCTGCTCAGAAGGTAGAGAGTTGACATGTTTAATTGCCTGTTGATCTTTGCTTTACCTGTCTGGCTGGAGAGCTTTTCAGCTCTAGATCTTCTCAATTTTATTTAGCTTACATCATTCCTCAGAGAGATTCACATAGACTTTGTTGTGAATGCAAGATTAGGTTAATTATCCACAGAATAAGTTTTCACCAAATTGTGCTGTGCTTAAACATGCCTAAAATAAACTACTCATGGTCTGACTCCAGAAGTTTGAACCAACCCTGGTCACTGAGTCATGTTGAACTGAACTGCCATCTTTTTTTTTTTTTTTCCCCCTGAGACAGGGTTTCTCTGTGTAGCCCTGGCTGTCCTGGAACTCACTCTGTAGACCAGGCTGGCCTCGAACTCAGAAATCCGCCTGCCTCTGCCTCCCAAGTGCTGGAATTAAAGGAGTGTACCACCACTGCCCGGCTGAACTGCCTTCTTGTTTCCAGGGGATTGTCACTCTGCTGGTTGTGGAGGTCACAAAGACCCTTGTAGTTGTCCTTATTCAGAGAGGATCTTGCCACATCATTTAACCCAATAAAATTTCCTTGAACTCAGAGATCTGTCTGCCTCTACCTCCTGAGGGTTGGGAATATGCTGGCATTAAAGGCACCTGACTTATCTCATCTATCTTAAACTAACCTTGTAAGATGGGCATCATACTGTTTTATTGAAGAAGAAATTGAGGTTTAGTATTTTCTCTAAGGTAGAAGTGAAGGGTGGAGGCGCATATTTACTTATGCCTAGTTATGCCTGCAAGGGATGTTTGCTTTGGGTTATAGACAAACTTGGGTAGCATAGCAAGATCCTGTCTTTTAATAAAGTGCTTGATTCAGTCAGGAATTAAAGCTAGTTCATGCTTCAGATTTCCATCCTTGTTCATTGCACTTACTCTGCCATGGTTGGCAGTCATCAACAGGACCTTCTACTCACCTTTCTCGAGGCCTTATCCTGTGTCAGGCCCTGTGAAACAAGCTGGGGGACAGGAGAGTGAAGCGTTCCTGTTGTTAAGGTGCTCATTGTGTTTTTCAAAGATGAGCTGGTCTTATGGTCCTCCCTCCTCCCCTCACTCAGTCCCGTTCTTGGTCCCTCTCCTCTTTTGAGACACGGTCTCACTGTCCTGCCTTAACTGCTCTGGAATCTCTGTGTAGAGCAGGCTGGCTTGGAAGTCTCGGAGATCTATCTGCCTGTCTGTGCCTCCGTGCTGGGCTGTTTTCTTTTCTTTTCTTTTTTAATGAGATGAATAGCTGCAGCTAAGGGTCGTCATGGAAGGAAGTTAGTTTCTTGGTGGTATTCAGGAGGGTCAAAGCTATGAATTTCCTCCTTGGTTCCATTTTTAACTTGCTCATCAGCTTGTAATCCCTCATTCCATTCAACACCAGCTCTAGGTTGTAGCAGGCTTGATGAACTCTAGCTTTTAATTTTTTTTTCTTCTGAGACATGGTCTCTCTATGTAGCACTGGAACTCAGTCTGTAGACTGGGCTGGCCTTAAACTCGGACATTTGCCTGCCTCTGCCTCCCTAGAGCTGGGATTAAAGGTGTGTGCCACCACTGCCTGGCAGCTTTTTAATTTTTTAAAAAATTATGTGCATGAATGTTTTATTTGCATGTATGTTCGTGCGCCACATGTATGCCTGGTGCCTGAGGCCAGAAGAGGTTGTTGGATCCCCTGGGACTGGAGTTATAGATGGTTGTGAGCTGCCATGTGGGTGCTGAGAATTGAACCTGGGTCTTCTGGAAGAGCAGCCAGTGCTCTTAACTGCTATGCCATCTCCCCCTCCTGTTTAATTTTTAGATGTTTATAAGATAGGAATTTCTGTTTTACTTATGAATATTCCAGATATTTCAAAACAGAAGTTGTTCTTTAAAAAAAAAATTTTATTTATTATATGTAAGTACACTGTAGCTGTCTTCAGATGCACCAGAAGAGGGCGTCAGATCTCATTACGGATGGTTGTGAGCCACCATGTGGTTGCTAATCCACGACCTTCAGAAGAGCAGTTGGTGCTCTTAACTGCTGAGCCATCTCTCCTACTTTGAAGTTGTTCTTTTTAAAGTTGTTGTGGAGTGCCGCCTTTAAGATAGTCCTGATGACATATCCTTATATATCTAGCACTTGGGAATCTGAGGCAGGAGGATCATGAACTGCTGGTCAGACTGGGCTCCACAAGAAGTTCCAGGCAAGTCTGGACTAAAAGGTAAGACCTTGTTTCAAAACTCCAGAACAACAAAAGCAGATTGTTTTTTTCAAGTCCTTACAGCAGTGAGAGAGTTGGAAAAGAACCGCAGTGACAGTAGTGGAGGAGGTGGGAGAGAGTTTCTACCTGGCCTCCTCCAGAGAGGTTAGAATTGGCTTTGTCCTTCACTGTCTCTGTTCCAGACCTTGGACTCTGAGGTGTTTTGATTTACCATCTGCTCCTCTGGTGCCTTGGGTGCTGTCTGTTCACAGCAAAGTCTGTGCTCCTAGACTGAACACTGGAATCTCTGGGTAGGTAGTGTTCGAGGTTTAGGTTCCTTTTCACGTTCATAGGGAAGCTGGGAGGAGCATGTCTCTGAGGTCTGTGCCCTGGCCATGAAGCTCACCAAGGAGCTTTGTCCTTATGTCTGTTGATCGTCAGTTCTCGTCATCACTGACAAATACGTAGCACAGTTGGTGAATCGACTTTACACTTAGCTACTTCTCTCTTGGCAAGTCTATTGCCTCTTCTGCATTGTATGCTAAAGAGTTCTAGAAACAGAAAGAAGAACCTGAGATGCACTCAAAAGGTATCGATTTTAATTTAATAAGTATGTATATATGCCTCTTGTAGTCCATATTGGCCTTGAACTTAGTATGTAATGAGATTGGCCTTGAACTCTTAATCCTCCTGCCTCTAATTCTGACAAGGTTACAGGTATGTGTCATTGTGCCTGGCTTGATTTTAATTTTATATCTTGTTGTCAGGCTCTCGCTATTAAGCTTAAGCTAGCCTATAGATGAAGCTGACCTTGAACTTCTGAGTCTACTGTCTCAGCCTTCTATGTGCTAGAATTAAAGGCATGTGCTTCAATTAAGTGGACATTTCTTTATCTCTTGGTACTGTCTCAGACTTAAATTTTTACAGCCAATTAAACTAGAGGTGTGACTGATCAATGCTAGTTAGTTTTCTAGAGTTTGGTCAGATAGCTGCTTCCATTGTGGAAATCTCACAGAAATTAAAGACACTCAAGCTTGAGACACTTCCCAGAGGTTAAGAATTCCTGCTGCATCAGGGACCAGTTCCTAAGCAAGGTATTTAAAGGTAAACTTGCTTTATAGTCTTATAGTTAGTAGGAGGTTGGGTTTGATTGTGTTTGTGATGTAAAGTCTCCATCCATAGACCCTTTTGCTCTTGGTGCTTTGTGCTGGAAAGAAATCACTGTAGATGTTTCTCAGTTCTCTCCTCCCTTGTAAGCATGGTTTCTATTCAGTGTGTAGCTCTTGATAATTGTTATTTTATTTAGATGAGTCTCATGTAGCTCAGGCTGACCTATAACTCATTTAATAGTTGAAGATGACCTTGAGCTTTTTTTTTTAGTTTTATTTATTTATTTATTTTTCCGAGACAGGGTTTCTCTGTATAGCCCTGGCTGTCCTGGAACTCACTCTGTAGACTAGGCTGGCCTCGAACTCAGAAATCTGCCTGCCTCTGCCTCCCAAGTGCTGGGATTAAAGGCATACACCACCACTGCCCTGCGACCTTGAGCTTTTTGAAACAGTTTGTATTATTATTTTTTTTTATTCTCTTGCCTCTACCTTTAAAAGGTGTCACAGGGGTTGATATGGTGCTGGGACCGAACCCAGGACTGAGTATTTAGGCAAATGCTCTACCAGCTGAGCTACATCTGTAGCCCCGTTTATGTTTTCATTTGTTTGGTTTTGGGGGTCTACAGCCAGGAGATACCTCTCCAGTTTTTTAATGTATCAGTTTTGCAATTGATGAGTTCTTTTATTGATGATAAAAGTGAGCCCTAGGGAAAATAAGTGGGCCAAATACCTCTTTGAAACTACTTATATTACTGGGAGTCCGGCGATAGTGAGAGCCAGGGTACAAGCCCGGGGGGTAACAGAGAGTGACCATAGACATTATTAGGATTGTTGAAAACATTGTAGAGAGGCAAGATGCTTTTGTGATTAAAAGTCTTTGGCAATAGGAAAAAAGAAATCTGCGGGGAAGGACAAAGCCCTGCCTCGCGTACTGTCTCACGTCTGGGGCCTTCGTAACAGGCTCCTTTGTTTTTGGCTCACATGGGAGTGACTTTCTTCTTGCCCCTTCCTCAGAAGAAATAAGATTTTGAGTCTTTCTCTGTATCAGAAGTAGTAGTCCGGCCAGACTGCTTTGTTTTCCTTAAGGAATAGGACTGTAGACACCAGTGGACCTGGTGACCTAAGCAACCCTTGAATACATCTCTAAAAGAGAAAGAAAGGGAAAAAGAAAGAGTACATGTCACAACAGTTTAAAACAGACTTATTTGGGTGTGTGGGTGTTGTGCTGTCTATTTGCTAGCTACCAGATTTAAGTTATTTTCTGTAAGCCTTAGTATGGGTCTGCAGAAAGGGAATAACAACACCTCCCTTTGTAGCTGTGTTGAGAGAACAGACATGGAAAGTGCTTCCTCTGGTAGAGTGTACCTGCTCTGCTGTCAGTAGTCTAGGGTGGAGATTTTCTGGGCTCCAGCTGGCTGTTCAGAACCTGTGTGGAGGAGGTCTCTTGCTTTCTGATCTTCAGCCAGATGTGAAGCAGTGGTCCTATAAAGGGATCCTGGACCTCAGTCAAAGCTTTCTCTGATCTCTCTGCTCATTTTTGGCCTTTGGTACAGGGCTAAGAAGGCACAGTTTTGTGCTGAAGTTCACTTTTTTTTTTTTAATTTCTTTTTTTTTTA
>NW_022196895.1:31471516-31483046 GCF_008632895.1 Mastomys coucha | reverse complement strand
TCAGAAATCCGCCTGCCTCTGCCTCCCAAGTGCTGGGATTAAAGGCATGCGCCACCACCGCCCAGCTGCCCTTTAATTCTTTAAAAAATATACCTCTTCCCTTTATTTTTTTTTAAGATTTATTTTTTATGTATGAGTACACTGTAGCTGTTTTCAGACACACCAAAAGAGGGCATCAGATCTCTATATAGATGGTTGTGAGCCACAATGTGGTTGCTGGGAATTGAACTCAGGACCTTTGGAAGAGCAGTCAGTGCTCTTAACCACTGAGCCATCTCTCCAGCCTGACTGCTTTTTTATTTAAGATTTATAGCTGATGAACTGGGTTTGGTGGTACATACCTTTAATCCCAACACTTGGGGCAGAGGCACTTGGACCTCTGCATTTGAGGCCAGCCTGATCTATATAGTTCCAGGACAGCCAGGGCTGCACAGAGAGACCTTACCTCAGACTTCTCTCCCCATAAAAATTATTTATAGCTGAGCTGGGTGTGAAGGCATATGCTTGTAATCCCAGCACTTGGGAGGTGCAACAGGAGAATCAGGAGTTTAAGGACATCTTTACATAATAAATCTGAAGCTAGCTTGGGCTACATGAGGCACTGTTTATCAAACCAAAACGGGTCTGATTGGTTGGCTGAGTTGTTTAGAGTGTGATTCTATTAAAACCAAAACAAACTATTTAAAGTCTTTATAACTGATAGAATGGGAGTAGATAAAATGCCTCAAAGCCATTTTCACCATACTAATCTCAAATCCGTGTATTTTACTTTTTTAAATTGAGCACCGTGACTATAGTGCCTATGCCTTGTTCTTTGGAATGAAGCCGGGTGAAACCTCATTATTCTGTGGGAAGCCAGTCTGACTTTGTAAAAAAAAAAAAAAGGAATTAGAGAATTTTCAAGAAAATGCTATTGTTTTAAACTTGTTGGCAAGCTTCTGCAGTTTCTTTCTTACCGTCTTATTGCTGATTCCCGTTACTGTGCTTCTCAGTTGTTACAGAAGCCACCTCCTATTTCTACCCGTCTCACTGCTCAGTCATTACAGAAGCCACCTCCTATTTCTTGCTTCTGGTTGCTGCTTGCTGACTTCCTATATGCAGTGTTGCACAGGGAACACAGACCTGGAGGCCTTCCGTGTTCCAAGCCTATGGCCTGAATTGTTACTCACCTGTCCCCTCTGTTCCTGATAAACCAGTGACATGCTGCATTAAGCATGCGGTGTGCTTGTGTCCCTGCCTGCTCTTTTGCCAGAGTATTCTGGGTGCCCTGCTTTATGCGGCAGAGCTTCCTTCTTTGGTGAGCCCCATTAACTCCTTATCGGTATCCCATAGCAACACCTTGGTAATTGAATCCAGCACTTCTTATTCTGGTTAGTTATTTGTCTCTTACTGTGTGAGCTGCTCAAGGACGTCGGGTACACTTTTATTTTGTGTCTCCTAGCATAATGCTGAGTATATTAGAGACACAATGAATGTCATTGAACTAACTTGGAACTGTTAAAATCCTCCTTCCTAGATGCCCAGCAGCAGTGAGTTCACCATGTTCTACTCTTAAGTCCACCATATCCAAAGCTGCCCGATTTCTTAGACTAAGTCTTATGCTCTTAACTAGATTAGAAACTCCTTTAGTGGGCAGTGGTGGTGCACGCCTTTAATCCCAGCACTTGGGAGGCAGAGGCAGGTGGATTTCTGAGTTTGAGGCCAGCCTGGTCTACAGAGTAAGTTCCAGGATAGCCAGGGCTACACAGAGAAACTCTGTCTTGAACCGCGCCCCCCCCAAAAAAGATTCTGAATCCTATTGGGCTGGTGAGATGGTTCAGTGGGTAAGAGCACTGACTGCTCCTCTGAAGATCCTAAGTTCAAATCCCAGCAACCACGTGGTGGCTCGTAACCACCCAGTAATGAGATCTGACGTCCTCTTCTGGTGCATCTGAAGACAGCTACAGTGTACTTAATTATAATAATAAATAAATCTAAAAAAAAAAAAGAAAAGAAATTGCTTTAGAGAGTATTCACTCTCATTGGTATTCACTCCTCAGCACAGTTTCTGGCACAGAGACGCTGTTTGATAAAAGCTTGTTAATACAGAACTCTGCTGTTTGGTCAGTTTAAGTATCTCTTCAGCAGAGCAGTTTCTTCTGTTGCTCACTAACTGGGAGTCAGCAAGTCAGTGTGAAGCAGCAAAGTAGGGTGGGCCTGTGTCAGATTGGAGTGTTTTAAGTGGTCCATGAGGGAAAGCTGCTTGTCTTGGGCAAGTATGGCTCTCATGACTTCATTGTCTTTTATGACAAGAGATGCTAGAAACAGATTTTTTTTTTTTTTTGGTACAGTCCCTGGGGGTTACCAAAGCCCATCTCTGGTCCGTTTTTCACCTTTAGGCTACCTGTTCGTGACCTTTGGGTAGAGACCAACATTTACATATTTAGATTATTCATAGAAGAGTAAGAGTAGAGGACATGCCTGGATGCTTTTGAGGGAGTTTTGGTGAAAGCCCGGCTCTGGCTAGAATGCCTGATTTTTTTTTAGATACTAACTCAGGCTCTTGGGCTGGTCTTGTAGAACATCACTTGAGCTCTCTGCTCCATTCACCCATGTATTCTGACTTTGCTGGGTTATGAAAAGCAACTTACAATATTAAACTGTGTGTGTGTGTGTGTCTGTGTGTCCGTGTATGGCATGTACACATGAGGGCAGGTGCCCTCGGAGGCTAGAGACATCTGATCTGTTAAGAGTTACAGGCAGTTGTAAGTTCTCTGACATGGTTGCTAGGCACCTAACTCAGCTCTTTTGTGAAAGCAGTATATGCTCTTAAAAAAAAAATTAAAAAAAGATTTATTTGTTTTTATTTATGTGCATTGGTGTTTTGCCTATATGTATGTCTGTGTCAGGATGTCCCCCTGGAACCGGAGTTACAGACAGTTGTGAGCTGCCATGTGGGTGCTAGGAACTGAAACTGGGTCCTCTGGAAGAGCAGCCAGTGTTCATAACTACTGAGCTATCTCTCCAGTCCAATAAAATTTCTCCCCTCCCCTCCTCTCCCTTCCCCTCCTCTTCTTTTGACACAGGGTTTCTCTGTGTAATAGCCTTGGCTATCCTGGAACTCACTTTGTAGACTAGATTGGCTTTAACCTCACAGAGATCCTCCTGTCTCTGCCTCCCAAGTTCTGTGATTAAAGGCGTGGGCCACCACCGCCCTGCACAAAATGCTATTTTATGTGATACTTAGAGCATCTTTATTTTATTATAGTAAAAATGTGTGGCTTACAGAGTCTGTCAGGACCACACAGCTGCTGTACTGTGACTGACCAGCAGCCTTACCTCATGTCCGCTTGCTTTGCTTTCGTTCTTGTGCTCTGGTTGTCATCTTCTCTGGGTTTTCAGAGCTGTTTCAGCTGGGGCAGGAATAAAATCCTCATGTTTCTGCTTTTCTTTTAAGCCTTTCTAACTCAGGACTCTAAATTACATTGGCGTTAATAGGGGTCAGTAGTATCGCTTTCATTTTCAGGGTGAGGTGACACTAAGGCTCTGTAGGGATATTCTTTTAGGGGAGTTAGATAGCCTGGTTCCCTGTTCTTTGCTGAGACTATCGCTGCTACTAGGGAGAGAGGGCTTTGTTTCCAGGTTACAAATCTTTTTAGCAAGGAAGTAAGTATGGAATAGAATTGGAAGGACGCATGTAGTCCTTGGATATGCTGATTTAGTGCTTCACAACCCAGAGAGAGTGAAAGTCATAAAGTGTGCAGGATGGCTTTGGATTAATATCCTGACGGCATATGGCTTGGCATGTAGGACATTCCTTGGAGGCTTCCTCAAAATACTAAGCTTTCCTTTGCTGGGTGGCCTCTTCCTATAGGGCTTTCTAGCAGCTGATGTACACCTGAGTGAATCATCAGCTTTCCTAAGCTTCAAAAACCCACACTTAACTGTTGGAAGAAGTCCTCCTATGGAAGGCAAAATGAATATAGCCCCCTCAGACAGAGCTCTAATCATCCTCTGCTGCCCCTGGATTTGTGCAGGCTATTCACCTCCATTAGAAACACCAGTCTATCTGTATTGCTGGTCTCTTGAGACATATGCATTATAAATCACCCTCCCTCATTACTCTGCCCCTCCTGAGGTCAAGGGCGTGAAGGTCTCTGGCAACTCTGGGGTGCATGAGCACCCTGTTGGGAAGGCTCATTTGTTTGTAAGGACTAAGCAGAAATCCTTGGCATGAACCTCTGCTATTTCTACTTGAATCAAAATTTAAAGTTCTCAAACATAGTTCTTTGCATTACTGATGTAGCTAGGAGTTGGGGAGTTTTCCGTCTGAAAAATTTGTTCTGATGTGTAGAGGTCATGTTCATATCTCCCCCCCCCCATGTTCTTGTGTGTGCTGGTGCATGTGTGTCAGGGTATGTGGCATGTGGATACCAGCTGTCATCAGAAACTATTAATTTTTTAAAATTTTTTTATTTTGAGACGGGTTCTCTGTAGCCTTGACTGTCCTGTATGCCCTTGCTACATAGAGCAGGCTGGCCACTCAGACATGTCTGCCTCTGCCTCCCGGGTGCTGGGAATTAAAGGCACCTTTAATTAAACGCCCCCTACTCTCCACTAGCAACCTTGTTTTTTTTTTTTTTTTTTTTTTTTTTTTTTTTTTGGGAGGACAGGGTACTTCACTGGGAGCTGGGTCTTGCCAATCAGGCTGGCACTATCCTTGGCACTGCCTTTTTCTGCCTCCCCTGGCCTCCACTAGGCCTGGCTTTTTTAATGTGGGTACTGGGGATTAAACTGAGGTCTTCATCCTTGTGCTGAGGGCACTTTGCCAACCAACTCTCTCCCCAACCAAGATCTGTGCTGTGCCAAAATGATGTCGGGGTACACCAGCTGATAGCTTAGTTATGGCTTCTGCAGACTTAGCTGCTCACCCAGATTGCAGTTCCAGGGGGCTTCCATAGACGTTTGAAATTCATAAAAAGTGTGAATCAATAATCCCAGTTAGCAAGCTCTAGAACATGGCTACCAAGTTGATTTGTGTGAACTGGTAAGAACATTCTAAGAAATCAAAGCCAGCTTGCCTTGGTGTCGCCACTTTACCAACCAGCGGAAATAAGGAGGCGACCACGAACCCTTCTCCAAGCAGTTTATTCAGGAACCTTGTACTACAAAATCATTCGTTCATCTTTTCTTCTTTCTTTTTTTTTTTTTAAAAAGATTTATTTATTTATTATATGTAAGTACACAGTAGCTGTCTTCAGACGCACCAAAAGAGGGCGTCTGATCTCATTATGGGTGGTGGTGAGCCACCATGTGGTTGCTGGGATCCGAACTCAGGACCTTTGGAAGAGCAGTCAGTGCTCTTACCCGCTGAGCCATCTCGCCAGCCCCATCTTTTCTTCTTTCTTAGCTAGCTTCTCCTATATTCTTCTATGTCTTCTTACATCTTACTAGTTACATCTTACTTCTTACATCTTACTTATTTCTATCTTACTTCTTCTATCTTACTACTTACATCTTTACATCTTACTACTTCTATCTTACTACTTACATCTTACTTCTTTCTTCTTACTTACTCCTATTTCCTACTTACTCCTATTCTTACATACATTCTTACTTCTATCTCTCCAGCCCCCAGCCCTTGTGGGTTAAATACTTTCCCTGGTCCCAATCAGCATTGGCTACGTGGCAAAACATAATAGGCTACGAGAAATCATGCCAGCTTGCATTGTAAACTGGAGGCACTCAGCTTTTCCAAATAAAGGCTTGTTTATCACAATGCTCTCTGCTCTGGCCGGAGACCAGGTGTTCAAAATATATAGGATGGCAGCTGCGGCTCGCTCCCCACACCTTGGGAGGAAATCAAGACAGTGTGGTAGAAAGCTTTTGGGTCATTGTATTGGCTAGGCTATGCCCAGGTTCAAACCAGTTGCTTGCTGGGAGACTTCAAAGGCTGTTTAACCTCTTTGCTCTTATTTCCTCATTCACACCCTGTAGAGGTTTCAGGTATATACATAGTAAGTAGGCACATGGTCACTGTTTGTACCATTTGACCCCCTCTTCTCTTTTACCTCTTCCCTCTTCCCCAGTGTCCTTCAAGGGCCCTTCAGTCTGTTAGGACACCAGCTATGCAGATACCCACTTTTAATCTCAGGCTCTCCTTTAGTTTTTTTTTTTTTGGAAGCCATGGATCTTCTGTTACAGATTTTAGTAACAGATTCTAGTTCTTGTAAGTCACTTCCAACCCAATATCCTTTACAGTTAGCGGTTAACCTGTTATTTGCCGAGCACTGTATGTCAAATTTGTTTAGCTGTTGGGCGGTGGTAAAGAAGACAGATGTGGTCTTTGTCCTCAGGAACACCTCTCTGAACTCGCTCCTCAGATGGCTTACTTTTGATTAATCCTGTTCATTCTGTGTGGTTGTCTGTGGGTTTCCTCCTGAGAGGGCAATCTTCTCCTTAGTCCTAGGGGACAGTGCCTCTTTGTGTTGCATGGGCTTTGCCTGCTGGCTCGCCTGCTCCCAAGAGATGAAAGCAGTGTGCTGAAGCAAAAGGAAAAAGCCCCTACGGCCACTACTACCTCAGCCACACAAATCCCACTGAGCCTGTGCTTGGCATTCCTGAATGTCCCTTTTCTCCTTGTACACAAATTATAGTGTTCACTGGTAATTTAAATTCAAATAACCTTCCACCCCCTCTCCTCCTTAAAAAATAAAATAAAATAAAATAAAGCCTGTGTATTACAGAGTAGAGAACAAAGCAGGCCAGGCATGGTCTCCTGCTGGGGTTTGTTTTCTCTTATGTTTTTAGCTGGCTTTGCTGTGGGTGGTCTTTGCTTTAATAGGGCTGATATGTAGTTCAGGTATATTGATATTCTGTAGTTATAGAGTCCTATCTTTTCCAGCCTTGTTTATCATAAATACTGTGGCAGGTAAATTCAGGGATTCTGGCTGACACGTCGGCTTCCTGGTTTGCCTCTTTGCTCCAGACTTCATCGAGCCCCTGGCGGGCTCTGCATAAAGAAGGCTCTGTGGTCAGGGTGCTGATGCTTTGCTTCAAAATAGGAGCCGGAAGATAGCGTTCTGTTATTCTTTCCTCTCCCTATTGCCGGTTTCACTGGCAGTTGCCAAGAAATGTGTATGGGGAAGCAGGCAGAATAGCTCTCTGGGAACCATTTATTTGAGAACACCCAGTGGAGAAATGGATTGTCCTTTTCACCCTCTCTTGCTGTGGTGTGACATTGTGATTTGGGACTGCTTGTCCCTCTGCATATGTATATGACACATCCAGCCTTGTTGGTGTTTTCCACAGTAAATCGTTTTCTGGTTGGTGTTTCCCTCAATTCCTTCATCTTCCTGGGAGACTGGGCAGGTATGCGGACAATTAGGGGACCCAGCTGAGCCTCTTGTTTCTAGGGTCCTAACCTCCAAAGGCCTGGTGAGTGATCCCAGATACACCCCATTAACATCATCAGGCTGATCATTTGCAGTATTTGGACTTATTGTCGTAAAGAGTCATACTAGAGGCTTGGTTGGAAAGGAGAAGGCATGACATAATTATTGCTTCTGTACTAGTTTAACCTATCAGCCTTCAGATTGTCAAGTGCAGGAAAAAAGCACAATAATGTTATTATAATGGAATAATAGTTATAATAATCTGCTGACACAGACTTTGATAAGAGGCAGATTCTGAAATAAGTACATGGGGAGGGGCTAACCTTGAACTACAGCACAATGAGTGGGTATCATTCTTTGTAGATGCCGTATAGATGACAATTGAAGTATGAGGTTGTTACCCTCTCCACATAGGTGGAAGAGCTATGGAGATGTCAGATTGGGTTGTATACCCTGCAGGTACTTTCTGAGGAAGTTGGGGAGCACAGTGGACATTGGTTTAAGGTGCTTTGGACTATGGGATTATCATCTCAGTGCGCAGCAGCAGTGGCTCCTGGGAAAGGCAGAGACTTCTTATTTGAGAGAGGGTCATTTGTTTTTTATTTTGGCAACATGGTGTCATTGTGTAGCTCTGGCTGGCTTGAAACTTGCAAGGTAGATCAGGCTACTCTTGAACTCTCGGAGATCCACTTGCCTTTAACTCCTGAGTGCTGGGATTACAGGTATGCACCACAACATCTGTCTTTTAAAAGAGATTTATTTTTAAAAGTGTAAATATGTGGGTCTGTATGTATATATGAGTGCTGGTGTCTGTGAAGGCTACAGGCATCAGATCCCTATGGAGTTGGAGGTACAGGTGGTTGTGAGATGTACAGTGTGGGTGTTAGAAATTGAACTTGAGTCATCTGTAAGAGAAGTATGTGTTCTAAATTATACAGTAAAATTTCCAGGACCTCATTTAGGGTTCAGGAAATTCAGCCTCATCTAGTGTTGTAGAGTGGCTACCATCTTCATTAGATCAGCTGTGCTTGATTGTGAAAGACTGTCCCAATTGATCTAGCTTGGTGGTGGTTGATACTCCCTCATTATCAATAGAGAGTGGAGAGGGCCTTTGGACCCTCACTTCAGGTTTCAGCCACTCCTCCCAAGTATTTGTATGCAACTCTGACCTAATTGTATCTGGGATCTTGGAAGGTGCTAGAGTATTAGGCTGGGGAATGTTAGCTGAATCTCCATGCATATGGGGAAGCTACCATGCATGCTGGGTGAAGACTCTCTAGTGTGGTTGCTTCATGGTCATCTGTGCTTTTGTAAACAATCCCTACTGTCTTTGTTAGGTTTTACTGCTGTGAACAGACACCATGACCAAGGCAAATCTTATAAAGGACAGCATTTAATTGGGCTGGCTTACAGGTTCAGAGGTTCTGTCCATTGTCATCAAGGTGGGAACAGGGTGGTATCCAGGCAGGCATAATGCAGGCAGAGCTGAGAGTTCTGCATCTTTAACTGAAGGCTGCTAATAATGGAAGACTGACTTTCAGGCAACTAGGGTGAGGGTCTTAAGCCCATGCCCACAATGACACACCTACTTCAACAAGGCCACACCTCCTAATAGTGCCACTCTCCAGGCTGAGCATATACAAACCATCACACTTACCCATGTAAGTCCAGTAGAACTTTGGTGGATCATACTTTGGCTTGTTGTTGGGTCCTTGTGATAAATGATTTGTTTTGTTTTGTTTTGTTTTGTTTTTGTTTTTGGAGACAGGATTTCTCTGTGTAGCCCTGGCTGTCCTGGAACTCACTCTGTAGATCAGGCTAGCCTTGAACTCAGAAATCCTCCTGCCTCTGCCTCCCAAGCGCTGGGATTAATTAACCACCACCCAGCTTAATGAATGACACTTACATCTTCCCAGGGAAAGGATTATTACAATAGCCCATAGCTTCAGATGATGACTCACAGGAAATGCAGATGCACTGCATTTAGTCTAAGCCAATGTGATGGTCTTGGTGTAGAAGACAGGCTTTTTCTTTTCCAGAGTTGCATTCCCAGTTCTAGCTAGGAAGATGGTGATGAAGGGGTAAGGAAACACATGATGTATAAGGCACTGAGATATGAGAAAGTATTTGGATTTAGGGTGATCTAGTTTGATTTTGTTGGCATTGCTATTGGACTAGTTGCTTAATCTTGCATTATATCAATGATCCACATATATGTTCCTGACTTGCATTAATATTCCTGTATCTATAAGGAATCTTTCACTATGCCTGGCACTGTGTGGTGCTCAGTAAATATTTCCATCTGTCCGTATTCCACTCTTGCCATCTAAATAATAGAAAAGTAGGCGGAAGGTCCTCCAGCTTTTGCAGAAGAGAATTTTGGCCTCAATTAGAGCTTTGTATGAACTTCTGAGCTGCCAATGTTGCTTTGTGAGCCATGATCTATAATCCTCTGAAGCTGCCTCATCAGGGGACACTTTGATAGTTAATGTTTGTACATTCATGCTTTCTACAAGAAGTAAAGAGAGGGTTTAAAGTCCCTTAGGGAGCAGTGTACCTGCCTTTGCAGCCTTTCTTCCTTTCCCTTTTCCTTTGGGTAGGTCACTTGGGGGCACTGCCTGCCCTGGGGATCATTCATTTCTTGCAAGGGCGGCTGGTTGTTTGGCTCTGTGTCTTTACTGGGTAAAGAATTTTGTGTTTCTGCTTTGGCCTCTGCTGTGGACTTTTATTTTGGAAGACCAGATAGAGCACACAGACAAGGTGATATCTTTTTAGACTATTTTTGGCAGTAGGCCAGCTTGTCACTATGGTTACCGCCCTTGGAAGAATGGCCGGACATAGAAAGTAACTTCTGTAAGAAATTTGGAAAAGAAGGGGGAAGGGAGAAATGATTGGGCTTAAGGTCATTTAGGGAGAACAGCTTCTCTAAGTAGAATCTTTTGATTTGGAAAGTTTCATTTCCTGTCTCTGAAGTTTTGCCTTTTTAATAATAAACTTATACAGAATGTCTGTTACATTCCTCATACTTTGAGGCCCAGAGATTCCATTCATGAACTTTTCAGATATAGTTCCTATTAGAGTGTATTTATGAATGTCCACATTAATCAAAACAGTGACCCAAATAAAAAACTATAACAGTGTATTGAGAGAAAGGAATGGCATACCATCAAAATATTTGGTAGGGATCTTCTGGGATGAAGACCGAATCCAGGAAGGTTATCCTGAGATGATGTTTGAGTAAAATTATGAAGAACAAATAACTCTCTACACAGTGTGACATTGGGATGAGGCTTTCAGACAAAGGCCCAGCAAAGGCCCCGGCCACTTTTTTCTTATGATAAGTACCTGAGAAAAACAACTTAAAGAACAGTTAATGAGCCTGACCCACAGGTTTAGATGCTGCAGTCAATAGTCTTTGGCTTCTTGATGCTGGGCCTCTGGTGAGCAGGATATGGTGATAAGGCATGCAGTTAGAAGCTTCTCATCTCATGCCTGACAGGAAGCAGACAAAGACAAAAGACATCAGAACAGACATGCTCCTTAAAGATTCTTCCCAGTGGCCCCCTTCCTCCACTTAGGCCTTGCAATAGTCTGTTCAGATTGCTAATTTATATTTTTATTTGTGGTGTGTGTGTAGGTGCACGTGAGGCTAGAGGTCAGTCTTTAGTGTTGTTCTTCAAAGTATTATTCACCTGTTTCCTTGAGACAGGGTCTCTCGTTGGCTTGGTAATCCCTGATTAGGCTAGTGAGCCCCAAGGATCTTCGACACTGCCTCCCCAGTGCTCAAATTACAAGTATGTGCTACCACACCTGGTCTTTTTTGTGTGAGTTCTGGGCTCACCAGGTTTGTTTTGTACAACAAGCACTTTATTCACTGAGCCATCTTGATGGTCCTATTTTTATTTATTTGGTGTGTGTGTGTGTGTGTATGTGTGCTGTGGCACTCAGAGTTGGTTCTGATTTTACCATGTGGGTTCTAGGAGTAGAGCTCAGGTGATCAAGCTTCGCAGCAAGTGTCTTTACCTGCCAGCCATCTTGTCTGCTCACTGTTCCTGTTTTTCTTTTTTGCTTTTTGCTTTTTGCTTTTTGCTTTTTGTTTTTTGTTTTTTGTTTTTTTTTTAAAGACAAGGTCTCACTATGTAGCTCTGACTGTCCTT
>NW_022196895.1:31454822-31470577 GCF_008632895.1 Mastomys coucha | reverse complement strand
GGGGGCATGGTTAGGGGGAAGGGGGCATGGTTAGGGGGAAGGGGGCATGGTTAGAGGGAAGGGGACACGGATCTCTTTAGATTGCTTGCTGCTGATTAGGAGTGTTGCATCCCTTGGAGCAAGTACAGTCTTCCTCATCAGGATATCCAATTTCTTCTTCTCATCTCTTTGCTTATGGCCACTTGACAGACCACAGCAACAGGAACCAGCAGCAGGGGGAGCAGCAGCTTCCCCAGCCTTGCAGGGCTCTGACATTTTTAGACCCTCTCGAGAGTCCCCAGAATTCCAAATGCAAGCTGTCTTCAGGTGGCAGAATCATGCCCATCTCTGCCAAAGCATGAGCCAACTCAACAGTCAGCTGCTGTGGGCAATCTGAAGCAGCCTCATATCCCACCCCTGGGATTCAAACAAAAACATAGCCCCATAACACAACTGGGTTTTAAAACCAATACTCTTGATACAGAGATCTGCCTGCCTGTGCTGGGATTAAAAGATGAAAGGAGTCACCATACCTGGCTGGCTTTTGTTCCTTTGAGTCAAGGTATTGCTGTGTGGTTGACTAGCCTCAATCCTCTAGTTGTCTTCTTGCTTTAAGCCTCCTGAGATTATCCTCAAGTACCTCCATGTTCAACCTCACAAATGTAAACAGCAGCATGCTTTACTTCTTCCCTGTGTATCAGTCCGATTAAGTAGACACCCAGATTTACCATCACAGTTGGGTGAGGTGGTGCATGCCTATAGTCCAGCATTTGGGGGCAGAGGCAGGAGGATCAGGAGTTCAAGCCAAGTGTTGACTACATGAAAGTCTACTCCCCACACTCAAGATTATAGTTAGGGCTGTGGAGCTTATTGAGGAGCAGAGAGTATAGCTAGAGCACAGAATCTGAAAGGAGGTGGATGACCAGGTGGTGATGTCGAAGTTGGCTTGTGCCATTGACTCTGATTAGTGTTTGTTTGCTTTTTTAACCTTTTTCCTTTCTTCCTTTCTTCCTTTCTTCCTTCCTTCCTTCTTCCTCCCTCCCTCCCTCCCTCTTTCTTTCTTCCTTCCTTCCTTCCTTCCTTCCTTCCTTCCTTCCTTCCTTGTTTTGTTTTATACAAAAAGTCCCTCCTAGTTCCTCAACCCTCTGACTTACACAGTGGAGAGAACAACTACAGCTCATTCCTGATACTCTATACATTGACTGCTGCCAAGAGAACGTGTGTACACCTAGGCAGGTCAGCCATGAAGACACCTCACATTTATTTGTCCAGAAGGAACGCTTTGCGAGGGCGTGTGGTTGTGGAGGAGTGAGATGATTGGATTTGTAATCCATTGGGTGGGTTTTGATGAAAAGGAGAATGAGAATCTGAACAGGAGTATTGCTGGAGTAGATTGCTTATTTTTCTTCAATCTGCAAGTGGATTTTTGGATTACTTGGGAGAAGGATGAAAGGCCAGGGTAGGGGAAGAGGTGGGAGGATAAGATGTAATGAAAGCACAATATATTCATATGTAAGTGTTATAGGGAAACCTCACCAATACTTTACAGTAGTATACATTAATAATTATAATAAAATGAATAGGAAAATATTCTTTCCCTCTTGACTCAGGCCCTCTAAGTGTCTTAGTGTATTGTGAGGGCTAGCCGGCTACTCAGTAGACATAGTGATCTAATTTGCATCATTCCACCTGCATAGAAGACCTGGAATTTTCAGATCTGTCACTTGCTAATGTTTTACAGCTTCAGAGCTTATTTGTAACCTGCTATGTCACCAGTTTTCTGTTAGCTGTCATTTCTGGGTGGGAGCTACTTCTTTAACCTTGAACCCTGTTAGCCATTGGTCTTGGGCTTCCCTGAGGTGCAGTGTCAAGCTAGCACAGGTAGCACCCACAGATGGTATAGCATTTGGTTCTAGCTGGCATGAGGGTAGCGAGAATTTTGGATTCTTTAAAAAAAAAAAAAACCACAGAAATAGGAATGTGCCTTTGTTTTAACCCCAGGTGTGGGGACATGGGGCTGCTTCAGACTGTCCACAGCAGCTGCCTATGATTTGCCTCGTGCTCTAGCGGAGGCGTGATTTTTGCCAGCTGCAGATAGTTTCTGTGATTGTGTGACATTTGGAATTCTGGGGAGTTATCAAAGGGTATATAATGCTAGGGCCCCAAGAGGTTGGCAGGTTGTTGCTGTTTGGCTGCTATTGGTTGTCGGTTGCCGTTGGTTGTGGTTTGTTAAGTAGTCATGTGCAAAGAACAACAAGACAAATTAGATATCCTGACAGTGAAGACCAAACTTGCCCCAAGGAACCTGAGACACCGCTTTACGTGGCCCCCTTCCCTTTTAGCCTTTTTTCTCTCCTATCTAGTATTAGGAGGGTGAAAGGGTGGAAGAAAAGGGGTGAAGGGTAGAAAGAAAGAAGAACCCACCAAGTAGCAAAAGACCAGATACAGGTACACATATTCTTCCCTGGCAACAGCTAATGTCTGGAGGGCCAGAAACAAAATGGAATTGCTCCCACTGTGGCCAGGAAGATAGAAGTAGGTACAGGAGGAGTTGTGGTATAAAGTTGCTGCCAGAAAATTGTTAAGTACATGATGGGTAATTTCAGACCCTTGGCCTTTAGGGTCCTTCCTCCATGATACTGTGGTTCTACCCACTGCTCCTCTCAAGTACATGGGAAGGCTGTGCTACAACATGGCGATTAAGAGGGTAGTCCTTGGCGTTAGGCTGACTTGAGTTAGACTTGAGACAGAAAGCTCCAACAGGGTGCAGTTTCATCCTGGGAGAGAAGCAGGCACCAGACTCCTCGTGAAAGCTGTGATGTGGGTTAGCCTAGTAGAGCTTTGGTGGCGGGATCACTCAGAATCTTGGGGGCCCATTATAGCTGGAAGGCAGAAGATAGAGTAAATCAAATTGTTCTTCAGTGTTAACTTTAATCTTTGTCCTGTTTGGGTTTGAAGTATGTGATAATTTGTGCTCTTAGTTCTGGTCTGATGACCCCACTTTTCTTTTCTTTTTTTTTTTTTTTTATTGATTTAAGTTTTATTGCAGTATGATGAGAAAAGATAATTTCAATTTATCTGAATTTGTTAACATTTAAAAGCACAAGTAAACAGAACTACATCACCTTCTTCTTTCTCTTTTGTACCCCAACTCCTCCCAGAGACCCCCCTTCAATACCTGCAATACCTTTCATTTTTTTATATTCTTTAAAGTTTATAAAATATTGTAACAGTAAAAGTGAGTATTATAAAAGTTGTTTGATATTAAACAACAATCAATTGAACAGTCTTATGTAGATACTTGTCTACAGAAATATGGAAAATACATACATTTTTCTCAATATAAATTTTAAATAACTCCAAACATATTAACTGTATGATATTTTAAATTAATATATCTATTAATTTTTTTAAAAAAATGAACATAAATAGATAAAGACTTTTTGCTTGTTTGTTTTGTTTTTAGTAGAGCTTAAAATCTTGGCTCTTACTGTGATATAAACCCCAAATAAGAACAATTTTTAGGGGCTGGAGAGATGGCTCAGAGGTTAAGAACACTGACTGCTCTTCTGAAGGTCCTGAGTTCAAATCCTAGCAACCATATGGTGGCTCACAACCATCCATAATGAGATCTGATGCCCTCTTCTGGGGTATCTGAAGACAGCTACAGTGTGCTTACATATAATAATAAATAAGTAAATCTAAAAAAAAGAACAATTTTTAGACATTGGAGTTCATTGTAATAAGGCTGTACTTCATTGACCCTCACATCACCAAAGGATTTTACCTCCATAGTAGCTAAGCTAAGGGTTGACAGTTCTGCTGCACCAAGGAATGAATTGTAGGCATGATTTTTGGATATAGATTTCCTGCAATGGTCAAAGCTATTTGACTTGAGTGGTTGTCTTCATTCTCAGCCCATAGGGAACAGGTAACATTCATGTAAGTGTGTATTAAGATGGTCTAACCATGAAGTCATTCACCAACTGTCTCAATGAACAGTAGTTCTGCTTGGAGGATGGCACAGACTCTAGGTAAGGGTAAGAATCTGGTTCATTGGCTGAGATGATTTTGAAAAGTATCATCTCAGAGAAAGAGTAACTTATAAAGTCCTCTTCTTCAAAATTGATACAATAATTACAAACATAAAGCAAAGCATTCAGTCTCACTCTTTGCTGTTCTTTTACAAGCCACCTCCCAAGTTAATTGTCTATGTTTCTTTTGGTTGTATAAATAATTTTGAAATATGTAAGCTGTTCTGAAAACCATAGTATAGTGTAAAAACACCAAATAAACAATCCTACTAATAGAGAGGCTGAGATATGAGAAGCATGATTTCAAGACCATTATGTGGTACACAGCAAGGCACTGTCACGTACAATCAAGCAGAAAGTGTACATGGTTTGTACAATATTGGACTTATTTCTCCAATTACCAAATTAGAGAGACCACTGGATGACAGCCAACAAATTTCTAATTCCTCATATTTTTCAATTTCAATCAATTAGGATATGTTGGTAATATTAATTTTCATATTAAGAGATATTAAGGAGGGTCTGGAGAGAAGGGTGGTTAAGAGTACCGACTGCTCTTCCAAAGGTCCTGAGTTCAATTCCCAGCAACCACATGGTGGCTCACAACCACCCATAATGAGATCTGACTCCCTCTTTTGGAGTGTCTGAAGACAGCTACAGTATAGTTACATAAAATAAATAAATAAATCTTTTTTAAAAAAAAGAGAGATATTAAGGAAAAGTAATTGTTACTTCCTGTTATTTTTGTTGTTAGAGGTGGAATTATGTTTGTATGTGACCCTACTTTTCTTACTGTATCTTTGTAGTAAGTTTTGAAGTAAGGAAGGTGGCTGTTGTTCTTTTTCTTTTATTTTGCAGTGGCGTCTTGTACTATATCCCAGACTGGCTTCAGCCTTAGCATCCAGGAGACTGGGCCATATCATAGCCTGGGACACTGGGCCATATCATAGCCTGGGACACTTACTTTTTTTTATTTGATTGACTTGTCATTACATCTCAGTTCTGCTGTATTTTTTTCCTGATTTTATTTTATTTATTTTATTTTATTTATCCTTGATGAATTCTGCATCATGCATGCCAATCCTACAGATCTTCCTGTCCTTTCCATAAGAAAACAAACAAACAAACAAACACCCCATCTTGTCACGGTAGGCGTGTCACACCTTTTGTCCACACATCTTTACTTGCAAATGTTCATTGCAGTGAGTCATTGGTCTAGCATTACTAGATCCTCATGGGATTTCTCTCAGATATCCTGTTGTTGCCCTGTGTCATTGAGCTTTGGTTCTGCAGGAGCAGCTCCTTCATGTGTTCTAATAGTTCACAGATGGGGTAGATATTGGAGTAGGCCAAGTCAAAGTCCTAGATCTGGGCCTGGGTGTTACCTGAGTTGGTCAGCCCACCAGCTCTCCTGCTCTCTTGCCACCCAGCCAGTTCTCCCTCTTTGCCCAGGTGAGAGGTGAGGCTAGTTCTCATGCAGTCATGCCGTGGGGGGCAGCTCTCCTGCACCCACACCACCAAGGGCCAGCTTTACGGTATTGCCCGGGTGAGGTGCTGGACTACTCTCCTAAGTGCTGCAGCTGATGAGGTGTGGGGCCAGCTCTCCTGTGGTCACGCACTCAGGAGGAGGTTTTGCTGGTATGAAATGATGAGTTAACATAACCATTTCTCTTAATCCATTTCCTGTTGCTATAGCAAAATACCTAAAATTGGATAGTTTGTAAAGGACAGAGGTTTATCTTAGCTCATAGTCTGAAGTCTGAGAAATCAAGAGGATGGGCCAGCATTGTCTTGACTGGTAAGATCCTCATGTTGCTTTAACTCATGGCAGAAGGTATGAGGGCAAAGGGAGCTTGTGCAGGAGAGACAAGAAGTAAAGGGAAGCGACCCACTTCATAACAACCTAACTTTCTGGAGAACTAGACAATTCCTGCATGAGCTATATTAATTAATCATGAAGGTTGCATCCCCATGACATAATCGTCTCTTACCATTCTTCTATTTCTGAGAACTTTATTTGCTACTCATTTTTTTCCTTATTTTATTTGTATGGGTATTTTGCCTACCTGTACACCTGTGCACCATGCACGTGTGTATAGTGCTCTTTGAGGCCAGAGAGGGCATCAGATCTCCTAGAACTGGAGTTACAGATGGTTGTGAGCCAGCATGAGGGTGCTGGCAATTTGAACCTGGGTTCTCTGGAAAAACTGCCAGTGCTCTTAATTGCTAAACCATCTCTCTCCAACCCCAGCTACCAGATTTTAATACGATTTTTTTTTTCTGAAACTAGTATGTAAAACCAGAGCACCACCTGGCATTATCCTTGTCTGCTTGCTTCTTGTTGACTGCCTGCTCTCCCTCCGCTTGCTGTATGCATAGTGAGTGTGCTATCTGCCCTACAGCTGTATTCTTGTTGTTTGGATCAGTATTAGGCGTAAAGTAGATGACTAACATTTGTTGAACGAATGGGCTTGTAAATGACAATATGTTCCCTTATAACTCAGAACCTGGGCTTACAAGTGTTCATATTCATACTGTGTTGTTTCCTTCTTGTTCATTACTTATTAAGTGCCCCCACCCCCTATAGTGGGCACATCTGAGGAGATGCTGTCTTCCCCCTGCTTTATTTTATGTAGCTCTTTTCTTTCCTGACGCTTGTTATTGGAAAGAAGAGTTTATGGTTGCTGTGTTCTGAGCATTGATTTTTAGGTTTTGTGTTACAAGGAAGCAAGCTTTAATGTATTTGCTTGGAATAAAATAAACACAGAAGCACACCAGGACATGGAAAATTTATTTCACTCTTGATTTTCTACTGACACTTTCTATAGCATTACTGAGGTTCTTAGACAAGGTCATTAGCCAAGAACTGACAGATTGAGAGTGGCCAGAGAGATGCGCACTCACAGAATGGAGGAGGGTGGCAGGGTGAGGCATGGCACAGTCAGGAGGGTGGGGCTTCTTTGCTGTGCAGTGGGTTTCCATGGCAGGTACTGGCTGTGACCGAAACCCTGGGCCGTGGGCCAGTTAATTGCTCTCACGTGATCGTAGCCTTGTGGGTTGTAGAGACTGTATAGGGGCTACAGCGGCTGCAGGGGAGCTGCTTAGTGATGGTGAGCCCATCTGAGAAGGTCAAGCAGTTCCTTTCTGTGCCAGGCTAGGGGCAGTGGAACCCTAGCCACTTCTGCAAATGTTTGAGACGGAGATGCTCTTGGCACTGAAAGTGTCATCCTTAGAGAGTAAAGCACCCACGGATGGCCACGAGCAAGAGAGTGTCTGGCAGTATTAGCCAGCTGAGCTGAGTTTGTAAAGGTTCTGTGTGATTTTTGAGACTAGAGCCATGGCAGGTGGGGTTAAGCCGCCACTAAGTTCCAATGTTGCAGCCACGTGCCACACATGCCTTCTCTTCCAGCTTTTAAAGCACACCATTTCCTTGCCTGACTTAGATGTTGGCTTATTTATGTCTCAAGTGAACAGCGGCTCTCTGGTCGGTTTCCTCCACTCTTCCCTCCCCTTCCTTGAAGACCTACCTACCTCGTGGCTGACCGAGGGTGCTGGCCACTGGTGCCCCTACTGCAGTCAGTTTCCTCACTGGCTGTTGTTACTAACCATGGTTTGTCTGGAATAACCTTCGATTTATATTTACATTTCCCCTAATGTTCATTTTTAACCGCTTCCTCTTTTCCTTTTAATGGAAGAATGTCAACTAGAAGCTAGCAAGGCAGGTTTTTGGCGGTTCTGGAGCCAGACAGTGGGTGTTAGGTAGAGTGGCTCTCACAAGTAACTTTCCCTGGACTTAGAAGTCATTTATTAAGTCCCCTCTTAATTCTTTTGCCTTCTCCTGTCTTTTCTAAGCTAAGTGGCCCCTATTCCTTTAATCCTTCCTCACTGACTCCATTTCTTGTCCCCTGTTGTTGTGCAGGTTTTGATCAAAGAAGTGTTGTTTTTCAGAAATTTTCACAGTTGTCTTCTGACAGGGTTTTAGGTAATAAATTTTGTTCCATCTTTCCCACTCAGAGGTTATACCATGTTGGGAACCACACCTTTGTCTGGTTTGCATCGTTCCCTGTTCTCAGATTACTGACTCTCAGGTGAGAACTCCTCCATGGTTGCAACTGTGTCTTCACAAGGCTTTGGTGGACTGGCTCCTGAGCTCCGTCCCAGGTTCTACACCCACAGCCCTGCTGTGTTTCCATAGCCTGCTGTGGGAACAGCTCTCAGATGTCTCTTACACATGTGCTCACACATGCAGGAGCATAACCAAGTTCTGAGGAAGACCCCTCTGTAAGAGGGAGCTCATCCTCATGCAAATGCCTTCCTTTGCAGCAAAATCCAGAGATTCTGAAAGATAGAATTAGTGACCCCCTCCCCCCAAGAGGCCTCAAAGCTCTTAAAATAAACCTTAAAAAAAAATCTGGTACTCAGAACCTCAGTTCTGAAAGCAGACAAATTGCAAACCTGGTACAGTCAGACTCTCCTTCTCTGATCTCTTTCTGTTTTTCTCTTGATTTATTTTAATATTCCCTTTCATGGTCTTAACCTTTCAGAAACTTGACTCAGGACTTCCTTGCCAGCTGCTGGCAGGAGAAGCAGCAGGACTTCCCGTCCTTTTTTTTTTTTTTTGCCTCACATTTCTTCTGTGTCCCTTTGCTTTGCTGCCCTAGTTCCTCACTGTCCAGCATTCTAGAGTGTCATGTGGCTTTGGAATTTTGATGGTGTAATTCTGGTCTAGTGATCTGGGTAGAACTTAGGAGCTAGTTTAAAAAATTATTAATTAGCCGGGCAGTGGTGGTGCATGCCTTTAATCCTAGCACTTGGGAGGCAGATGCAGGTGGTTTTTTAAGTTCAAGGCCAGCCTGGTCTACAGAGTGAGTTCCAGGACTGCCAGGGTTATACAGAGAAACCCTGTCTCGAAAAAATGTAAAAAAAAATTATTAATTAATTTTTGAGATTGGGGGGGGGTCTCACTATTGTAGCCCTGGCTGGCCTAGAACCTGCTATGGTATACCAGGCTAGCCTCAAACTCAGAGATCTTCCTGCTTCTGTCTCCTGAGTGCTGAGATTAAAGTCTTGTGCTCCCACATAGTTGTTATTCAAGTGCTGCTGAATGGGGGATGGTTCATCCCTGTCCCGCTAAAGCAGTCTTTCTTCTGCCCCTCTATCCTGTATAGCCTGTTACCAGGGGAAATGGTGAATTCTTTACCTTGATTAATTTGGAGTATTAGCCTATGAAGTTACAAAATATCATTTCAGAGCAAGATGTCAGGGAGGCTCCTTGCCGTTCCCATGGAACAGGTTGACCTTTCAGTTAATTTTTTCAACATCTTTGGGGACCCATTTGAAAAGAGCTCAAGCCGTAATTAGGACTAAGCAAAGAAAATGAATGCGAAACCAGAATGCCTAATAAGAAGCTTAAAAACCCAGAACCTCCTGATACATAATAAACAGGAGTTTGAACTTTGTTCTCTTATTTCTGCCTTTTTAGTTTAATTTTTTTTTGGTTTTCTCGCTTGGGCTTGAGGACTGTCTCTTATTTTCCTGTGGTAGAACAAGAATCTGACTGGTAACAGCCTGTGAGGCTCAGATGGGAGATGCTGAGGTAGACTAAGTCCAGGTACTGCAGACTGGTCATCCGGGAGGGCAAGCCTGGTCCATTTGCCCCCACAGAGTTTTCATGGATTAAGTATTTGCTAGAGGACTTTGTGAGGAGTGGAAGACATTTTCTGGATAGTTATTAAAAGTCTCTAGGACTCTGAACACTGTAGAGGCTCAAACCAAAGATCTGTGGGCTTGTCCCTCTGAGTCTTTGCATGTGAGAGTAGCAAGCCCTTCCCCTCAATTCCTTATAATCAGGTAGGCAATTTGATATATTTGACTGTGGTGGCACACATCTGTAATCTCAGCACTTGAGAGGCAGAGTCAGGAGGATAAAGTATTCAAGACCAGCTTCAGATACATAGCTAGCTTGAGGCCAGCCTAATACACGAAACTGTCTCGAAAATATTAAACACAAGGATTTGGTGGGCAGTAATCTAACTATGACCCAGGCTATTGCTGTCCTGCAATGTATTCATTCAAACTAGTCTTTTTTTTTTCTTTCAAGATTTATTTTTTTTATTGTTTACTTATTTGTCCATGTGCATGCATGGAGGCACGTGTTTTAATTTGTTAGCTGTCATTTTACTACATTAGTAATTCTAGGTTTTCCCTTTGTTAGTGTATCTAACTGATGCTTTAGGAACCCCAAACTGGTCATCAACAAAGAGTTAATAACATAGCAGCTATAGACAGAAAGAACATGATTATGTTTTTACAAAACAAAACATTGATGTATTTGCCACCTGCCTTTCTTTTCTTTTCCTTTCTTTTTCTGAGACAGGCCTCCTGTACCCTAGGATGGCCTAGGATGGAAGTGACCTTCACATCTTTTTGCCTCTACCTCCCAATTGGGATCATAGGTGCATAATACCATGCATGGTTTTCCTTTGAACTGTTAAAAATGATTAAAGCTGAACTGTACTTGTCAAAATTTAAAAATGTCTTATTTTAGGAGGTTATAACTTTGTCCTGACACTTTGTGTTTATTACCTTGCTTGTTATTTCCAGAGTGGGTTAACTTGAGGCATCTCTGTGCCAGTCTACTCAGTCCTGATATTCAACCTGAAAGCTTCCAGAGAGGGGCCATCTGGTGTTCCTTAGTGTCTCAAAGTGGTCAACAGCAGTCTCTTTTGGGGCAGAAGGGAAGGTGAGGTGCCTGGGGCTGATCCTGCCCTTTCCCTGCTCTGTGGAGAACAACAAACTGTGGATGAGATAGAGTGGAATATCACAGCTAGGAGCTGCTGGATGTGGGTGGCAGGTAAGTGCCCACAGTGAATTAGATGAGACCCTTTGTTAGGCTGGTGCAGGTGCTTTCTCGTGAGGATGTTGGATGCTCTGTATGTATTCATGAGAACACCAGCGAGTTACCTCAGTCTCTGCTATGTTGGCTCTGAGGGTAGAAGAAAGAGGAGGCTCCTCTACAGGAAGAGCTGTGAGTCCTGGCTGCTTCAGTTCTTGGCAGAGACACCCACAGGTGGAGAGTCTGATTTGGGAAGGCAGGAAAAGAGCAACACACAGTGCCTGAGAGCGCAAGCCTGGAGTCCCAGGCCCGAGGATCGGAGCCCGGCTTTACTAACCACTTGTTCTGGATTCCTGTGGCTGCTGTGTCCGCCGAGATCTGTTTTCTCAGAAGAAATGTCTGCTACTAGCCTGACACCAGATGTTGGCAGGACTGTGCTTCCTCTAGATGTTGGCAGATTCTGGTCTTTGTTTCTTTCTGTTCCTGGTGGCTACCAGTGTTTCTTGGCTACTGGCCACATCACTTTAAGTTTTCACAGGCAGCATCTTTGAATCAATGTTTTGCTTTGTCTTCATTGTCACCATTTTCCTAGTCTTCGTCAAGTCTTGCACTGCCTCTTTCTTTTTCATCTCTCTCTCTCTCTTTTTTTTTTTTTTTTTTTTTTTTTTTGAGACAGGGTTTCTCTGTGAAGCCCTGGCTGTCCAGGAACTCACTGTGTAGACCAGGCTGGCCTTGAACTCAGAAATCCGCCTGCCTCTGCCTCCCAAGTGCTGGGATTAAAGGTGTGCGCCACCACCGCCAGGCATCTTTTTCATCTCTTTTAGAAGAAAGCAAATTTATTGACTGTACCACAAGAATGAAGCAGGCATGGAAGAGACAGAAGAACCACCTGCCTGAGACAGTAGGCTGGGGAGCACCCAGAGGTGTTTTGCAATTCCTTTGTTTTAGCTAGACTTTGGGAAATCCCTCACCCTCACACTATTTCTACTATGCAAATGAGAGAAGTCCTGGCTGGCTAGCGTTTTGTTCTGGATGGAAGTTGGGCTTGGAGAGAGGCAGCTCTGGTAGAACGCTGTTGATTTCATTGACAGGGTTTAGTTAACATCATCCTGCTGCTTCCTGTTTGACTGGAACCAAGCCGCTGTTTTCTTGGTAGGTTTGCTTTTTGGAACAGCTTATCTTATAGGATTCTGGATAAGGACTTGTTTCTTTTCTGGACTCCCAGTCATGGCTTATCTTTTTTTTTAATGCAACAATATACCTTAAGCATATCCATGTATTCACCTCCCACTGTCTCCTTCCAATTCTAGTACTTAACCCAGCAACAGTTATGGCTTCACATTTCTCTCTGATGAAGCAACAAGCCCAGTCTCAGGTAGTTAATTGCAGGGTTTTTTTCTTCAGTAGCTTTGTGAGCTGTGCAGGGATGACACATTAGTCCTATCAGTTACTCATTAATCTGACCAGGACTCTGGGGTCTATGCAAAGAGAAACATATCTGGGGTGTTGTGATCATAAAAAGAGAAAGAGCAATAAGAATATCTTCTGGCGAGGTGTAGGGGAAGGGGGTGCCTCTTCAGGCCCATGCCGAGGCATCCCTTCCCCCTGAGGGACCAGACACACACCGGTATGGTATAGAATAGAGTTTATTTACGGCATGGGGAGGGGAGTTAAGAGGGTAGCAGAGTCAGAGAAAGGAAGAGAGAGGAGAGAGTAGAGAAGTAGGGGCCAGCCATGACCACATGGAGAGAGGGGGGAAGGGAATGGGGAGAGAGGGGGAACAAAGGAGCAAGAGGCAAGGGAGAGAAGCAGGAGTAAGAGAGGAGGGGGCAAGCAGCTCCTTTCATAGGGCCAGGCCTACTTGGCTATTGCCAGGTAACTGTGGGGAGGAGCATATCTGGCTGCTGCCAGGTATCTGTGGAGGTGGAGTTTAGACAGAATACCAACATGGGGTACTTTATTCGAAGGTTTGTGTTACATGGCCAGGGATTTTAAAGGCATTGAGCACTTTGGGTGATAGGAGCTGAAAGTCTTATCTGGAGATGGAACTGTTGTGCTCAGTCTGGTGTTTTGTGGTGCTGTGGGAATGGCAGTTGTCCAGAAGAGATGAAGAAGAGAAACTATGGATTAAGGGAGTAGCTGCTATAGGGTGTGTAGATTGTGTAGCAGCTGGGCATAGTGCTTGAGCAGGCTAAGGCTGTCCCAGGCTTTCAGATCCCATGAGTAGCCAGAGATCGCTGGTGGCTAGGAGAGGACTTTTCCACTGCAAGGTCTGTTAAGGAGGCTGGGTCTCTCACCTCTGAGGACTGTGGGGTTGTCTTGGAAAATAGGAAAGCCTTTGGATCTCACCAGAGTTGCTTCGGTCAGAAATTGTAGCTGCTAAACTACAATGGTATTCTCTGGGGGCCCTGAAGCAGAGAGGATGGTGGGATCCTCACCTCTCAGTATGCACAGGAACAGGGGGCCTGGGCACACCCATCTCCTCCTCAGGCCAATGCACAATGTAGAGATAAGGGGACACTTTATGAGAGTGGATTTCTCTTCTACTATGTAGGTTCTAGGGGTGATCAGGCCATCACTCTTGACTGACAGCACCTTTATCCATCAGCCATCACCTTTACCCACTAAGCCATCTTCGTGGCCCTATTTTTTTTTTTCTGAGATAGGATTTCACTAATATAGCTCACCACACAACTAAATAAATACAATAAAATTAATCATATATATTATTTTATTTATTTATTTTTTATGTATTCTACATGTATACTGCATGCCAGAAAAGGGCATCAGATCTTATTGTAGATGATTGTAAGTAACTATGTGATTGCTGGGAATTGAACTCAGGACCTCTGAGAGAGCAACCGGTGCTCTTAACCTCTGAGCTATCTCTTCAGCTCCAGAATTAACCTTACATTATAAGAAGAAAAATAGCTTACAAAACAACCCGAGCAGGCACAGGAGTCCACACAAAGCACCATCTTTATTTGAAGTAGGCAGTCAGGGACAACAGCAGCGCAGACTGGGGAGCTGACCGTGTCTTTGAACATTCATCTTGGCAGCTATTTAAGCAGATGACAAGAATTTACTGTACTTGGACTGAAACTGAATGATCAGGGTTGCAGAACAGACTGGGAGCTGAACTGAGACCCAGAATGTTAGAATATTTAAGCTCCCAAAACCATAAACATGTGTGCCAAGTTATCCCACCAATCAGGATGTAGGGATAAGGGACTTCCTTAGGAACATGTCTTTGTGGTACATTTATCTTGCTCTCATTGGTTGGGTTATTCAACTGTGACAGGGCAACTTACCCAGCATTCATGTCTTGACTTGCCAACCAGGATGTCAGTTACCAAGGGAGGTCTTACAAACTTGAAACTTTGATTCCTATTCAAAAATGGAAGTTTTATTCAAAATAGATTCTTTTGGTTCCTTCTTGTATTAGGACATTGTAAAAAGGCAGCTCCCTTTCTGCAGGCTAGGATGAGGTCTTCCACCAGAGGCTGAATTGTCTTCCAACCCATATCTTAAACTTCCAGAATGTTGAGAAAATAAATGTTTGTTATTTATGACACCAGTCATGGTGGTTTCTTATTTCAGCTGAAGCAATCTAAGATAGGGAAGTATAATCTGGCTTTAAAAAAAATTATCTGCTTTTTCCTAGATATTTAAGAATAAGCAGGGATATAAAATTATTCCTAGTTATCATTCAAAATGGCCATGTGCTGTGTTCTCATGAATAATTGTAACTCCATAATAAAGAAGAATATAATTTTTTACTGTGGTATTCAGTGCTTGCTAGCTATTAGCCAAAAGGTTGCTGTCCCTGGTGAGTTATTGCAAACATGTTTTATCTGTTCTGTTACCTGCTGTTTCATGAATGCATCCCAGAAGCATCCTGTCTTGTTTTTCATACTTGTCTTCTGGCGAGAATTGTTCTGATTTGTAGCTTCAGAGGATAATTACAGTGTTCATTAATTTCTGTCCTTTTTTTCCCTTCTACTTATTTCTCATTCCTTGAAAAAATTTCCCCTCAATCTGTATGTTCCTTCATTAAAAGGGTGTTTTACAACTCTGGCGTGATGGCGGAAGGACTGTGTCAGCACCCCCTTACGTGAGTAAAGGTCTCTCTGGTATGGACTAACTTGACTTAAGAGGCTTGAGTGGGAAAGGCAGGCCCTGACCTCAAGCTGCGCTGGAGAGTTTGTTGTTGTTGTTGTTGTATTGGAATTCCTGAACAGGAGAGGATTACTTGATTTTCTTACCATGATTCGATCATAAACATTGATCATGCGTGTTATGTACAGGGCATTGAGCATGGTGTTATAGGGAGCATGATTCTTGGTTCATAGACGTTCATGTTGATTAAATGAGTGAGTAGCCATATAGAGTAATCTTAGCATTCAGAGATCCAGGACAGGCCCAGAGGATCAATGCCTAGATGCTAGCGAATGGGTATGTGTGTGCTAAATCTCCCTGAAATGTAACAGAACTGAGAACATCCACTTTAGGGCTGTTGTCCAAGTCTTATTTCTGTTGTATGATGGAAAGCAACTGAAGGGTTTATTTGGTTTACAATTCCAGGTCACCTACCATAAATCACTGAGGGGAAGTCCAGGCAGGAGCTCAATGACGCAGCTAGTCACATCATATCCATGGCCAAGAGCATAGAGAGCAGCATGGACCAGTGCTGCCTGTGTTCTGCTTTAGACCTCCTGCAAAGGGAATGGTACTACCCACAGTGGGCTTGGTCTTCCTATATCAGTTAGGAATCAAGATGGTCTCACGCAGACATGCTCACAGGTGAACCGATCTAGACAATTCCTTGCCAGGCGGTGTTGGCGCACGCCTTTAGTCCCAGCACTTGGGAGGCAGAGGCAGGCGGATTTCTGAGTTTGAGGCCAGCC
>NW_022196895.1:31438884-31454791 GCF_008632895.1 Mastomys coucha | reverse complement strand
GAGGCCAGCCTGGTCTACAGAGTGAGTTCCAGGACAGCCAGAGTTATACAGAGAAACCCTGTCTCAAACAAAACAAAACAAAAAAACAAAAAAACAAAATATCTAGACAATTCCTCAATTAAAACTATTCCCTGATGATTCTAGGTTGTGTCAAGTTGACAGTGAGAAGGAACCAAAGGAAGCAGTAGGGGAAAGGCTGTGTGGAGGATGGCTTGCTGCACTTTTAATTGTCTCTGGTCTTTTGCCCCTCTGTGTACGTTCTTTATTATAGATGGGACTGTAACTCATGTCCTGTATAAATGCAAAATTTTTTTAAAAGTCAGAATCTCTCACTGAGGCTGGCTTTGAATTGGGTATGTAGCCATTGATAACCTTGAACTTCTAATTCTCTTCTTTCTGCTTCCCAAGTGCTGGGGTTACAGGTGTGTCACAGCATACTTGATTTGCACAGTGCTGGATATTGAACTCAGGGCTTCACACATGCTAAGCAAGTGCTTTACCAACTGAGCTACAACAGCATTCTGTATAAATGCAGATTTTAGAATAAATATCAAGTGGTCATCTAAGACTCTTGATAGGCAAGCTGGCTTAGGATAGGGAAGAAGCAAGGAGATCCCTGAAAGATGCCTGAGAAAGGTACTGAAGAGACGCTAAAAAGAACCTGAATTAATCTAGAACAAGTGGAAACCCAGTGGAAAGTCATCTGGATTCGAAACTGTAGAGTGCTGAGGGACATACTGTGAGTTGTTCTGTCTGTAAGAATGGAGAGAGAAAAAAAAGAAAAAAAAGAAAAAAGAATGGAGAGAGATAGGGGTGGACAGAAAAACTGGCTTAGTTATCAGGGCACTTGTGTTGTGCCTTCTCCGTCCTGTGGTCTCTCTATTATAGTCCTTCTGGTACTATGTAGTAAATATTCTTGTAAACATTCTTTTTGTCTTCTAAAAGGCAGGAGAGGGGCCCCAGTCTCTATATTAGATATGGAATACTGTGTCCATTGCTTAGCAAGTACTACACAGACTGCTGGTGAATATGTTTAAATTTAAAGCCTGGCTCTATTGTCCATTAAGGACACTAATATGTGAGGCTTAGGTGGTGGTAGTAATGATGATGATGGTGATGATGGTGGTGATGGTGATGGTGGTGGTCTTGGTGGTGATGGTAGTCATGATGATGGTGGTGGTGGCGGCGGCTTTGGGAAGTGAATCAAAGCAGAATAGAGAAATAAGGCTGGCATTTCTTTTGTGTCAATTGCCAAGGTAGTGACGACTGTTAGGTATATTTAGTGTTAAATACAGAATGAGTGTGGGTCTCCATCCTTAACAACCTCACAGTCTACCAGGGAGAAGGCCAGCTGAAAAAGCAATGCACTATACTGAGGTGAAGACAGGTACTCTGACAGCACTGAGTCTCCTCCAGAGGAGAGGGTTGGCGAAGCATGGAGGAAATACCTTTCAACCTGAGCAGGTGCTTGTTAACCTTTCAACCTGAGCAGGTGCTTGTTAGGTGAAGGCTAGGAGGACTTGGCATTCCAAGCCATGGGAGTGGCACATGCAAAAGCCTGGTGGCAGGAGATGGTGGGTGTCAGCAGTGGAGAAAAGGCTGTATAAGGGAAGGAAGTCGAAGCTGCAGACTTTGATTAGGACTGGGTGGTGCAGGGTTGGAGTGTACAATTTGGTCTGTGTGTTAGTCAGCATTCTCCAGGGTAACAGAATTTATAGAATGAACCTCCATAACTAGGAAGGGGATTTATTAGAATGGCTTATAGGCTATAGTCCAGCTAATCTCACAATGGTTGCCTATGAATGGAAAGTCCAAGAATCCAGGAGTTGTTCAGTCCATGAGGCTGGATGTCTCAGTTGGTCTTCAGTATATACTCCAGAATCCTGAAGAAGTAGGCTCCAATGCAAGGGAAGGAGTGGGCTTGTTAGAGAGGTGAAAGCAAACAGAGAAAGAGCAAAATTTCATAGGTAGAAGGCATGGCCTGGATTAGAGGCAAGTCTTCCCATCTCAAAAGATCCAGATTAGAAATGAATCTTCCTACTTTAAGCAAAAATTCACTTCTTAGTTAATTCTAGATATAGTCAAATTGACAACCAAGAATAGCCTTCACAGAATTGAACTCAGGACCTCTGGAAGAGCAGCTGGTGCTCTTAACCATAGTCATCTCTCTAGCCCCTCAGTCTGTATTTTGAGGGTCATAGAAAAATACAGGCTTTGTTTTGTTTTGGTTTTTGGTTTTTCGAGACAGGGTTTCTCTGTGTAGCCCCGGCTGTCCTGGAACTCACTCTGTAGACCAGGCTGGCCTTGAACTCAGAAATCCGCCTGCCTCTGCCTCCCAAGTGCTGGGACTAAAGGTGTGCGCCACCACCGCCTGGCAAAATACAGGTTTTTTTTCCAGATCCCTACCTGTATGTGGGAGTCTGGGTTAAGAGACTGGCCTGCCATGGGCCGGAGGGCCTGGTATTTGATCTCAGCCTGGTCGCCCAAGGCAGTGCTGTTGAACTTGGTGTTCCATGTTGGAGAGCAACTGCTCAAACCTCATCACACTGTAGAGTGCCTGCACAGCAGCTTAAAATTCCTCAGCCATGCTCTCTACAAATTGAAAAATTTTACAACAATGTCATATCAACAGAAGAAGTCTTGAAAAGTAGGACTGAGAAATAAAGACCTCTGTGCCTTTTCTCCCTGGAAGGGAGTTTGAAAAATATAGAATTTCTAAGTTTCATGTTAAATATCCTTGGGGTTTCTTTTCCTTCCCTTTAAAAAAGTTTTTTTTTCTATTAACCAAAAATCCAACAGAGACGCTTGTGGGAAGATAATTCCTTTTGGCTGGAGCTTAAGCTCCATGTTGTGAGCTTTTTAATTTTCTTTCATCGGCAGTGGGTTGAGACCCAACTGTGCAGTCACTGGGGCTCAGCACAGTCCTGTTGTTGGGCAAGTTATCGCTGGGAATCTCTCTTTCCCCCTTGTACCTACCTAGTGAAAGCCAAATGAAATCAATTTTTAATCAAGGAGATGAAGCACGAGGGTTTCCTTAGAAAAGAAATCATACGGTCCAAAGTACTAGGTACGTTAAAAAGTGAAGTTTTTATTTGCTGTCTGCTGTTAGGCATGGTTTAATGTCAGGAAAACAGGAGGCACTGTTGAAGAAACATCTGGAAAGCTGCCGAGCCAGGGAGACCAACAAGAGTGCTTTTCTCTGCGCGTCTCCTTTCAGTCTGGGCACACCTGTGTGTTCCCAGCATCCTGTGCAGACTGTGTGCAGAGGCACTGGGATACATGAAAGGTTGTGTGATTAGGAGCTTCTCCCTTTCCTTCCTCTTGCTCCTCCTCCTGGTCCCTCGCTCTGCTATTTGTTCATTTTCTTCACGGTTTGTTCATTCTTCTACGTTTATTCCTTCTAAGTGCTATGAGGGTCAATTTCAAGAAATAGGGTGAAGGAAACTTGTCCAGTGGGTTGAGGCTGAGAGACTGACTAGGTCTCTCCTGTATTTTGTATTTGTTTTAGAGAACAGTTCCAGCATGCTGTGGATACCCATATCCTTCTGAAGACTGCCTTCTACATCTGCTTTGGCAGATGTGCTTGGTTCCACCTACTGATTCTCCTTCTGGCAGTGCAGGATAGAGGATGACGTGGGAAAGGAGACTCCAGCTCAGTGGCTATCCTTGGAATTTGTCTTCATGGCCGGCGAAGAGTAAATGTGTCAAGCCCAGCTTTCTTTGCTTAGGATTTGAGTTCTGTCACCATAGGCCTCACTTTTAGGTTCTGGGCTCTTAAAGCAGTGACATTTCTAAAGAATCCATGCAGGGCTAAATCTTCCCTGAAGCCTCTGGTATCTGTTGCTGTTCAATGGGCTGTGAGTGCTTTTCTTTATCTGAAAAAAAAAGTGAGTTTTATTGAGAGCTATTTAAAGAGTTTAGGAGAGTAGATGTTGGTTATTCCAGCAACCCTGGGTTGAACAAGTAAAAGCTGTGTGATTCCTGCTTCCTCACTGTGGAATTCTGCCTGAGTCTAACCTATCGAAAGCCTCTAGTAGTTGCCTTCTCTTAAAACTTGAGAATGGCTTCCAGCAATTAGGGATTTGAACATGAACATGGAGAATTGGAATGCTTGGTAAATAAACTGATAGTAGTTGACAAGTAGAGCCAGAAGGGAAGGGAGGTGGGAACACGGTGCTCATGTGTTTCTGATTTATTGGGCAGCTCCAGAGGAGGATCAGGCATGTAGAGTGAAGACCAAGGGCTCAGTTTTGAACTTGAGTGTGAAACAAACAGGAGACTATAGTAGGATTAACCTTAACCTTCAGGTTGAGGCAGCATGAAGGTTATGCTGAAAATCTCATGTTGCTTTGATGTTCAAATCATTCACTGCATTATATCTCTGTGGATAGGTAATGTGATCCAACTCCAAATTCTGGTTCCTCTGAATTACAAGGTTAAGGAACGAGTTCATAAGCGGAGTTTACAAACTATGTTGGTCCACTTATCTAGTTGGCAAGCTTCATTCTCTCCCTCAAGATCATCCTGAAAAGAGATTCCAGAGATGGGCTAGGTCAGTACAATGAGTTATGTGTTCAGAACTTAAATCTGCATGGAAAAGAAGGACCTTGTATATTATGATGTTCGTTGCCCATCAGCTCTTTGCTCCAGCGTATATGAAATAAATGCATACACCTAGTTTTGGGTCTCCAGATCTTCAAAAAGCACTGTAACCTCTATTTGAACTGTCCCTCCATTGTCTTTTGGCTAACTTGTTTCCCACTTTCAATCTTCCAAGCTTACTACTACTTCCAGTGAGCCCTCTATGACCCCATACAATGTTTGCACTCTTGCCTGAAAGCTATCTTTGGTGGGATTCTAACTTAGTGTGTTCTTTGTCCTCCTGGGAGCTTCTAGGGTAGGATATCTCTGTTTATTTATTCCATTCATCCTTAACATCTGGTACCTATGTAGGGTGCTGCAGGCCTTGACAAATACGTATGGAAGGATGTATTATCTTCCAGTTGAATATATTGAAGTAACAACTGCATATGAATGTTCTAATTTTTAAATTTTTTTCATAGTGTATGAATTTTTAGTTTTTATAGTGCTATTTGGGAGGGTGAACAATTTGTAAAAATACATTTTTAGGACTGGCCTGTTAACTACTTATCTAGGGTTGAGATGGTTTTTGTGTGGGTAAAAGTCTCAGGATAGTAAGTAGGCTGTACATCAGTGCTGTGTGGGCATGGTACTTCTTTGTGTTTTTTTGGATGCTTTCCACATTTCTGTGAATTACAAGCTAAACATCTGGCTTCTCTGAAGCCAGGGCTTGTGTCTTTACGGGTTGTTTATGGGAGTGGTTGCTTTTCATGGCGAGAGCCTGCAGTATTAACCAGACTTCTTGAAGTTAGTATTTCCTCTGGGCATTTACAGAGGCTGAGGCTGCTATTAGTTTGAGAGTTACCACAAGAAGAGTCTGAGTGGTGAGAGCCAGAATGGAATAACTGTGAAGAATTGCTTCTCATCTGACAAGCTCTTAGGCAAAGCGGAGGAAGGCATAGGGAGAGACAAAGTAAGTTCAACCAAGACTGAGGGAGTTGTTCTGTAAAGAAGCTATAATGAACTGAGTGAGGCACTGTTATAATGCTGAGATGAGGAAAGGACTGGGCATCTCTCATACCTTTGTTCTTAAAATTGTTGTTTTGGTCCTGGAGAGATGGCTCCGTGGTTAAGAGCACTCTGGCAGACAAACAGGTTTGATTTCTAGCACCTACATGGGTGGCTCAACAACCATCTGTAACTCTGGTTCCAGTGGATCTGACTCAATCTTCCTTCTCCACAGGCACCAAAGCACACATGTGGTATACAGTCATACATGCCATCACAACACCTATATATATAAAGTGAAACTAGCCGGGCAGTGGTGGCACAGGCCTTTAATCCCAGCACTTGGAAGGCAGAGGCAGGCAGATTTCTGAGTTCGAGGCCAGCCTGTTCTACAGAGTGAGTTCCAGGACAGCCAGGGCTACACAGAGAAACCCTGTCTCGAAAAAACAAAAACAAAAACAAAAACAAAATACATAAAATGAAACTAAAAAAAAAAAGATGTTGCCTTTCTTATGACCCCCTGGGGTTGGATTATGGCATACCTAAACTATAGGCTTTAAATGATCTCTGATCTTCAGCCAGATATACTCTGCCTAAAAGCCATTGGTAAAGTGGACTGGTTCTAGGATATTCCTTGAACAGGTCGGTGACATGTTGTTCTCATTTAGCTGATCTGGTTCAGGGAGAAGGCTAGCTGGTGAGCCATCCCCAAGCTTACTGTGGCAAGAGAGACTTACCGGTCCTGCTGGCATCTCCATCACAAGCTCACTCATTGGAACCCAGAATCCCTTTGCAAATTCCCATCTTGGATGCTGCCGTTGGCTAGCTGTACCTCTGTCAGTTGCAGGCTGATGATGCCTGGCAGGCTGGGATTTGGTTGGTGGCATCTTGTAAGGCCCCTTGACCCCACCTGCTGTCACAAACCCTTATTCACATGCATGAATGTTTCTTGATATACCATTCCTAAGAACAGATACCAGATGGGAAAAATAACTCTCTTGGGTTTATGTGTGCTTTAAAAAACTATACTTTAAAAAAAAGTTGTAGCTGCCTTTGGTTTCTCTCCATGCTCAGAATGTGTTTATTGGTCATGTTCTTGCTGTTCTGTGGAGACCAGCAAAGCTGTAAAGAGAAACCACTTCAATAGGAGATTCTGGAAGAAAACCTGAGCAACTCTTCCCCAAGGATATGCATGCATCTTTCTCTCGCCATACCTTGCTAGAGTCAGGGCCTGGGAAGGACTTCTAAGAGCAGTGTGCTTCCTACTGTTGTCCAATACTCTTAAGTAACTAGTCAGACCAGGGGATGTTTGAAGTGAAAGTGTTATGGTCTTCATATTAAACAGTTATTTAACTATTACTTTGTTGGTGTTTTTAATACTGTTTCTTGAACTCAAGTTTGGTTACTGTAGTTGGCATAGATACTGGACAAATGCAGGTTCAGTGTTGAGGCCTGGGACATAGTTGAACATGGAGAAGTGACAACACTCAGTTTACAGCTGCTGACATAATTCAGCTGTTTCCCACGCTGATTGCTCTCCTCTGTAGTGCTGATGCAGTGAATTGTTAATGGATAAGCTCTTGCTGTGCCAATCAGGGTTGCAATGAGGCCATTTGGATAGTTGGAAATAAACTCTGAGACTGGGAGGACTTTTAATATCATGCTGTTCTTCAGCCCTAGTATAGAATCTAAGCTTTAGGGTGTGCTTTGATTTGATGGCTCTATTCCTGTCACTTAGACGGTAGTAGTTAAAGTTCAAAGTTTAAGTTCCCATATTCAAATTGTGTTTGTTTTCTTGTTGTTGAGTTGTATTATGTATTCTGATATTATATTCTTTTTTTTAAAAAAATTACTTAAGATGTTTTTATGTGTATTAGTGTTTTGCCTATATGTATATGTGTATGAGAGTATCAAACCTTGGAGTTACAGTAGTGAGCTGCCATGTAGGTGCTGGGATTTCAACTTGGGTCTAAGGAAGAGCAGTCAGTCCCCCTAACTGATAGTGTCTTATCAGATTCGATCTGCAGACATTTTCTTCCCAGTGCTGGGTGTAGGAGAGCCATGACCTTGCTAAGGAAGTGCTTTACCAGCTGAGCTATGTCCCTAAACTTGATTTTTTGTTTTGTTTTATGTTTTTTCCAATCTAGAATATGTTTTTTGATGCAGGAAAGTTTTTGAAGATAATATTTAAAAATAACTATATGTACACATCTTCATTTACTTATCTTCAAAAACTTTTCTGTATCAAAACACACACACACACACACACACACACACACATGGAGAGGTAAATAATATTCCTTTAAGAGTCAGTTGCTTATAGATAGTTGTATTCTGTCCTCATAGTTCATTCCCATTGGTTTAAATGTCAGTTCTTCCTTTTTTCTTATTGACTTTGTAGTACATTTTGAAATAGGGACTTGTAAATTCTTCAACTTTTGTCTCCTACTTTGTTCTTTTCCAGGACCGTTTTTGAGTATTTAGGGTCCTCTAAAATCCTATGTGAATTTTATGACTTTTTCTTATTTCCATAAAGAATACCACCAAGAATTTGAGAAGAATTGCATTGAATCTGTGCATTACTTTGGGTGGAATTGCCTGTATTTTCTTTTCTTTTCTCTTTTTTTTGGGGGGGGTTATCACTTTGACAATGTTAAATCTTTTAATCTAGCCCAAGATGTCTTTCTGTTTATTTAGGTATTTTTAATTTCTTTAGCAATGTTTCATAGTTTTCAGTATGTAGCCTTTCACCTTCTCTGTTAATTAATTTCTAAGCATTTTATTGTTTTTGGTGATATTTTAAGTGACATTACTTTTGTCCCTTTCAGTTTTTCTTTTTTTAAAAAAATTTTTAAATGATATATTCCTTCACATGTCTGTTTGGGTCAGTGAGTGCAGTGTCCATGGAGGTCCTGTGGGTCTTTCAGAGCTGGGACTCCAGGCAGTGGTGAGTCACTTGCTGTGGGTGCTGGCAACTGAATGTTTACCATCTACAAGAGCAGTGCATGCTCTTAAGCCACCAAACCGTCTCTGGCCCCATCTTCATTCCTTTTTTGGTAACTTTTTTTCTTCATTTAAGAACTCAAGCAGAATCTTGGTCGATTTTCTAGTGTGTGTGTGTGTTTAACACATAGGATGATGATGTCTTCCATAGAGATAATTTTTCTTCTCTCTTTCATTTTAGACGTCTTCCTTCCACCACACTGGCTGTTGGTGCTTTTTAGAAGCGATCAAAGCAGATATCTTGTGCCTGATTTTAGCTGAAGGACTTCAGTCTTTACCAGGGAATATCACATTCTGTGTAGGATTTTCATGTGTGTTCCTCATTATTTGGTGAAGTTCCATTCTATTCTGGTTTACTTTGTTCAGTTACCATGGAAGAGTTTTGAGTTTTTGTTAAACACTTTTCCTTTATCAGTTGAGATGATCATATGTTTCTCACTTTGGTTAAACTTCCCAGGACAAATACGATTTGATCATTTTGTAAAAGCTTCTTAATACACTGTTAAATATGGCTTACTAATGGTATGCTCAGTATTTTTACATCTATATGCCTATGGAGGGGCCTGTAATTTTCTTATGTTGTCTTTGTCTGGTTTTTATATCAGCGTTAAGTTGATCTCATAGAATAATGGATAAGGAAGTGTTCTCTTATGCTTTTTGGAAGAATGTGTAAAGATTTGAGCACTGTTACCTTTTATTTATTTAAACCATCCTTTGTCTATGTATGATGTATGTGTGTATCTATGAGCACCCCCTCTCTACACATGTCATTCAGGCTCACTGACCCTTATGTTTCCTAGGATTTTCCTGTTTTTATTTATTGCTTACCCCATAGACATATGTGCTACCATGCCTAGCTAGTTTTTTGTTTTGTTTTAATGTGGGTTCTAAGAATTTAAACTCAAGTACCTATGGTTTCATGTCAAGCACTTTACTCATTGAGCCATGTCCCGCCCACTTCTGTCACTCTTAACAATTGCCTTGCTGTTTGTGAGGTCTTGGCATCCTTTGCCTTGCACTCCCTATTTGAGGCTCTGGCCTTGAAGCTGGGTCAGGTCAACTTTTTCATACTTTGCCTTGATAGTTCTTTCTTGACCACTTTTCCCAGGAGCCAGTCACACTGATTCTTTAAACTCATACTGAAGGTTGCCCTGACAAATAGGGTCAAGTTGTAGCTTTGTCTTTGTGTTCTGTATTTCCTTGTGCTGATAAGTGGATGGTCTGATCTTGGACTTGCTGATCAGGCCTAAGGAGTCATCCAAGAGATCATTGAAAGAGAGCTTATTTAAATGTTTCTTGAGTAGTTAACATTTTAGGAAAAGAGACTCAGTTGAGCACTGCTTTCTATAATTTTAGGTTAATATATGATCATAGATATGGCCATACATTTTGTTTAAATGAGTAATTCATATATATGCTTCTTCTACTCTATTTTGAGAAGGGGTACATAGTGACAGGGTCTCACTATGTAGCTCTAGCTGGCCTTGAACTTTCAGTGATCCTTCTATGTGTATTTGCTCAGTAATCTTTTCCTTACCTATTTTTATGGATCCCAATAGATGTGTTTAGGTGTTTTGCCTGCATGTATATCTGTGTACCGTGTCTGTGCTGCTACCCATTGGTGCCAGAAGAGGGCATCAGATCACTGTGACAGGAGTTACAGACAGTTGTGAACTGCCATGTAGGTATTTGGAATTGAACCCAGGTCCTCTGGAACAGCAGCCAGTTCTCTTAACTGCTAAGTTATCTCTCCAGTCTTCTAAACAATTTTTAAAATGGCTAATCATTTGGTATCCCATGATTTTTTTTAATGTTTTTGTTTTACACAGTCAACAGATTTTTTTTTTTTTTTTTTTTTTTTTTTTTTTTTTTTTTTTTTTTTTTTTTGAGTGCCAGACAGTGTTGGACCTTGAGGATGCAAGGACTAGGTTGGGCAGACAGTTATTCCTAACCCTTGTGGCTTAGCCAGTCAGATGGATTTCAGCTGCGACAAGCCTGTGAAGTAGAACTTGACTACCAAAGAGAGCCCTAGGTTCTAGTTTCCTTTCTGTTGCTGTGTTGAAATACTTTAGCTAAAAGCAACTTAGGGGAGGAAAGGGTTTTATCTTACACTTCCAGGTCACAGTCCATCATCAAGGGGAGTCAGGTGAAGAACCTAGAAAGCCAGACTGCGTGCTATTCCACACAGCATTTCCTCCAGTCCAGGAGCTCACTCACTGTTAAGAAAGCGTAGCAGACACTATGGAAGAATGCTGCCTGATGCCTTGTTCTCTGGCTTACTTATCTAGCTTCTTCATAGAGCTCAAGACAACCTGCCCAGGAAATGGTTCTGGCCATGGTCACCTTCCCACTTAACAGTCAAGACAATAACAGACATGCCCAACAATAAAGACAATAACAGACAAACCAAACTGATAAAAGACGCTTACTCAGCCCTTTTCCAGGTGACTCTAGGCTGTGCCACCTTTCCCTTCTTCTTCCTTCCTGTCTTTGTCTTTCTCTGTTTCTCTGGGCTTCTGTCTATCTGTCTCTGTCTGCCTGTCTCTGTCTTCCTGTCTCTGTCTTTCTCTCTGTATCTTTCTGTTTCTCTCTCTCTCTCTCTCTCTCTCTCTCTCTCTCTCTCTCTTTCTCTCTCTCTCTCTCTCTCTTTCTCTCTCTTTCTCTCTCTCTTTGTCTCTGCCTCTGTCTCTGTCTGTCTCTCTCTGTGTGTCTGTCTCTGTCTGTCTGTCTGTCTCTCTCTCTCTCAGGCCCCTGCTGTGTTTCTGAGGCAGGCCTGGAGCTTCAAGCTGACCTTCCACTTGTGCTCTTCCTGTTTCTGGGATTATGGCCAACCCTCCCCTCCCTTTTGTCACTTTCAATGTTTCCGACTTTACATGAGCATGTATTATACATAAATAATTGGTCTTATGGCATTTTCATACATGTACATACTGTATTTTGTTCATATTCACCCCATTACCTTCTTCCCCCTCATCTTTTTTGAAATATTGACCAGAACTCACTATAGAGTCTGCTCTGACCTCAGCCGTCCTCCTCAGTCTCCTAAGTGCTGTGGTGACAGGCTTGTCTACTGCTACCCTTGACTTCTAAGATGCATGGAGACTTCGGCAGAAGACTGACAATTCTACTAAAATGAGTATCTGAGCAAAGCCCAGGAAGGCTACTCCTGGGAACGTGGCAGAGGTACTTCTGAAGTAGGGCTGCCGTTTCCTAGGCAATACTCTGCTTAATATTTTTAGCATGTGGTCACGGCAGAACTAAATGTAGTTTCTCATCCCAAATTGGTAATAAATGTAGATATATTTAGAGCCAGAAACAATGCATTTAAAATTCTCTTCTCCTTAATTGTGTGCCAAGTGCTGAGTTTAGGTTTCTTTGTTTCTTGGCTACCTACCCAGCCTCCCACCATCTTTTTGAGAAGGCGCCTGGATTTTCTCTGGGTGTTGGGTTGGATTGTGAAACCAGTAAGTTATGGGTCTCTAAGTTATGTTGAGAGGCATCTGATTTTGTGTGTGTGTTTCTGCCCACATATGTAAATGTGTATGTTTTAAAATTCATCTCCCTTTCAAATTTTTAAGGATGTGGTATTTTAAATAGCTGTGGGCTCTCAGGCACTTAAAAATAAAATATAATGTTTTAGTTACCTGATGACAGTCAAAGCCAACATGGGTTGTTGAAATTTCTATGCTGGGTGGCCTATCCTCTCATATTGCCACAAAATGTTTTTGCAAGTAAATGTTATTGTTGTTGTGTGTGTGTCCTCTGTAAGTTAAGGAGCATCCTAGTTGTTAATCTGTCTTCCAATTAGAAAGTTGTATTTCACGTCTGCTATAGTCTGTTTCCTCATGGTATATCCCCAGAAAACTTTCTCTTAAATCATTGTACCATCTGAGCCTTGGATGTGAAAGCCTAGTTCAGAGAACCTTGTTCCCAGCATCCATAGGGCAGCTAATGGCTGTCTATAATTCCAGTTCCAGGTTATCTGATGCCCAATTCTGGCCTCTGAGGACACTGTATGCAAGTGGTACATTATTGTGTGTAGTTTTTGCTATCATGCCTAAGCTCCTGGAATGGAGAGGACTGGTAAGTCCTGACTTAGCTTCCCCGAATCTACCAATAAAAGTTGTTCAATTTCAACTTGCCTTTGGACACGATTGCTGGACACTACTATCTCCTACCTGAGAAAGTATGCCCTTATCAATATTCTTATCTCTGTACCTCCCACCTGCTCTAAACTTTAGTGGCTCAGATACATCTAATCCCTGCTAAACACCACAGACCACCCACCTATAGGAGCAGCCCCAGGCTACCACTCCTCCCAAAACATGGGACTCTTCTCCCTTGTCTCTTGCCTCCAGAAATACCTGGAAGTCCCGCCCATTTCTTTCACCCAGCAATTGTCCCATGGCTTCTTTACTGACAGATCAAGAACCAATTGGGGAACAGCTCAGCATCAGAGCCACCCCCACAGTGCACTTATGTTCAAGCAGGCAAAACAGTCATACACATAAAAAAATAAAGATAAAAATATAAACTGTATCTGTATGAGTATGACTACTGAGTGCTTATAACCCACACCAGCACACAGTAGGGGTGGCTATGCTGTTTGGAGCTATGAACTGAAAGTTTTACCTTCCTCCAGAATCTTTTGGTCCCACTAAGAGACTCTGCTGTCCTTTGGAAGCCTAGAGGCATTAGAAAAAACGAAAGAGGAATTCTGATTCCTGCTCGGCTGTGTTTACTGTGGCTGTTCCTAAAATCCCTGATACTCTGTAGAGATAGAAGAGCAACAGCAGGAATGTGGAGACAGGCCTGAGTTATCAGGAAGCTGGACTCTGAAGCATCTTTCTGCTTTTGATCAACTGGCACTGATTCAGAAGCAGCCAGTATCACTGAGATTTCAGTGTGTGTACCCTAACCATTGTGTAGTCTACATTTGTGGGTAATTTGAGGCTCAGGACTGGGCTCCAAGCAGAGGCAATCCTGGATAGTGACAGAATCTACTACTTTGCTTTGCTCAGAATATTCTCTAATAATAGATATTTAACTACAAGCTTTTTAATTTTTATTTTGTTATGAAAAGGTCACACTATGTAGTCCTAGCTGGCCTGGAACTTGCTGTGTATGCTGGCCTCAAACTCACAGAGATCCGCCTGGCTCTTTTTCCAAAGTGCTGGAATCAAAGGTTTGTACCACCATGCCCAATTTTGCTATAAGGTTATTTGAACTTCTACTTTGTCTCAGGAACTGTTCTGTATGTTTTGTTATCTGATTCAATCTGATAACCATACAACTAAGTAGTTACTTGCAAGTCTCCTTTAAAGATAATGAGACTTAACAATGTTACTCATCTAGCTCGAAGTCACACAGCTAGTCAGGGGAATCTGAATCGATCCAGAGTACTGGAGTAGAGATGAGATGGAGTAGAGTTTCTTGTAACTTTGTTACCATCAGTACTTGCTGATCGCTCTCAGGACCTCAGGCAGAGCCAAGGAACAATTACAAAGGAGAGTCTACTTGTCTCACTCCATGCTCAGAGTTTATCTAGTGGAAAGCATAGTGACCAGGCAGAGGCTTTTCCCCACATCCTGTGTGTATGTGAGAGAGAGACAGAGACAGACTCAGTAACTTGTAACTTGGACATGATAGAAGCAGGTCTTCCCACAAGAGGGCCCCAGTAGGCTCATTTAAAAATTTTTCTCATGACAAAAAAATGTGAGTTTTTATTTGTATTATTGCAAAACAGATAAAATGATGGACCGAGTTTTCTCTCTCTCTCTCTCTCTCTCTCTCTCTCTCTCTCTCTCTCTCTCTCTCTCTCTCTCTCTCTCTCTCTCTCTCTCTCTCTCTCAAGACAGGGTTTCTCTGTGTAGCCCTGGCTGTCCTGGAACTCACTCTGTAGACCAGGCTGGCCTAGAACTCAAATCCACCTGCCTCTGCCTCCCAAGTGCTGGGATTAAAGGCATGCACCACCACTGCCCAGCAATGGACTGAGTTTCTGTGGCTGATTTCACAGACCAGTGGAGAGACAGCATGACCTATGGAAAGAGTCCTGGTTCTGGGGCCAAACTGGCTTTACATTCGCAATCTGTTGTTCTCTAGTTGCATGAACTCTGGCTAGTTACTTAACCTCTGAATTTTGGTCCCCTCATGGGTAAAATGAGCAGCATATTAGAACCACCTCAGAGGGTTGTTGTGTCGAGTAAATGAGCTTAGCACTTTGCTCAGCACATACACAGTGCTCTATAAATGTAGGGTATAGTTATTATTTGACAGAATTGATTGTCCTCTGAGATGCTTAGGTATTGCATTGGAATACTGGGGAAGGAGTCTGGTGCGGTTCTCTTCCACACCAACTGCTACAGTTGTAGTCAGTACACCTCAACAAAGAACAAATGCTTCTGAGCAGACTGGGGCACGACTTAAGGCTCAGAATCTGTAGAATTATGTCCGACTTGAGTTTCTTCTTGGAGAATTTGCCTCCCTGCCCCATTTCTGTGATGGGTTGACTGCTCCTCACTGTCCTGGGAGTGTGTGCAATCAGACATGGCTATATATTGTCATAGGAAACTGACCTATGGCATTGGGGAATCCCTCCATGATACTATTAGGGTAGATTTTTTTATTAAGACTCCAGTGGAATGTTGAATACTTCCAGACTCCAAAGTTAAAACAACATGCTGCTCCTCTGTGAATGAATGCCTCTCTTGCTGCCTCCTTGCCAAACCCAACATAACAATTCCTCCTTATTCAGATTGATCTCTTGGCATTGCTGTCTACAACTTGATTTTTCTTGTAATTCTTTCTTTAAAAAATATTTACTTTTATTATTTTTAATAATGTGTAGGTGTGTATCTGCATGTGAGTATATGCATGTATGTTCAGATGCTCCCAGAAGCCAGGGCATCAGAACCCCTCAGCTGGGGTTACTGATGCTTCTGAGCTGCCTGATGTGGATATTGGGAACTGAACTCATGCCCTCTGAGAGGAAAAGTGCTCTTAACTGCTGAGCTATCTTTCTAGACCCTTCTCTTACTCTCTTTAAAAAAAAAAACAAAACATTTTAATTTATTCTTTGACAGTTTTTCCCAGCACTTGGAAGGCAGAGGCAGGTGGATCTCTGTGAGTTTAAGGCTAGCATGGTCTACAAAGTGAGTTCGAGAACACCTATGGTTACACAGAGAAACCTGATCTCAAAAAACAGTTTTATAATGCATATAATGTATTTTGATTATATACCTCCCTTACCCATTTATATCTTCTTTCTGTTTTCTCTGAATTCCTTTTCTTCTCAACAAGTTCTTCTCCTACTTTT
>NW_022196895.1:31423273-31438874 GCF_008632895.1 Mastomys coucha | reverse complement strand
GTTTTTTTCAAGACAGGTTTTCTCTGTATAGCTCTGGCTGTCCTAGAACTCACTCTGTAGACCAGGCTGGTCTCAAACTCAGAAATCCACCTGCCTCTTCCTCCCAAGTGCTAGGATTAAAGGCACGCACCACCACTGACTGGCCACAAGTTCTTCTCCTACTTTCATGACTCTCTCTCTTTTTCGATTTCTTTCTTTCATGACTCAGTTTAATTATGGTTGCTTGTGTGAGAATATAGATTTTTTTGAGTTATTTACTAGAACATAAGTAACTTACCAGTGGTTATACTACTGAAGAAATATAACTCCCCTAGTAGTTATTAACTGCCAGTAGCTCTTCAGCTGGGGTGGGGCCTTTTGAGCCCCTCTCCCATCCATATTGGAGTTGATTGGCTTGGTCTTTTATGGATCCTATGCAGGTAACCACAGCCACTGTGAGTTCATAAGTATAACAAGTATCTCATGTCCAGGGAGCACTCCTCCCCATCCTCTGGCTCTTCTTCTGCCCTATCTTTGGTGATATTTCCTCAGCCATAGGAGGGAGGAAGAGGGAAAGAGAAGAGAAGGAAAGAGAGGGAAGGAGGAAGGGAGGGGAAGAGAGAGAGAAAGAGAGGGGGGAGGTAAAGAGGGGGAAAGGGAGACTGATTGATTAAGATTCCATGTAGGGATATTCAACAGTGCTCAACAGTCAGTGTTTCTTAGCGCTTTGACCAGATATGAGTCGGCATTAATTGCTGCCTACTGTAGAAAGTTTTTCTGATTAAGATTGAGACCAACACTAATCTGTGGTTGTAAACATATATAAAGGCTGTTTGCTAGCAGGTCCATTTTGCAGAATAACAGCAGGAGATTCCCCACTAGGGCCTATGACCTCATTGATCATGAACTTTTCAGCAGATTTACAATCCCAGTTATGAATTTCCTCCTGTGGAGTAGGCCTCAAATCCAGTCAGAAAGCAGTTGATTATCTCCATATAGTCATGCCTCTATTGCTCCAGTGGTTATATCTTGCCTGGCAAGCTGATTTTGTAGTACTCAGGTTTAGCCCTCTGTTGAATAAGATCATTGATGATCCTTTCCAGCAGTATAAAAGCTAGCCAGTATGAAGGAAATTCTCAGGTCAATTCCAGCTTGATTTCTTTATGTCTTACATCCAGTATGTGATGTCTTCAGCATGAAGGTCTTACCATTGTGTTGTGGTGTGTAGCCAAGAGCAATATCATTAAGCCTATATTGTACACCTGGGGCCTTCCTGACATGGGAAGGTATCCCATACTCGGCACTGAGATTTTCACTTCACAACCCTTGGCTTCTAGGAGCAGCACTACTCATCCATGCAGCCTCCGCTCTCCTGGACTGTGGACTGCTGCACACAGATCTTACTTCTGTCCCTCTGGTTTCTCAGCCTACTGCCTTTCTTTTCTGACATGAAGTGGGCCATGAGGACTATTTTTGGTTTACTTTCCTTTGCACTCTGAGGTTTCTTTGTACGACAGAGATTCTACTTCTCCAGTCCTCACTCCTTCTGTGATGGCACCAAGATCCTTGCCCTATCCAGTTACCCTTTGTTTTTATTCATGGATCAACTCTCTGCTCTGTGGCTGATTGAGTGGCTTTCTTGTCATCTACATTTTAGCAATACAAATAAAACTTGAGCCTTGGCTTCCAACATTCAGATTCTTTGAAGGCCATGGCCAACTGGAGAGGGACAGGCAAGATGTTCTTTTCTTCAATCACGTTATTTGTCTCTTGATTGCTTTTAGATAGAGCCATTATCTTCTGTCTCTGAAATCATAATTTTCCAATAATCTATTTAGCTACTTTCTTGACAATATGCACTTCATCCTTCTGGAGTGGGCATGAGGTAGGTCCCATCCTCCCACCTCCTGGAGAACAGAGTGAAGCCTGCACTTCATTGCTTCCACTTCCCCATTTTGTTTCCCTCTCCTTCCAGGGCTGTGGTTCTAGTTGGGTCCACTGAGTTCTGTTGGCCTCCTGTGTTCTCTTGCAGAACCAGAATCTGTCTGTGCTGCTGCTGGGAAGGCCTCTTGGGCTGTCTCTTCACTGCCAGGAAAGGCTTATGTTCCCTGGCAATGTCTGTCTTCCAGCAGGCTCTCTTCACTTTCACTCTTGGCTGCCTTGAATTGGAGAGAAGTCCCTACTTGCTTCATCCTAGGAATGACCTTCTCCTTGGGGTGAATATAGTACCTGCTGTACAGATGGCCAGCTCGTGGGTGGACTGCAGTGGGCAGCCATATTTCTGTTGATATTCAAATACTCTGTATTCTATTCTCTCTTAACTTTCTGCTTACTTTGTATCTTGGGAGAAAGCCTATTTGACTACTCCAAACCTAATTCCATTGTCCTTGAAGTTCTATAACATTCCACTTCTTTTCTTAAGCCCTAGTACATTGCTCTTCCATGTCAGGGCTGTCCTTTCAGTCTCCTCTTTACGTTACATATTTGCCTGCTTAAATTAGGTGGTTAGCTTCTGTTTGTGGAGAGGTGAGTGACTGTGTGTGCGTTTGTACAGCCCATAAATAGTAATGAATGTGTCTGTGGGAAGAGCTCATCCTCTAACCTTCAGTTTGCAAAGCACAGGATGGTTTCACAGCTGTTCCTGCAGCTGGCAGTTCTGTGTGCTTGGGTCTGGCTGTCTGGATGCTAGTATGCTGAGAAGGCTCTGAGTGGGTTAGGTCTGCCCTGGGATTTCAGTTCAGACAGTATTCTGGTTTGGGAGTTTTCATTAACATCTATTGTCTTCACTTCCTGGGATCAGGTACCCAACAAAAAGCCTGTGGGTTAGCTGAAAGAGGTGTGGGCTCTACAATGTGATTTCTGGGTTAGTGGCCTGCCCTGGTTGGCTGTGGAGTTAGGGACCACAGTAATTACTTACTGTACCAGTGATGGAGGACAACTAAGTACCAGGTGATATATATATATATATATATATATATATTTCATGCATTACTTGTCTAATTCTCCTGTCCATTCTTTGATGTAGAAACTCTTACTATGCTCATTATATAGGTGAAAAAAGTAAAGCTTAGCAAAGTTGTATCCTTAATTTTTTATTACATTTGTTATTTTGTGTGTATGGATACATGTATGCCATAGCATGTGAATAAAGGTTAGAGGACAATTGTATATGTTCATGGATGTGTGTAAAGGTTAGAGGACAGTTGTGGGTCCTTGGGATTGAACTCTGATCATCAGGCTTGTCAGCAAGTGCCTTTACCCACTGAGCAATCCTGATGGCTTTCCAAAGTTGTGTCTGAGGTCATGTAGCTAGGAGTTCGTCAAAATTGATCATTTTAGGACTGTACAACTCTTAAATCATTGTGCTATACTTTCTTTTTTTTTTTTTTTTAAAGATTTACTTATTTATTTTATGTATATGAGTACACTGTAGCTGTCTTCAGACACACCAGAAGACGGCGTCAGATCTCATTACGGATGGTTGTGAGCCACCATGTGGTTGCTGGGAATTGAACTCAGGACCTTTGGAAGAGCAGTCAGTGCTCTTAACCACTGAGCCATCTCTCCGCCAGCCCTGTGCTATACTTTCTACCCAATCTTTTTTATTTCCATTTCCTCCTTATAAAATGAAATTTGAAATTCTTGCTTTTTCACTTCTTCTAGAAGATGGAGGAAAACAATGTTTCCATGGATCAAGTAAATGTGTTTCCACATACTGCAGGTAGGACCAAACACCAGAGACGCCAAGGTGGGCTGCCGATATGGCTGGCCGTGCACTGGGCATTTTCACATTTCTCTCGTTCCTCCTGTGCACTGTTCCTGTGGCTTGGAGCAGCCACCATCTGCCTGGGTCAGCTAGCCCTGTCAGAACCTGCCTGGTACCCAGCAGTCCCCACCTCCCAACCCCCTTTACTAGCTTCCTTCAGTTTTCTTTCTATTCTTTTGTTTTCTTTTCTCAGAAAAGACTAAAGTTACTGGAGGTTGTCTTGTTTACACAGGGCCCAGACTGCTCCACAGTCTGTGTGAATGGAACAGAGGACAAAACAGCATGAGGTGCCAGGGAGGTGGGAGCTTGGCAGTTTCTCCTCATCCATTCCCCAATGTCTGTTCTGGGCTACAGTAAACTGACAATACAGATTGCCGAGAGCTCCTGATCTCTGTTTAAGTAGATGCACTGCCTACAAATGGCCAGTTTTGGTAGAGAAATGGTCCATCTCAAGTATCTTATTATCTTCCTGTCTCAGAGCCCAAGTTACTGGGAGACACTGAAATAGTTTCCCTTTTCCTGGACTGAGTGGTGCTTTAAGTTGGATGAAGGCCATAAATGTAAAGCTTGCAGATCTGTTCTCTGTGAAGGCCGAGGTATGATGGGAGGGTTTGTTTGGCAGGTCCTGAAGGGTGAACTCAGGCTTGTGGGTGGCCAGTGCTTTGGGAGGGCACTCTTCTCAGGCCTAGTGGGATGGATGCCAGGACTTTGGCTTTATGTTCAGGTTTTGTTTTGTGATCTCAGATGCCTGGGTGCCTGCTTGTGGTTCTCAGATCCTCCTAGTAAAATGCAGCTGTGTCTCCTTCCACTTTGCTCTTTCTCCTTCTCCGTTGGCTTCAGTCAAAGCTCTAGATAAGCTTTCCCTGCATTCTTTCTACCAAAACCAAGTGGCATGGCTGCAGGCCAGGCCTTAAAGGACATACTAGAGAGTTTGTATTTGTTCTCTGGATATCCTCCCAAAGCCTGGGAAACATATTCCTTTGAGCTAACCCCACTTCACCTCCATCTCTCCTCAGTCTTCCCAGTGGTCCACTCTCAACTCCATGCCTACTCTCTTTTGTGGGAAAGCAAATGGAGGCAATAACTGGGTCAGCTGAGTGGTCCTTGTGGGATTATTGAGGAGAGATGAAGGATCCACTTGCACTTGATCTCTCGTCCTCTGTATTGGCAGAAAATGTTGTTGCTGCCTGAATGTGTGTAGGAGATGGAGGAGATGCGAGCCCCTCTGCCCTCTGATCCCTTTCTTGCTCTAGGAGGTAAGGTAGCTGGTATGTGTGTGTGGCCACCCCCCACCTACTGCTCCTCAGTTTCTTCTGGGCCTCTTGTTCATTTCTCATTTTGCCCTTGACTTCTTCCTTCTCATTTGTCTTTCTTATTGCCAGTTCCATATTTACCCCTGCTGTAGGAAGGGAGCATGTGACTGTGTGTGCACATGCATGTATGCATGAGCACTGTCATGCAAGGCAGGACATCTGTAGCTTTGGGGTTAGAGTGCTTTCTTTTTTCCTTCCTCTTCTCCCTTCCTTTCTTTGCTTTTAAGATAGCATCTCATTCTTTGGTCCAGCAGACTGGCCTTGAGCTTGCTATTATCCTCCTGACTAAGCTTTCCTAGGGCATAGATTGCAGAAGTGAACCACCATGCTAACTACTTTCTTTTGTTTTATATTCTGATAATGTTGGGTCCCTCTCTTGAGCTTGACTCTCAAGTCAAGGTTACAGGGACAAGAGTGATAAAAGGCATTTGGGAGAACCTGGGCTGTGTCCTCTTGAGACCCATCCCCCGGCCTCCCTAGCCTCTCTTAGTGTAGTAGCCCCTTCCCTTGCCTGCCTGGCCCTTCCACCCTGGAAATGGTCAGGCACCTGCTCAGAACAGTGCCGTTGCTGTGAACTCGTTCTCTGTCTCTCAGTGTGATTGGTGCCCCCAGGAAACCAGGATGCTGGGAGGAACTTGTGTGGCACTCAGCAGTTCCATTTTGTGATAAAAAAATGGAGAGGGAGACTGGCAGAAAGCAAAAGCTGTTGCTGCTGGGTGAATGTAGCAGCTATTTTTAGCCCTAAGCCTTTGCTTTTCCGTTTGGCTGTGCTTTTTTAGCACAGTGCTGGTCCAGCAGGGATGTTTTCTTTCAGGGCTGCAGATGTCCTTAGGGAAGGTTTCTGTCTGTCCCTGGGAAGACATGGGCTGGTCAAAGGGCAGTAGCTTCAGAGAGTGGGTCCATTTTGCCGCAGTAATGTCACAGAACCAGCAAATCGGAGCAGGGTGGAGCATGGTAGGGGTAGGAGAGAAATGTAAACAGCATAGTCTCATATACACAGAAATACTCCTCTGTAGCTGATGCAGTGACACCATTGCAAGTGACTGGAGGGAGTGGCACCAGGCTGACGCATTTGGACTAACACATTCTGAATCCTTCTGAGCTTTGTGTCACTCTGACTTAGTGTTGTCTCTCTTCCTGTCTCTCCTAGATTATGTGCTAGTTTGGGTAAAGTTGTCTTGATGTCCAGCTTGTATTACAAATTTTCTTACTGCTCTACAGAGACTCTCTACTAAACATAATTCCCCACCCTCCCTTTCCTTCTCCCTTGAAGACAAGATGCTCCTTCCTTTCTTTATGACTTCTAGATACTTCATGAAGGTTAAATCACATTATATATGTCCTTTTGTATGTGGCTTATTTCATTTGATGTAATGTTTTGGGGTTTTGTGTTCTAGTATATACCCAATTTCATTCTTTTTTATATGACTGAGTAATAGTCCAGTGTGTGTGTGTGTGTGTGTGTGTGTGTGTGTGTATAGTAGGTCTTAAAATTTTTATGTGCTTCTTTTTTGAGACGATCTTATGCAGTCTGGTTTTGAACTCACTATTAGTTCAAAGATAGTTCATTAGTTCATTAGATAGTTAAGACTGGCTTTGATTTCCTGATCCTTCTGATTGTACCGCCCGACTGCTGGGGTTACTATGCCAGGCTAAATCTCTTTATCTGTTGGTGAGCACTTGGGTTAGCTCTGCTCTAGGTGTATTCCTGGCTATATAGCATTTTTTTTTTTCTGTAGCTTTTTGTTTTGTTTTGTTTTGTTTTAAAGACATCGTGTCACTATGTAGTCCAGGATGGCATTAAATTTTTGCTCCTCCTACCCGGCTTAAATACAGAAGTATTGTTTGTTTGTTATTTGCTTTGTCTTAGGTTTATTTTATTTTAACCCTGTGTACTAATGTATCAGTGTGTGTGTGTGTGTCAGTGCTTGAAAGTGTGTGTGTATGTGTGTGTGTGCGTGCAGAAGTATAAGTGCTGCAGAGGCCAAAAGATGATATTAGGGTCCCTGGAGCTGGAGTTCCAGGTGATTGTTAACCACCTGACATGGGTGATAGGAACGGCAGAAAATACCTTGAGAGCTGATCGAATCACATTGAATTTGTATGTTGTTTTGGTTAGGGTTGTCATTTAACAATATTGTCTCTAATCCATGAGTATTGGACATCTTTCTGTCCCTATGTTTTAAAACTGTTAACCTCTACTAATAATTATGCTGTAATTTGTTTGGTCATTTAAAAAGCAGCACAGAAGATTGTGTGGCTTGGAAATGTTGAGCTTTGCTGCAGGATGCTGATGCTGTCAGCTGTCAGCTGTGATAATGGGTATAATTAAAAGAGGATGCTACAGATACTGATACGGACCTGTCTCTGTATCTGTTCACATGTAGTTCAGGTGGATAATTTCCTTCTTTTCCACCATAGCCAGTAGCACTATCTACAATGGGGAAGGAAGGGCCAGGGTTGTTATGCACATGCATTTCTAACCAGGGGAAAGCCCAAGTGATGGGAGATGGGAACTGCAGACATTTATGGAGCAGCAGTAGAAGGCCTGTTACACTTCTTTACAGGAGCTGTCTGACATTCGTGGAGTAAGCACTGTTATGGGAACCATGAAGGTGGGAAGGAACCAGGCCCTGACCTTTTGTTTTCTGTGCTTGTACCCTCAGGTCCTGGTTATGGCTCTTCAGCACCTGTCTTCAGCTAAGATGGCCCCTCTAGGAATGCTGCTGGGGCTGCTGTTGACTTCCTGTTTAACTCTCTGCCTCAGTTGTCAGAACTCAGTAAGTGTCTTCCTGTAGATTAGAGCAGGCAGGAGGGGGCCTGAGACAGTCCCTTTGTCCTCAAGACCACTGTGGGATGGGCTAGGTTTAGAGTTTTCTGTTTTATGGAAACATTTTTCTCATTTCTGATTCCTTTAATCCCTGCTTAAAGGTCATGGCAGTTTCCCTTTGAAGGGACAATGGGGATAACAATGATGATGATAAGGTAATAATAAGCTCCCACGCACCAAGCACTGAATGAAATGCTTTATATGTATTCCTTTTAAAAATAATTTATTTTATGTGCATTGTTTGTTTAGTCTGCATGTAAGTCTGTGTGAAGGTGTCCAGTCTTGGAGTTACAGACAGTTGTAAGCTGCCATGTGGGCACTGGGAATTGAACCCTGGTGCTCTCTCAGCCAGTGCTCTCAACTGCTGAGCCATCTCCTCTGCCCTCTTGTGTGTGTTCATAGCAACTATTCCAGCAACCCTATAAAGTAGGCAACTATAATAATTTTCATTCTGGAGAGGAAGAGACTGAAGTACTTTTGTCAGAATCACTGCAGTGTGGAGAAGAGTTGGGGGAGGTCAGGACTATCCTGACAGCTCGATGGCAGCCCCAAACAGACTGCTCCTTCCTCTCCTTTGTCCTTAGTGCTTTCTCTTCTGTCCAGAGATTACTTCTCCTTTTCTGTTCTTCCCGGGCCTGTCTTGGTTAACTTAGTCCTCATTGTTCAGAGCTGCGATGTTGTCACAGGTAGATAGAGGCTGCCAAAAGAAGCCTGGCCTGCCTGCAGCACATGAAAGGGCCCTTACCACAGCAATAGACTGCTCTTGACCAGCTCCCACTATCTCCCCTTCCCTACAGATTTACCTTCCCTGGCCACCTTTCTTAACCCTTCTTACTAAATGTTGGGTAAGGCTTTGGAAGTACAGGCCCTTGAAGTGCAAACAACAATTGTGATGAATTCAATAACAACCCAGCTCAGCTAAGGTTCACCTCTGGCTCCAAGCTTCCACCTGCTCTGTGAAGTGATGTGTTTCCCCAGCCCCACCCACTTTGTGGAGTGGAGAATGTACAGATCGGAGTCACGAATCCTTTTGAGCTCCCCCCCCTCCCCCAGACAGGGTTTCTCTGTGTAGCCTTGGCTGTCCTGGAATTCACTCTGTAGACCAGGCTGCCCTCGAACTCAGAAATCTGCCTGCCTCTCCCTCCCAAGTGCTGGAATTAAAGGCGTGTGCCACCACCGCCTGGCCCTTTTGAGCTTTTGATGTTCATTCTTTGAATAAGATCCTGTTGGTCCTGTTCTGCACCCTACCCCCTCCAATGCCTTTTTTTCCTTTTCTTTCTTCCTCCTTTTTTTTTTTCTTTCTTTCTTTTGCTTCTCAAGGACAATGGAAATGGAATCCCAGGATTCCTGGGGTAGGACTAGTTACAACATGATGTCTTTGACATAGCTTAGTAATAAAAATTACCCAGAAAGGCACCTAAGAGTCTTGAGGGATCAGAAATGTGTCCCCTTCTCAACTTAGAGCTCAGGAGGATCCCTGTGTTCCCTGTTGAGAGCTAAAGCAGATGCACAATTAACAAAGCATGCTGATGAATTTACTTAAGGACTGTGTGTTAGCAAGTCCCTTTTGGATAATAGTCTAACCAAATAGATGAGCTTTCAGAACCGTAATTATTCGGGCCCATTTATATTAGCTCTATTGAGTCTAGTCTCAGAAAAATGTTAATACTGACTCTCATCAAGAAAAGCTGCTTTTATTCTTGTCTGTTCCTAAGCTGTGTCTGTTTGTCATAATCTCTCATCATGTGCTAAGAGCAGTAGGAGCTAAAGCATCTTTTCTCTCATTCATACCGTAAAAGTGCTGCCCTGGTGGCATTTAAAATCCAAATTATGCAGCTAGCCACCTTGCTGGTATTCTAAATGGAACCAGTGCTTATGAACCTTTCTTCAGAGCCTGGAGTCCAAGCACTGTTCTCACTGAACTGGAATTGTCTTGCTTGAAGGCATTTGTGTTGGTTGATACCTAACCACAGCATGATATCTGTGTATATCTGTGTGATCCGGGGATGACTTCCCTACCCAGCACCTGATGTCGTACTCTCTTGTGGTAGTACTTAATATTCGATGTCATCTTGACAGGCTCGAGGGTTGCCTAGGAGACAAACGTCTGGGCATGTCCGTGAAAGAGTTTGTAGATAGGTTAATTGAGGTAGGAAGACCCGCTCTAGCTGCTGGGACACCATTCTGTAAGTTGGGATCCTGGACTACATGGAGAGAAGGCAAGCTGGACCAGTATTTATACCTCTCTGCTCCCTGACTGAGGATGCCAGGAAGTACTTATCTTAGGCTCTTGCATGCCTTTCCCCATGATGGAGACCCCCCCCCCCTTTTAATGTACATTGGTATTTGGCCTGCATGTATATCTGTGTGAGGGTTTCAGTTCCATTGGAACTTGAGTTATAGACACTTGTGAGCTGGTTCTCTGGAAGAGCAGCCAGTGTGCTCAACCACTGAGCCATCTCCAGTCCCTACTGTATCCATTTTTAAGACACTAGCTAAAATAACTGTTCCTTCCTAAAGTGGCTTTTATCGGGTATTTTGTTAGACCAACCAGAAATGTTAAATTGGATGCCACATCATAAGAGGAGGATAAGGGCTGAGGGACTGTGGCTGTGAGGCTCCTGGCTGCTGAGATGCTGTGAGTGGGTAGGGAGGCTGTGGAGCTTAGTGAGATGAACACAGCCTTTATGTTCTCTTTTGTGACCATGTTGAGGTTTATTTCCTCATCTGAGAGACTTGTTGCTATCTCCTTCTCAAACTTTTATTGAGATTAAATATGATTATATAGATAAATACCAGCACCAGCACTAGTATAATATAGCAGATAAATACCAGATGTTATTTTTAGTATGAGAGTATGGATTCCAGTGGTTAAGTTTTCAAAGGGGGGAGGTTGTAATATGTTACCTTAGAAGTCTCTCTGTGTCACAGTGTTGTTGATACAAACTACTCCCCCCCCCCCACACACACAGCTCTCATCTTAAAGGGAATAAGAGATAGCTTATTTAGGAGGCATTTTGAGGGAACACAGATTTTGCTTACCCAAAATATTCCATGTTTCAACATGGCAGCAGTTTCATAAAGTTTTTACAGATCATAAATCAAAGTAAGTTTAAAATACATTGGTGAGCTGGGCAGTGGTGGCACACGCCTATAATCTGAGCACTTGGGAGGCAGAGGCAGGCAGATTTCTGAGTTCGAGGCCAGCCTAGTCTACAGAGTGAGTTCCAAGACAGCCAGGGCTACACAGAGAAACCCTGTCTCGGAAAAAAAAAAATTGGTACGTCTCTCAGAGATAAAGTTACATTGAGATGGATGAAGCTTTCTTACAGGCTCAAAATGCTGAGGACACGACCAAGAGTATTCTCAGATTGGTAGAAGCTAGTTGTCTGTTGAGTCAATAGATTCTGAAAGTCTTTTATCTATTGTCTATTGTCACAGGATGCTCTGGTGTGTGTGTGTGTGTGTGTGTGTGTGTGTGTGTGTGTGTGTGTGGCGTGGGGAGCATGGCTGTTCTGGAGGATCAGAACTTAGCCCAAGAGAAGGTAATTAGACTCTGGACCTGTGACAGTCCAGTCTCTCCACAGTACTGAAATTCTAATCAGCCAATCAGTTTCTGCAGACACAGATTCCTCCTGGGAATTTTTGTTCATAGTCAGATGCTGCATCTTTTCAGAACTTTCTATTCACAGTTCTACCATCTATGATGAGGATTTATTCATCCTCTTTGATCTTAAAGGTTTGATTTAGCCTTTAGAACTATCCTACTCAACTACACGTACCAGAAAGTATGTATGGTTGGTTAAATCTGTTTGTCAGCTAACACCTCTGTTGGGAGTTCTTGCTAGTCAGAAGAGAGGACATTGATATTTGGATGATGTGATAAGGAGGAGAGAGTGTTATGTTCTAGCATGGAAAGGAGCCATGAGAAGCCAGCTGTGAGTGCTGGAACACAAGATTTACTTTCAAGTTGACCAAGAGCAGCCCAGCTCTCTCATCTCTTAGTTACTCTGGTAGTCAGGACACTGTTTTGCTTTCCTCACCTCCTGGAACTGTGGTTTTTCTCACCTGGCCCATGAGCATCTGCTTGGGAAGAGGGACGTGGTGGTACATATATCAAAGTGTTCTCATTGTCCCAGCTTTACTTTCTCAGCATTCAGTGTACCACCATTAACTAAGATATTTAACTAAGAAATAGAAAAGTGAGTCTGATTTCACACATGGGTTTCAGAGTCATGCTGTGCAGAACTTAGATCCTTGCTCTGCTGAGCAGTGTGACTGTGTCTACACCTCATCTCTACAGTGGGGATGGTCTATCCCTCACAAGTGAGGCTCTGATGAATCAAGTCATGGGAAGCAGTTTAACCAGGGCATGGACTCTGGTCAAGGCCTAATAAGTGGTAGCTGCCATGATTATTGTAATCCCATTCTTTAGGAACATGTGGTCTTTCTGTGCTGTCTAGGGATTTAGTTTGGTGGTTCATCACTCGCCTCACCTTGGGTTTGTTTCCTGGTACCACATAAAAATATGAAACAATCCTTCTGTGCCTGGCTAATGTCAAAGTGCCCTCCAGTCAGTCCCATCAAGCTGTTGAAGACGTGTCTATTGTATATGTGCCATTATTTATTTTCACTGTCAATCTACTGTTGGGCACTTGGGTTGATTTGTATCTTAGTGGTTGTGAATAGTGCTGTAGTAAATGTAAGTGCAGTGATTTCTTTGTCATACTGATTTCAGTTCTATATACATGGTCAGTAGTATGATTGATAGGTCCTGTAAACCCTTAACTGTTTTTGGTAATGACTACACTAATTTATATTGCTACCAACAGTGTGTAAAAATTCTACCTTTCTACATCTTCACCAGCATCTTTGTGTGTTTTCTTCATAATAGCCATTCTAACTCAGTAGAATGATAACATGTTGTTTTTATTTGTATTTTGCTAATGGTGTTGCTGTTGCCTTAGGCATCTTATGGAAGAGTCTGTCTGGAGTTTTCACTTCCAGAGGGTTAGAGTCCATGACCATCATGGCAGGAAGTATGGCAGTGTGCAGGCAGGCATGGTGCTGGAGCAGTTGTTGATAACTTATATCTTGTTCTATAAGCATGAGAGGCAGAGACAGAAACAGAGGGGCAGGGGAGTGAGTCTTAGTCACTGTTCTATTGCTGTGAAGAAACACTATGACCAAGGCACCTCTTATTAAATAAAATATTTAATTGGGGGCTTACTTACAGTTTCACAGGGTCAGTCTGTTATCATCATGGTGGGAGCATGGTGGCACACACGGTACTGGAACAATAGCTGAGAGCTCCTGATCAAAAGGCAGGAGGGAGAGAGCAGAGAGACATGGGGCTTTTAGGTTTCAAAAGTGCACTCCCAGTGACACATTCCTCTAACAAGACCAAACCTACTCTAACAAAGCCACACCTCCTTAGGCTGATGACTAACCATTCAAATGTGTGAGCCTGAGGGTTGGATATTCTTATTCAAACCTCCTAAAGACTGGGAATGGATTGAGAAAACTTAAAGCCTACCCTCACTGACACACCTCCTCCAACCAGACCACACTTGCTAAAGCTTCCCAAACAGTTCCACCAACTGGGGACCAAACATCCAAACATAAGAGCCCGTAGACTTCCATTCTTAGCAGCACAATGATACTGGATATTTTTCAGATACTTGTTAGCTATGCTTAAGCTGTGTCTATCCAGGGCTTTGGGCATAGCCAGTAGGTGCCCTATTACTGAGCATTGCTGGAGATGAAATCTAGGGTCCTCATATATGTTAGCTAAGCATTCCACTAGGGAGCTACAACCCATGTTCCATTAATGTACAATTCATATATCCATTGAATTTTTTCATGTTGGTTTGTCTGGTCTCCTTACATATTCTAATTAGTAATCTCTTGATGGCTAAGAATCTTGCAAATGTTTTTCTCCAGTTCTTTAATTTTTTTTATTATTATGGTATTTATGATGTTGTCTGTGGGGACACATCTATAGAGAGTGTTTACACTCAGTACAACTTAGTTGATCCTTTGTATAGGTCCTAGGGGTGCCGCAAGTACTTTAACAACTGGGTTATCTTTATGGCTCCATTTGTCCCATTCTTGAAGTCGTCTGTTCTGAGGTTACGCTGTGTAGAAAATGTAATACCAGTGTTTGAGTTTTGTGTTTGGGGAATCATGTAAAATAAAAAAAGCCCTTTGCTCAGTCCAATGTCCTCATGTACTTCCCCTATGATTTTGTTTATAGTATCTTATTTTATTTTATTTTATTTTATTTTTTTCTCTCCCTCCCTCCTCCTTTTCTCTTCTCTCTTTTCTTTTTTAATGAGGTCTTTTGTATCCTAGCTGTTTTTCTTTCTTTTTTTTTTTTTAAGGTTTATTTTATTTATTTAATGTGTATGAGTGATGAGTGCACGGTAGCTGCACAGATGGCCGTGAGCTATCATGTGTGTGGCTGCTGGGAATTGAACTCAGGACCTCTGCCGGCCTGGCACTGTAGCTGTCTTCAGATGCACCAGAAGAGGGTGTCCAATCTCATTACAGGTGGTTGTGAGCTACCATGTGGTTGCTGGGATCAGAACTCGGGACCTTCAGAAGAACAGTCAGTGCTCTTATCTGCTGAGCCATCTTGCCAGCCTCCCCCCCCCCTTTTTTTTAAAGATTTATTTATTATTATAAATGAGTACACAGAAGAAGGTGTCAGGTTTCATTATGGGTGGCTGTGAGCCACCATGTGGTTGCTGGGATTTGAACTCAAGACCTTCAGAAGAGCAGTTGATGCTCTTACCCGCTGAGCCATCTCACCAGCCTGCTGTTTTTCCAACTCCTTATATAGCTGAGGATGATCTTGAACTTCTGATCCTCCTGCTTCTACCCCATTAATGCTGGGACTACAGGTGTGTGCTACCATGTCCAGTTTATGTGGTGTTGGGGACAGAGCCCAGGCCATCACACATTTGGGTGGGCCTGTGCCAGCAGAGGTGCAGTCCAGCAGCCCTTGCCAGTGTTGCTCTCTTTGCTTAGGATTGTGTTCATGGGGTTCTACATTCCCATACGATTTTTGTTGTTGTTGTTTTGGTTTGGTTTTTTTGAGACTGAGTTTCTTGCTTGCTTCACAGTAGGCCAGGCTGGCCTTGAACTCTCAGAGATTCTGGCTGCTTCTACTTTCCAAGTACTGGGATAAAGTCAGATGCCACCATGGCTGACCGAATTCCACACAAAGTTTTGCAATTGATTTCCCCCTATTTGTCTGAGTATATATGTGTTGGAGACGTGTGTGTTTCGTGACACATGTAAGTCAGGAAAACTTTCAGGGGTCAGTTTTCTCCACCTTGTGAGTCCTGGGGATTGAATTCATGTTGTAAGGCTTGGTGATAAGCATACTTACCTGCTGAACCATATAGCCAGCCCAAATTTTAGCAGTCCTTTTAAAAACTAATTCTGTAAAATTACAACTCTGTAGATCACTTTTGGTAGTATGGACATTTTGCCATTGTTAAGTCTCACCTATGAATGTAAGATGATTTTCCATTTTCTTGGGAGGGGAGATTCAGTTTCTTTTATTGGTGTTTTATAATTTTCTACTGTAGAAACCCTTCACTTCCTTGGCTAAATTCCCCCTCCCCACTCTGAGTGTGAATGAGAGAAAGAGAGAGAGAGAGAGAGAGAGAGAGAGAGAGAGAGAGAGAGAGAGAGAGAGAGAGA
>NW_022196895.1:31422009-31423220 GCF_008632895.1 Mastomys coucha | reverse complement strand
TTTTTCGGTTGGTTGATGTCCTTTATTTCTTACCTTGTTCCAGATTTGTGAATCAACAATTCCAGCTTTCTGCTGCAGCGTGCTGTTAACTGTGTGGAAGTCTGCTCCTTCTAGGTCCTAATTGTTTTAGATTTTTGAATCTAAGCACCACTGAATATTATTAAATGTGGTTTTTTTTTTTTTTTTTTTTTTTTTTTGTATCTGTTGAGATGCTCACATGGTTTTTGTCCTCAGTTTTGTTGATGTGATTAATTGTATTTATTTGAATATGTGTGTTGAGCCATGCTTGTACCTGTAGAATAAATCTTATTTGATAACCCCCTTAGGAAGTAATTTCTCTTTATCCACTGTGGAATCTGAGAATCCAGCTCAGATCATCAGGCTTGTGGGAAAGTGCTTTTACTCACTGAGCAGTCTCAATAGTCCTGTAGGTTTTGTTGGTTTTTAATTGTTATTGTTTTTTGTTTTTGATACACTGTTGTGTTTGATTTGCCATTACTTTGTTAATCACATTTATGCTATCTCCTATATTGGTCTCTACTTTCATTGGATTGTTGTGTCCTTATCTAGTTGTTTTGTTTTGTTTTGATTTTGTTTTTTGAGACAGGGTTTCTCTGTGTAGCCCTGGCTGTCCTGGAACTCACTCTGTAGACCAGGCTGACTTTGAACTCAGAAATCTACCTGCCTCTGCCTCCTAAATGCTGGGATTAAAGGCGTGCACCACTATTGCCCAGCTTCTTATCTATTTTTAATATTTAAAATAATGCTGATCTAATAGAACGATTGTGGGAGGATCCTGAGCTAGACAATTTTTTGGAATACTTTGATGATTGGTTATAGTTTGTTGAAGATTTGGTAACCTACACCATGGAGCCTTCTGGTCCTATGTGAAAATGTAACCTTTATTCTCCAGAAATAATTGTCCTCTCCAAGGATTACTGCCTCCATCTGCAAACCTAGGCCTAGTTCTAGAAGCTTCTATCCTCCATACAATAAATTTTATCTAGAATGTCTTCAGCCTCTGAGACTTACTGCTAAATAAACTCACCTTTTCTTGTTCTTTCTGAACTCCAGTTGGCTAGTTCAACTCAGCTGTTCTGGCTCAAACTCCTCTTCCAGCTGACTGATTCAATCTGGCATTTCTTTTTTTTTAAAAAAACTTTTATTGCATTATGATGAGAAAAGTTACATGATTTCAATTTATCTGAATT
>NW_022196895.1:31420611-31421156 GCF_008632895.1 Mastomys coucha | reverse complement strand
ATGAAATAAACAATACTACTAATAGAGAGGCTGAGATATAAGAAGCAAGATTTCAAGACCCTTATGTTATATACAGCAAGACACTGTCACAAACAAGCTGACAGTGTATATAGATTGTACAGTATTGGACCTATTTCTCCAATTACCAAATTAGACCATTGGATGACAATCAACAAATTTCTAATTCCTCATGTTATTGGATTTCAATCGATCAGGATATGTTGGTCATATTAATTTTCAAATTAATATATTAAGAAAAAGTAATTGTCACTTCCTGTTGTTTTTGTTGTAAGAGGTAGAATTAGGTTTGTGTGGATTTGTTGAAAGATTACCTTCTTGCTTCTTCTAGGGTGTAGTTTTGCTCCTTATGTTGATGTTTTCCATCTATTATCCTTTGTAGGGCTGGATTTATAGAAAGATATTGTATAAATTTTGTTTTGTCATGGAATATCTTTTTTTCTCCATATATGGTAATTTAGAGTTTTGCTGGGTATAATAGTCTGGGCTGGCATTTGTGTTCTTGTAGGGTCTGTATGACATCTGCC
>NW_022196895.1:31419011-31419937 GCF_008632895.1 Mastomys coucha | reverse complement strand
GTGCTATTTATGTCTTTCTTAAGGTCCTGTATCATCATCATTATAAGTGATTTTATATCTGAATCTTGAGTTTCCGGTGTGATGGTGTGTCCAGGACTTGCTATGGTAGGAGAATTGGGTTTTGATGATGGCATGTGACCTTGGTTTGTGTTGTTTATTTTCTTACGCTTGTTCCCCGCCATCTGGTTAACTCTAGTGGTACCTGCCTTTGCTAAATCGGACTGGAGCCTGTCCTTCTTGTGATCCTGGTTGTGTCAGAACTCCTCAGAGTCAAGCTGTCTCTGTGATCCTGTGGTTCTGGGATCCTGGGATCCTGGGATCCTGGGCTTGTTAGATCACCTGGGAGTGTGGCTTTCTCTGTGTGTTCTGGGACTGGCTGACCATCACATTTTAGTCTGTAGTCCGTCTCCCCAACAATGGCCAACAGCAGCTATGAATGGAAGTCCAAGGATCTAACAGTTGTTCAGTCCCACAAGGCAAGCAGGCGAAGAAGGGAGACTCAATCTGGCTTTTCTTTCTGCCTCTTCTGAATTGCTTTACTTGGCCTCAAACTAACTCTGGCAATCTGTTCTAATCTTCTTGCTCCTTCTCATTCTCTGGCTCGTTCTGTCTTCACCTGTGTCTAACTTGTCTTCAACCTGTATCTGTAAAACTCTCCCAGGGAAACTGCTTCCTCCCTTTTTTACCCCCTCTGTGCTGTTCTCTCTTAAGCAGCTTCCCTTTCTTCTCTCTTCTTGTTAGAGTCGGGCATATTCTATTCTGTCAGATCTTCCTCTGATTCATCACTTTGTTGTCACCCAAAACTAAACATCATTTTCAAACATGACTGCTTTCTTCTACAAATATCTTCTACTAATTTTACCTTCATTGTTTTGGATTAAAGCTGTATGCTAAGGGTATGTCTATATTCCAGCTAGAGGGATGTA
>NW_022196895.1:31417983-31418864 GCF_008632895.1 Mastomys coucha | reverse complement strand
CTGTTTTTGATGGGAGAGCTTTTTTAACCTTTCATTTTATTTGTTTCATCTATCTTTTATCACTAATCATGTTTGCTGTACACAAATTACTTGATAGAGAAAAGAAGGAAATTGTATTTAGAATGATGATTCCAGGGGCTTTGGATCCATTATGACAGGGGTGGATGGCCTCATGGAGTGACTGTGGTGATCAGAACATGTGGAGTGACTGTGGGGACAGGAACATGCAGTGGTAGCTGGTGACATTGTGGAGGGCAGGTAGCAGAAAGAGAAGCGTGACAACCAGAGTCTATGGCCTCCAGAGGCCTTTTCCTAGTAACTTGTTTGTTTTAGTAGAACCTCATCTCATAAATGTTCCTGCACCTTTAAAATAATACAGCGAAATAGGAAACATGCTCAAAACATGAGCTTACTGAGGAAACTTCAGACCAACCGTAACATTTGTGATTAGTTTAGCTAACATTCTGTCAGTTTTGTTTGTCTTCAAGAAAACCAACTCAGAGCTGGGCATAGTGGCATGCATCCATAATCTCAGTACCTGGGAGGCAGAGGTGTTCAAATCCAGCCTTGGCTACTTAGTGAGCTCACTACCACCTTGGGCTGTATAGGAGCAGGTCTTATAAAACCAACTAACAGACAAACTAACCACAACTCTTTACTGGTGGCTTGTTTCTCTTCTTCACACTGGTTTTGTTTGTTTGTTTTGTTTTGTTTTTAAATCTCTGGTCTGGTCTGGTCTTATTTTTCCTTACCTTCTGCCACCTATGGGTTTGACTAGTTCTTTCTTTCTTTCTTTCTTTCTTGCTTTCTTTCTTTCTTTCTTTCTTTCTTTCTTTCTTTTTTTTTTTACGAGACAGGGTTTCTCTGTGTAGCCCTGGCTG
>NW_022196895.1:31415446-31417847 GCF_008632895.1 Mastomys coucha | reverse complement strand
TTTTTTTTTTTTCTTGGTAAGGTTGCTGTAAAACCCCCCTCTTAGTATCACAAAGGTTTTGATATGTCATGGTTTGATTTTCATTTGTTTCAAGAAGTTTTGTTATTTATGTAGTTTTTTGAGATAGGTTCTGGAGTAGCTTTGAGATCACTGTGCAGTTGAGGAAGATCTTGATGTGCTGATCCTCCTGACTCTGACTTCTAAGTGCTGGTTTACAGGTGTTTATTGTTAGAATTGGCTCAAGAAAATTTGATTTAAAAATTAAATGTGCCTGCTGTTCATTTAAAATAATATTAATTTCCTCCCAAGTATTTGTATAAGTTCTTGTAAATTTTATCATATTATTGTATGTAGAGGTGTGTGTGTGTGCTTAGCATGGTGGGAGCCTATAGTGACTCATGGGAGTCAGGTCTTTCTGTCTACCATGTGAGTCCCAGGGATTGAATATAAAGTAGTCAGGCTTGGTGGCAAGTGCCTTTGCCTGCTGAGCTATCTTGGTGGCCCTTTTTATACAATTTCTAAAGTCCCTCTATAGATTTCTTGTTTTACTCAATTGTGAGCAGAAAAAATAGAGGTCTTTTCAGGTTGTAGTTCTTATAATCTTTTTTTTTAAAGATTTGTCGTCTAACATATAATCTGCCCAGAATAAAATTCCATGTTCTGAGAAGAAAAGTGTATATACTGAAACTGTTAGATGAAGTGTCCTTTAATTATCTGTTAAATTGGCCTATAGTATAATTCAACTCCAGTATTTTTTCATTGATTGCCTATTATCTTTCTTTTGATGAAAGTGGCTGTTAAGGTCCCCATGATTATGTATGAGAGCCTGCTTTGTACAATTGGATATTCCAGCATTGGCTCTATATACATTTATAATACTATTTCATCTTGCTGAACTGGTTCATTTATTATTGTATGATGACCTTATTTGTGTTTTCAAGTGTTTGCTTCATATTATCTAATACCTGTGCAGCTATTCTTGCTCCTTTTCTTTCCCTGCTTACATGATATTTTTCTTCCATCTCTCCACTTTCAGTCTGTGTTCATGTTACTGGTGGAATGAGTTTTTTTTTTTTTTTTAGGCAGCAGTCTCATTTTTAACTCCATTCAACCTGTTGGTATATTTTAACTGAGGAGTAGAATCCAACAGGATAGGTTGCATTGGCTTTGGTTCTAGATGAGTACTTTAGAACATGTAGCTTCTTTAGCTATAATCCATGTTGTTGGATTGCACCTAAGTTCTCTTAGGTGGATTTGTTAGCAACTCTGGATGTAGGGTATTTGGTTGTGGGTGTGGGATCCCTGTTAGTTTCTACAGGTCATATGAGAGTTTGGCTATTCAAGATGGCCTGCACATATAAAGCATCGCAGCAGAGCCACAATTCCTGTCTATTTGCAAGGGCCATGTGTCTGAGTACTCCACAGGGACTGGGTTGTACTAGACCAGAGGGGTATTTTTATCTGACTAAAGGTTGTATTACTGGCAGTGTTTCAAAGGACCATTTGCCTAAAGTAAGTTCTATGGGCTTCTCAGGGTCTCCAGTAGGCAGAGATTCTGAGAAAGCTCTCAGCCTGGTTGCTTCTTGGGGCTACAGGAAGATGGATAGGACCTCGATCTATATTTCCTTAGGAGCTTCACTAGCTACCTTGCTCAATGCTGGTTGTCAATCTGCCTCCAGGGCTGGGTCCAACTGCTTCTCAGGATCCTAATTGGGGAAAGCCTATGTGAGGAAAGCACAGGATCTTTCTTACTGATAGCTCCAAAGACTGGGCTCGGGACCTGTAAAGAGCCACAAGCTTTTCCAGCAGTAAATGCTTTTGGTGTCAATGGCCTGAGTTAGAATTGTTAGGGTATACTTTGTTCCCTTCTTATTAAGACCATGCTCTTAGGTAGGGTTTTAGTGCTGTGAACAGACACCAGGACCAAAGCAACTCTGATAAGAACAACATTTAATTGGGGCTGACTGTGGGAGCCTGGCAGCATCCAGGCAAGCATAGTGCAGTAGTAGCTGAGAGTTCTACATCTTCATCTAAGGGCTGCTAGGAGAAGACTAGCTTCCAGGCAGCTAGGAAGAGGGTCTTAAAGCCCATACCCACAGTGACACACTTCTTCTGATAAGGCCACACCTCCTAATAGTGCCACTCCCTGGGCCAAGCATATTCAAACCACCATACTATGATTGTTCTTTATTCTTTATGATGTCTCTGCCACATCCCTATCACACCCAAGTGCTGTGCTTCAAATACTAGTGCAGAAGCTATTGTCTTCTATGTTTATTATGGAGGAAACCATGTCAGGTACCTGCAACAGCTTTGTTGTTGGATAAACCCAGTCTGATGGGTTTGGTTCGTAGCGGCGCGTCTACAAATACCAGATACAGGCAGCTCTGCGTTTTTGGAG
>NW_022196895.1:31406213-31406458 GCF_008632895.1 Mastomys coucha | reverse complement strand
CAGTAACAGCGGTCGATGGTACTGTGCTGTAGCCCGCCCCGGCTCTCGCGCGGTCCGGCGGCGGGCGGCGCGGACCGCGCGCGGCGGGCGGTGTCCGCGTCTGCTCCCGCAGTGGACCAGCGGTAGACGCAAGCCGCTGTTTCCCGGCCAATGCACCAAAATGATGGGTTTGGTTCTTAGCGGCGCGTCTACAAATACCAGATACAGGCAGCTCTGCGTTTTTGGAGGTTTAATTAGGAGAAGGA
>NW_022196895.1:31405402-31405901 GCF_008632895.1 Mastomys coucha | reverse complement strand
TTGTCCTGGCGACAGCTCTGTGGACCCGCCCACATATCTGCTGCGGGCAGATTCTGGATGCTAACACAGTCTATTACCTTTGTTAATGAAATCCAGAAAAAGAAGCTTTTCCTATCTCCTGGGTCATTAGCATGAACTAGCCCTGTCTGGATTTTGAAAAGCATTAGGCATGTTCTTCCAAATTACACCATTCCCTCCAAACTGAAGCATTTGCTCATTGAGGAGGAGATGTGGTAGGCAGGAGGCAAACAAAAGGTCACTCATCCAGGAAGTACAAAAACTTGGAATGTTTTTGGGGGCCTGTGTGAGTACAGGGGTGGTGTGTGTGTGTGGATGGACAAGAACCAGCCACGTACAGGAAGACCCTGGGACTGTGGAACTGCATCTAGGCTGTGGACAAAATGCCAGGGTTGTCTGTGGGCTTTCTGGTAATGCAGCTCTACTTCTGAGTTATCCCTGTTCCTTATAAGTAATTTCTCCTTTATTTCTGTTAATAACT
>NW_022196895.1:31336643-31405392 GCF_008632895.1 Mastomys coucha | reverse complement strand
GCCTCTGCCTCCCAAGTGCTGGGATTAAAGGCGTGCGCCACCACCATCCGGCTTTATTAACATTTTTATTGGGTCACCAAATTGGACTTTGGTGCTGTCATTACTTTGGTCTGTCCTGGGTTCCTTTTCTAGCACTAGTAGACCTTTGTGTTGCATTTCCCCAAGAAAAATCTATCATACAGCAAAGGACTTCTTGCTTCTCTAGGTGTGATGGTTTGTAAATGCTTGGCCCAGGGAGTGGGCACTATTTGGAGGCATGGCCTTGTTGGAGTGGGTGTGCCCTAGTTGGAGTAGGTCTGTCACTGTGGGTGTGGGCTTTAAGACCCTCTTCTCAGCTGCCTGGAAGCCAGTCTTCTCCTAGCAGCCTTCTGATTGAGATGTAGACCTCTCAGCTACTCAGGCACCATGCCTGCCTGGATGCTGCCATGCTCCCTCTTTAATAATGGACTGAACCTCTGAACCTGTAATCCAGCCCCAATTAAATGTTGTCTTTATAAGAGTTGCCTTGGTCTTGGTGTCTGTTCACAGCAGTAAAACCCTAAAACTAAGGCAGATGTTGGTACCAGGGACTGGGGTATTGGTATGATAGGCCTGACCATGCTTGGGAAGAATGTGGGTTTTGGAATTTCCTGATTTGGAAAGCAATGGAATGCTTTAAGTGGGGTTTAATGGGCCATCCTAATAGGACTATGGAAGACTTTGTTGCTGAGAGTGACTTAAATTGTGCAGACCTGGCCCAAGAAGTTACAATGGAGGAGAATTTCAGCATGTGACCTAGAGACTGTTTGTGTGGTACTTTGGTGAAGGAAGAATGGGGCTGCTTTTTGCCCTTGTCTGAAGAGTCTGCCTGAGGCTAAGGTGAGGAGATTTAGATTAATTGCTTTGAAAAAGAAGTCTCAAAACAGCCTGGTTGTGTGGCTACTAAAGTTTACTCTTATGAAGAGCATTTTAATGAAAATGAGCAAGCTGAGAAAGGAAAAATATAAAATATATAGTTTAAGTATTATTGAGGCAACAGGAAGTAGAATGAAGCTGAATCCTATGTTTTAGGAGTTAACAGATTAAAGGAGTGGGATTTTGGGGCAAGATCCAACCCAGCTAAGTTTAGGACCAGGCATGGTGGTACACCACCTTTAATTCCAGGAGACAAAGCCAAGCAGATCTCTGAGTTCAAAGCCAGCCTGGGACAAAGCAAGTTCTGGTTGAAGAACAGCTTAAGTCCAGGCATGGTAGTATACATGTTTAATCCCAGGAGACAGAGCCATGCAGATCTCAGAGGTCAAGGTCAATCTACAGTGCAAGTTCCAGGACAGCCAAGCTTAGGCAGTGAAGGAGATGGAAAATATAAAGCTGGTGATAATGTAATAGAACAAGAGGGGCCATGTTCCAACCCCAGCAAGCTGCAGGACCCAGCAGTTTTGGCCATTTGGCTCTGGCTTTATAGTCAAGAATAGAAGGGACTACTGGGACAATTGATGCTGGTTAGCTGGAGCTAGAATTTAGTGGTGATTAAGAGGAGACCAGCATCAATGAGGTGAAATCTGGGAAGTGTTTTCTGAGATCACAAAGAAGTTGAGGCTTAGCACCATGAAGAGAGCTTATGAGAGGCTATTGGTGAAGCCTAGTTGTAGTTGAAGACCCCAGTGTATTGAAGATGCCAGTACCATGGGATGATCACCAAGAACAGCAGCAGATGTGGATTGGAGTCAACCAGAGCTTAGAGTTCTGCAGAGGGCAGAGCTAGAGATGTGACCCAAGCCATGTAGAGGATCCCAGAAGATCACATGTGGATCCCACGTACTGGAACAAGAAGGTGTAACATTGTTGCCTTGAAGACCTTAAGATGTTGAAGATGCCAGAGCGGTAGAACTTTGTTGCAGACAACAAAGATGTAAAAGGAATTGGAGATCTCAAGACTGCTTTGACATCAGATGTGGAGATCAGAGTTTGCCCAGCTGGTTTCCTGTCTTGCTTTAGGGATTACAGTTAAGTGAGTGAATGAATCTCAGAAGAGACTTTGAACTTCAGACTTTTATCGTTGTTGAGACTGCTGTAGGCTATGGGGACTTTGGAAGTTGGACTAAATGTATTTTGCATTATGGTATGTTTAGGTATGACCCCCGTAGGCTCATGTGTTTGAAAAGCATGTGGGAGCCAGGGAATGGAATGTGATGGTTTGTGTATGTTTAGACCTGGGAATGGCACAATTAGGAGGTGTGGCCTTGTTGAAGGAAGTGTGTTACTGTGGGCATGGGCTTTAAGACACTCATCTCAGCCGTCTGGAAGCCAGTCTTCTTCTAGCAGCCTTTAGATGAAGATGTAGAACTCTCAGCTCCTCCTGTACCATGCTTGCCTGAATGCTGCCATGCTCCCACCTTGACGATAATCGACTGAACCTCTGAACCTATAAGCCAGCCCCAATTAAATGATGTCCTTATAAGAGTTGCTTTGGTCATGGTATCTGTTCACAGCAGTAAAACCCTAATTAAGACACTAGGTTATGAGACTTATTCTCCTGCTGACCTGTCACACATCCTGGAATTACCTCTTGGTACACTAAAGCAAAGTTGGAATTTAAAGCTTAGGTGTTTGGTTTGGTCTTCTTAGCAGTCTAAAAATGAGAACAGTTCACATAAAAATCCAGATTTCTGTTTGTGTTCAAGTTGTGTAGCAGGCATATACAGCAGAGCGGCAGCTTCCTTAGCAAAGTATGGGTCTCCCTGTTCTTAAGGATCTGCTGATTCCATCCACAAGGGCAGTGGGAGATGTCAAACGGGATTCAGTGTGAGTTCCTATGGTGAATGATCACACTGGGGTTGCTTGTCAATAGGCAGATCAACTTTACTTAGGGTGACTGAAAGCTTATAAAGTTAGGGGGACTGAAGGTGGGGACTTCCAGGATAGGCAGAGGTCACTGACTGAGGCCATAGGGTTCCTGGCATACCTCATTAGCATGGGGAAACATTTCAGGAATCTCAGGTGCTGATTGAACAGGTTTTGTCAGAAGAAAGGAAATTGATCCTATAAACCAATTGAGGCTATGTTCCATTCCTCAGGTAGAGATAAATGTAGGAGCTTAGAAAATCGCAGACAAGGTCAGAGATGGAGAAACTCTGTTAACGAGGGAGTTCCCGAGTCCCAGAAGGCTCTTCTTAATTAGCAGTTTTCCCACCTCGAAGGTGGGAGGGTTGCTCTACAGGCCCAGTGTTCCCTGTTGCATTCACCTGGCCCACTTCACTCATTTCACTCATTCACCTATTTCTGCCTGGCTCCTGGAAGCATTTGATCTCTGCGGCTCTGAGGAAATGTTTATTAATATTGTTCTAATCCTGTGGTCTAGCAGTTTTGACCAAAAGCTGGCCAGTGTGGCTTGGTCCTAGCGTACATAGCTTCTGGATACTTAGCAGATAAAGTAGTCTTTATTCTTAAATATGATACTGCTACCTGTCTGCAGAAGACTCAGGGATTAGGGGTTGTCTAAAGCCCCAAAGTCACACCTGCCTATGAAGTATGATTCATTCATTCATTCATTCATTCATTCATTCATTCATTCACTAACTCACACGCTCTCACACATACTTACTCAGCCGTTATGAACTAGGTCTTATGTGCTAGGCCTTGGGCATATAGTTATAAAGGATGGACCTAGTACCTGCCTCAGGAGACTTGGTAGTTGGAAATCCTGGATGATCACATCCTCCTGACAAGTTCTCTTCTGTAGTCTTACAAACACATCTGCTATTCTGTTCTTAATTCATATTATCTCTCTCTTTTGTCTCTTATTTCTCTTCCTCTCTACTCCTATTTCTCTCTCCTTACCATTCTTGCTTTTCCCATTGGTAGGCTCTTATATAATATAAGCTGGCCTTATTCTTGCTCTCCTGACCCTCTTACTGTCACTTCAGCTCTCAAGTGCTGTGCTTACAGATGTGCACTGTGGATCACACTCATCTTCACACACAATATTTTTCTTTTAAAAACATTGGTTTTTTATTAATTTTATATAATAAATGCCTTACCTGCATGCATTTCTATACACAATGTGTTTGCAGTGCCCATGGAAGCCAGAAGCAGGTTCTGTATCCCCTGGAGTTACAGATGGTTGTGAGCTGCCATGTGGGTGCTGGGAATTGAACCAGGGTCTTCTGGAAGAGCAGCCTGTGCTTTTCACCACTGAACCATCTCTCTAGCCCCCATCCCTGCCTTTTGTATAAATTTTTGTGCAGACTTAAACTTGAATAGCTAAGAGGGATTTGAGCTAGGCTGAACTCCTGGGGTACATAGTGACCTCTTTTCAACCTGTTCTGCACAAAACTTTACTGTGCAGTTGTCTAAGTTGTCGTAGCACAGACGTCTCTGACCTAGGAGCTTACACTGCTTTTAGAAGTAAGGTGGTGGTAGTGATGATGAAGATAACAGTGGTGGCGGTGCTGGTAATGACAGGTACCGTGTTGTCAGAGCTAGTGGCTTACAGTGTGTGAGATGAAAACATAGCCTTCAAAAGTTAAATAACTTGCCCAGAGTCACAGAAACAATGGGATTTGAACTTGTGGTATTTACAGAGAGCTCCTGTTCTTTACCACTTTGCCGTAGTCAGTGTTCTCATTAATTCGTGAAATGATTTAAGAGCATCCTTTTGCCTAAGATATTTTCCTTTCTGGCTCTTAACAAGGTGTGAAATTCCGCCACCTAAATTTCATGCTTTTATTTCTTGTTAAATGTGAGAATTCTTGGAGAGGCTCTGTATTGTCATCAGCAACACCTTAACACCTTAACCCTTCCTCTGACAGCTAATTAAAGATCAGGCACTAAGGGACCCAGGCAGGCGAGAGTTCCTTTCTAGTGCTGGGATTGGACTCGAGGAAGTACTTGCATGTAATGCCACCCAGGCAGAGTTAGAGTTGTTGAGAAATCAAAATGAGGTTTATGTAAAGTACTCAACATAGATATGGCTCAAAGGAAGACTCTAAGAAATACACAGTAGGGTAGGAGTTGGAAAGTGGATGAAGAGTAATGAAGGGTAGTGGGAGGACTGGGGTCACTTCCTGTATATCTGTGCTGGTGTGGCTCCTCCTACTATCCCAAAGGCAACTTCCCCAGGCTCTTATACACATAAAATAGAAATAAACATTAAACAACAGGAGACCAGGAAGAAACAGTGAACAACACTTGATGTTCATGGTCCCAGCCTCCTAAGCTGAGAGTACTTCATGGACTCCATCCTCTTGCCTTTGATGTCCACAGTGTGGGGAGAAGCAGGTTTGTCGAGCAGTTAACAATTGGGATATGTTCTTGCCTCGGCCCAGTTGGAATCCCTCATTCCCACTTGTAACTTTTACTCCGTGGTTTGGAATGTTTCAGAACATTTATGCCCTATTGATCTCTGGGGAGTTTGCCAGACTACTTGGGAATCAATTAGAACTCAGCCACCAGCCTGTTTACTTCAGGCAGTTAAACAGAAAGTAAAAAGAGTGCTAACCCTCTCCCTAGTATTTTCTTTAACCCCTTCAAGAAAGTATGGAATCTTCTGGTGGTATTCTTGTACATATACAAAAATACCATATCTATCCAAAAATATACTGTGTTCATTTAACCATTTGCCTCATGTGCTGGTTCTGAGGCTGACCTTGTGGGAGGAGTTGCAGGTATTGAAACATGTCTGAAGATGAGGAAGGGCATACAGGGAGATTGTATCACCTCAAGCTAGTTCTTTCTTCTTGCCTTCTTGTAGTGGTGGGTCATGCATTATTTTCTTTTCTCAGAATAATTTTGCGCTCACCAACCCAGAGAAGAGCATCCACAAGGAATCGGATACAAAGGAAACCAGGGAAGAGGAGGAGCTAGATACCGAGGTCCTAGAGGTGTTCCACCCAACTCAAGAGTGGCAGACTCTTCAACCAGGTACTGGACTTGCTCTGCTCCTTAGAAACACTGAATTAAAGCCATAAATGCCCTTTGTTCTTGAAGGTTGGGAGCAGGCATCCTCATGGTGACCATCACAGGGGTAGCTGCAGTGCCATGGGGTTTGGGTGCCTCCATTCTCCAGCAGAGCAGTGTGTGGTATACAAGTGCCCTGGAAGGGAGGTCTGTGGTGGGTGGCCGTGCTTTCTGATGGAAAACTTTGTGAAGCACAGAAGAGGCAGTGACATGTGCCTTGCTCTGTGAATGCTATTTTGGGCTCTGCTGCTTGGCTCAATGCTGCTGAAATAGTGTTCACGAGAGAGTCCTGAGTACTGGTGCTGGGCCCAAGTGTTCTGTTAAAGGAGCCTGTGCCAAGAAAGAAAGGGCTGGTCCTTGCCTGATCATAACTGAGCCATCTTCAGAGGGAACAACTTTCTGACCCCTTTATGACCCTGAGTCCAGGGTTTCAAGTGATAATGACAATGGCCTGCAATTGTGAAATGTTCACTATATTCAGGCCCACTGCTAAGTTCCTCATGTACACCATGTTGTTCAATTTCCACAGGAATAGAATTATTAGTCTTTATCTTCCAGTGGAAATGCTGAAGCTCAAAAGTTTAGATGACTTATGCCATTCACCTGATGTCAACTGTCATGGGCTTCAGAGCCTTGATCCCCTGGCTTCCCACCTCTCCTTCCCACTCCAGCTGTCCTTGGTTGGAGCCTGCTCTGCCAATGCTGAGACTGTTCTCAGGTGCAGGCAGCTTGTGTTCTGTGTTGTGGCAAAGTGGATGGCAAGTTCTGGCAGCAGCTGTCGTACAACTTCCCCAGGTCCTCACAGCCCCCGTTACTGCTGTGCTGCCAGGATAGCACTGCTGTGCCAGCAGCAGTATCACTCCTGCTAGGCTTGCATGTGGGTAGGAGCTGCTGCAGAAGACTGATGAAGCCCCAAAGGAGCCAAGTGAGAGCTTGTGGCTTCAGCAGAGGGAAGTTCAAGAACAGAGGTATTGGATTCAGCAGGTCCAACTCTGCCTGTCCTCTCTCAGCTTCCCTGAGAACAGAATTCAGTCTTCGAGGAACAGCTTGGAGAGGTTCTCAGGAGTCGAGAGGTAGAAGATGGATGTGGCTATGGTCCTCTGGCTTTATGTAGGGTCAAGGGTGATCTTGGAAACCCGCAAGCTTGGGGAGTTGATGGAGGCTGATGTTCTGGGCTTCTACTTCTACTTCTACTTCTGCCCCTTTGGGTAGCTCAGTAGTCCCCATAAAGCCCTTGGTCAGCACTATATTTGAGACCTTGAGCTGTTCCTAGCCCCTAGCAGTGGCACTGCTGCTAGTGGCTCAAGAGCCCCTACATATGTATTCTTTGGAAGGAAGAGCCAGAGACTAAGTGAGGAACAGACTCTGAGAGCTGGGGAACTAGAGAGAAGCACTCATCTTACATGAGACTGATGTTCCTTTGACAACACCCTCTAGCTTGTAGTTTCTCAAGAGCTCCTTGTATACTCTTCTGTACACAATTCTCTTAAAGTTGCTGCAAAGGCTGTTGCAACAACAATGTGTTAAAACACATTGTAGATTCAAAGTCCTCTGCCCAGTATATCACTTGGTTTAGAGATTGTGGTTTTCAGAGGTAAATTCCCCACTTGTACACATCTTTAGTCCACTTATGGAACTGGACAGTACTGAAGGTGCGTGAACATACAGCCTTCTTTTCCTGGTGATCTTACTTGAGGAAGGGGACTTAGGATGCAAAGGGAGACTTCCATGGTTATCAGCTGCTCTCTATTCCTCCTTCAATAGCAGTTGTGATGAGGGAACAGGGATGAGCACAAACAGAATGTTTAGTACAGTGTTTCTTGCTTGAGAGCCAGAGGTAGACATGAGAACATGGTGGGCACTGTTTGGGGATGTTGAAGACAAGGGTAAGTTTATATAGACAGTTGTTGACCCTATCTCAGCCAACCAGTTCTGCCCTTCTGTTGGAAGGACTTTTGCTCTTTGATGGAAGGCTGTACCTCTGAATTCCTTTTGCCTCAAAGGGAAGATTACTAGGGTATATGGACTGTTTGGATTATGTGCTAGGCTTATTGGAAGGCAGATTGACAGACTGCCTGCTGCAGCCTGGCACACGTGACTTTTTAGGTCTTCCCACTGGGCCAAGTGGAAACTTGGATTCAGCCAGACAGCACTGAGACAGCTACAGGTCTCACCCCTGGAGTCTGCTTGCTACTGTTATTACTGTCAGTATCCTCACTGGGAGTTACTTGTTCTGGAAGTGATTTTCCTGTCTCCCTTTCTTTGGTTTATTTTGGGATCTGCTCACCTAACAGAGCCACAGCAAGCATTTGAGTGTGGATTCAGCATCAGTTGTTAATCAGCAAGCAGGGAAAGCTGTTTGCTGGCAGGTCCTTTGGTTCTAGGCAGGGAGCTGAGGACTCCTGGACTCCAGAGTTCTGTGCCTGTGCACTTGTTATTATGGAACACTGATTATAGCCAGACTCTATGACTTTATCTTCCCTCAGCATTTTCTGAGATCCTACCTTATGCTAGAGATAAATAGCTCACATTTACTAAGCATTGACTATGCCAGGAACTCTTTGAGGGTAGTTGCTATAGTTATCCTAACTTTTACATACAGAACTCATTTGTAGCAAGAAGAGATTACTTAGACAAACAGCCAATAAGTAATAGTGTCAAAATTCAGACATCCTTAAGCCCAGCTTAAATACTGTGCCATGATGTCTTCCTAAGGAACAAACTGGACATGAACCCTTTGTGCCACGTAGCTTATAGATTCACAGACAGTACAGAAACAACAAAAGGCCATTGGTGTGGCAAGGCCAGACCTTCTCTTGTGCTGAGGAGTCCATGGGAAGTTAGCTAGGGCAGTTTTATGATGTTGAACCTAACTGTGGCTCTCTTTGAGCTGTGGGCACTCAGGTTGCTCAAAATCTCTAAAATCTCATCTGAAAATAGGAATGGAAATAAGAACTACACAGAAGTGGTATTGCAAAGTGTGTGTGAGTGTGTGTGTAAGTATGTGAGTGTGCATGTGTGAGTGTGTGTGTGTGTGTGTGTGTGAATGTGAATATGTGTATGAGAATGTGAGTGTGTGTGTGTGTATGTATGTGTGTATGTAAGCTGTTTCTTAAAGGGCTTGACATATGTTCTGTACTCAATATGTTGTCATTAAAAAAAACCAAACACCTTTGCTCCCTTTGGTGACATGAAGGAGAAATGGAGGTGAGGAAGACACTGGACAATGGCCTCCCTGTCCTTCCTGTTTGTCAGTGCTTCCCATCAGCCTCTCTGAGCTCAAGAAAGCACAGCCACTCTCAATCAGAGGTTTCTTATTGACCCAATTTGACTTCAAGGCAACTGTGAGAATCCCTGAAATATTGGTATTAGAGCCCAGTTGATGGGGGCATGCAGGAAGCCTGTACAAGAACACATTCATGTGAGGGGTGAAAAAGAGGAAAAAAAAATCTAAATCATCCACTGATGAGAGCAATCCAAGAATTATGGAGTACCAGCCATCTGGTCAGATCATTTCAGATCTGCATGAGCAATATGAGGGGATTGAATTTTAAAATCCTCATTTATAGTAGAACGACTACTCTAGTTTCAAGTATTTAAGAGAGGAGCCTGATTTCCTGCAGGTTCTGGCCATCTGTCTGAAGGAGCACCTGACCCTGGTCGGGGTGACAAGGCTGTTTCTCTGGAGCTTTTGATCCTTTGCTGCTCCAGAGATGCTTGTGTGGTTTGTTATATCTGTGACACTACCTGTGTGTCCAAGAAATCAGTTCAATTCTAATACTATTTACTAAGGACTAGTATCAGATCCCACAAGTTAAAGACTCAGTTTCCCCTATCACTGCCCCCATTTCAGATGTCACTTCCAAATCTTGGGCTATCTGTACCTCTCACCACCCAAGATTCTCACACCTTCTTCTTAGGTTTGATAATTTTGATAATTAAATAAACTCAGAGCTCAGAACACACTACTTAGGTATATCTTTTTGGTGTCAATAATGCAACTGAGGGGGCAGCTAAAGGGAAGAGAGCCAGACATGAAGGTCAGCCTTCCCAACTCCCATGTCCCCAGTGGGTCTACCATCCTGCCGTTCAAATGGCATCAGGAACTGCCCTGAAGCCTATTGTTCAGGGACCCTTAATGGAAGTTTCATTACATAGGTATGATTGATACCTATTGGCCATTAGTGATCAACCTCCAGTCCCCCTGTACTCCCCAGAGATAGAGAATGGGTCTTAAATTCCCAACCCTTTAATCATGAAGCAGTCTTTCTGGTGACCAGGCTCCATGCTGATCCCCATGAAAATCCCCACCAACAGTCACATATTAGCATAAATTCTGGCATGGTTGAAAGGCACTGGTTGTGAATAATAAAAGTCTCTGATACTTAGGGAAATTCTATCATTTTAGAAGCACTGTGCTGAGGGGTGCAGGGCAAAGATCGTTTTTTTATTCATACCACAGGATGCAATTGAGGTAAGACTAAGGTTCAGGTATTTCTGCAACCTGAGAAGCAAAAGGCCACTGTCCCTAGCATTGTCTTTACAGGTTGCCATATTTTTCAGGATACCCCCAAAAGCTTCAGCTCTCCTGTGGAACTTGTCCCACACCAGACCTGTGTACACCAGGCATGGGGCATTCATGGGTGGGAACCTAGCAGAAACCTAAAGGCAGTCCATACCGAAATATTTGTGGCTTATCAAAGCCTGTGTGCAGATCTGGGACTTCTTGATTGCCACCAGGAGGTAATGGCACACTCACACAGGGTCTCACTATGTAGCCCTGGCTGGCCTAGAATTTGCTACATAGAACAGACTGGCCTCTCACAGAGAGCTACCTGCCTCGGCCTCGCAAGTGCTGGAATTAGTACCTGGCCCTACTTTCACTTTGGCTTAAATTGTTACACCTAGCAACCTTTCAAGAAGAGATACTCAGAGCTAATCTTTGGTTCATTCACATGTACAATGCCTTTCTTTCCTAACTTAGGGCCTTTCAAGCCTTCTAGGGATTTCCTGAGAATAGAATTTGTTTGTTTTCTAGCTATATTTCTGCTTTCTCTCTCTCTCTATCACCGTCACCTCCCAGCCTTTGTTAAGCATTATTTACTCTGAGCATCTGCTTTGTTCCTTGGTAATGAAAGTTTGTCAGATGGGACAAGGAGAATCACTACTGACTCAAATCATCATGGCTGAATTAAAGCAAGCTTTTAAAAATTTATGCACATGGGCTATCTCTCCCTGAAGGCAGTGATCAAGAGATCAGCATTAGACAAGGGAAGATAAGGGGTTTCATAGTTCAGGAGTTAGGGGTTTCCACATGGGGGGTTTGACAGGCAAATAGGTGGGGTTACAGAAACAGAACCTAAGTATAACAAGTTGATCATAACAACCTCTGGAAACAAAGACAAGGTGGTCATACAACATGCTCATTACAAGGTGGTCATAATAACCTTTTGAGACAAAGGTATAGTTGCCATTTCCTGAAACAGGAAGTTCAGAAACATTTGTAGTTAAGACTACAGGTGGGGTATAGCCCAACCTTAAGAAAAAGAGGTTTAATTATAAACAGGAATGAACCTAGTTTGTCTTTACTATAAGATAGCTTTCAAGCCCAAGATGGAAACAGGCTGGTTCATCATTACACCTTGTCTTATGTGTCCCTGTCTAATCCTTGATAAGACCTTAGCATTCTTTATCTAGGAAGGGAAGCAAAATTTGTAATGCGTCAAAAGATGTATGGCCCCATCATAGTTATAAAAGAAAAGAAAGAATAAAAGAAAGAATAAAAGAAAGAATAAAAAATTTAAGGCCATCTAATCTTGGTATGCCAACAGGTACTTTTAGGTAGCCATTTTGTCCCCTCTGCCAGGGAGTTTCCTTTTGGTCTAATATTTTAGCCTTTTGTTGAGGAAAAGGGACACTCTATTCTCTTCTGTGGCTACTTTCTGGTGAAATTAGGATGTGATTGTTAAGGCCCAGGAAGGCTGGGGTGTTAGTCAAAGGCTGAGAGAGGATTAGGGCAATGACTGTCCATCAGTACCATCAGTTTTTAGTACATCAATTTTCAGTAACTCAAGGATTTTCCTCTTTTGTAGAACTGCCGTGGCTGGAGTATTATAGATCACCTTTGGAGCAGTTTGTAGTCTGCACCTGATTCTGGATGGTGTCTACCAGCCAAGTGGAACTCTGCAGACACAGATAGAGAGCAGGGACAGGAAGTTTAAAAACTTAAAGGAAATGTTCATATTTGGAGCTTTCCTCTCAGGAATAGGTAGTAGGCAGGGAAGCTTAGGTTGATTGACAGGAGTACTTATCTGAAGTCCATTTGACCTATGAAAGATAGATCTAAGTTTTAACGACTTTCTTGATTCCTTGAAGCTTATATTACCATTGTTTGTAAGCTGTACTGAAATTCATATTGTAGAAAACAGCTAACAGCTATCTGTAAAACAGTTGGAATGAATTCACATCTTCAGGTTGTAGCAAAAGCTATGGCTTTGGGTCAAAAAGCATGAACTTTTTCTTCTTTTCTGTACAGAAGGCTGGGTATATAGGTTGGACAGAGGTGCTTTTAACATGATGAGAAGCATCTTTAGCTCTATATTTAGAAAACAACTAGAGGAAATTTAAATCCTGAACTTGTTACTCATAATAGTAGTCAGTGCTTTACCAGCTTATCAGACAAATTAATGTTAAAACTTTGAACTTTTGAAACCTTAGTATAACAATAACATAGAGGGTGAAAGAAATCTGAAATATCTCTCATTTTTAAAATCATTTTTTATATCTTTATAATTTGAGTTTATCTATCTTAAATTATTTTCTTAGACCCTCATAACTCATTTAGGCTTTTATATCTTAAGACATTTATAACTTATTTTTAGACTTACAATTTACATAAATTTTAATTTTTGTATCCAATTAGTTTTCAGTAGATACATTGAAACGGTTGATTATTGAGAACAGTCTTTGGAGAGCAAGTTACTTTAAATAAAGGGATAGTAAAAGCTATACTGAAATCGGCTTTGTGAGTTTATCTTTTGGTGTAAGCCAAGTCTGCCTTTCTATAACAGGAAGCCTAGGAGCTCTAGGAAAGTCCCAGGGCTACAGTTGGCCTTCAGTCCCATCAGAGGCCTGGAGAGATAAATTGTAGCGGGAAGTCCGATCCAAATGCCTCTGTACTAGTTAAAGTGACAGACATACCAGCTATCTGGACAGTTACCCTAGGCTCCCGTGGTGGTCTTTACTGGCATTACATTTTCAGCTGCTGCACAGGTCGGCATTGGCCTTTGGTTGCCAGAGCCGAAGGTCTGAGAGACTTAACTGTGGAGGAAGACCTTGGAAAAACTGACCCTCTTTGGTGAGGGAGACTAGAGCAGTCAACTCCACAGTGTCCACAGTGTGGGCAGGCCCTGGGAGCTGGCATGTCATGTGGCAGCTTAGCCCAGTGGTTAGTGTTACTGCAGTTAAGGTCAGTGCCCTGCCATCTTCCTTGGAGACCTTAGGGTCACCAATAGGAGCTGGTGTTTCTGTCTATCATAGAAAGCTTTTTCATTAAACATTTTTGGCTTGTTTTTTGTGTTTTGAGACCCAGGTTTTCTGTGTATCCCTGGCTGTCCTAGAACTTAATTTGTAGACCAGGCTGGCCTCGAACTCAGAAATCCTCCTGCCTCTTGTCTCCAAAGTGCTAGGATTAAAGGCTTGCACAACCACCACTACCTGGAAATTTTACAGGTTTTAACCATACCTAGTAAACTAATAAATCTCAAGGTACAGAAAATTCATATAATCATCTTGAAGTCTTGAGATAAGGTTTCTATCTTAGCAAACATTTTAGGCAGTTAAGTGAAACAGTCATCTGATTGGTTTCAGCTGTTCTGCCTTGCTGTTTAAGAGACTTTATAACTCCAGAGCCAGCTTTTTAATACAGAAGAACAACATAAAATACTATTTCAATATTACCAATACCCCAAAAGACATTTGAATTTCTGCTAAACTAATTTCAGTGGCCAGAAAGCTCAGAGGTAAGGAATTCTGAACCCTGGCTACCAAAGTAGCCATGGTACATGGTGGCTGTGGATTTGGGCTGAAGGAGGTGGGAGTACACAAAGCTGCCCTGGTTTATCAGGACTTCTTGAGGAAGACAGGATGCCAGGCTTCTTGAGGTTGACAAATGACCCTACAGTAGGAGAGAAGAGTGGCAGGTGGACATATATGAAGGTCCCAGAATACTCTGAGGGCACTTTAGATTTCTTCATTTCGGAGAGGTCTCATTTCTCTTGATGGTAAGTTTCTCCTCTAGCCTGCCTGGACAGCTATCCTGCCCCTTAGGAACCAGATCGAGTCCCACCCCAAACTGAAGAGGCCGAGACCCAGACAACATGACTTGCTACCTCCACTGCAGGTGCTGCCAAGGCTGAGGGCACTCTGTTCTGTTGGCTGAGCTCTGCAGTGCCACCAGAACATTCCTGTCCAGGATTTGGCTTTATTACCCCTAGATAGGACAGGCTGGGGTCCAGGGTGCAGTGTGTGGGCTGGAGTGTGATAGACAGCAGCTGCTGGCCAGCCTCTTTTTAGCAAGTGTTTGTATGCTTAATGCTCATTCGATGGCCCTTCTCCTCCCTTTCCTCTGCTTTCATCCACCTGTTCTCCTCAAGGCTTAATTAAGAGTACTCATCAGAATGACACAGCCTTAGCTTTCAAAGGTCAAAGTGGGTGAGATGAAACCTTAGACTGAGCAGGGACTAGCTGTCAATATCAGAGTCAGCCTTCATGCCAAGGACTGCTGCAGTTCAGAAATTCTGTGTATCAACAGCCGCCCTTCTTTCTCTGGAAGAAGCTATCTGTGTTGAGGTGAGATAGCTTGAACCATCTCCAAGATGATTATGCAGGGCTTGGCATAGCTCTTAAGGGCTGTCCTGGAGCCAGAACGAGAGACCCTTTTCCAGAATGCTTAGCTTTCTTGCATGCTTAGTTTTTACAGAACACATGTAGGAACCCTATGGAAGGCATAGCAGAGGCTTGTTTCTATGAGCTTATGCTATAAGGAGGAACGGCCCCTAGACAGGGATGCAGCTCTGTGATAACAGTACTTGAAGGGAAGACTTCCCAAAGGCAGAGCCATTGATGCTTCTTGAAGAGAGATTTTTGTATGTGTTGGAAAAGATTTAATACAGGTGAACTTAAAATTCAGGCTGGGCAGGCAGGGCAGTGGTGGCACAGATCTTGCTCTTGGGAGGCAGAGGCAGGCAGATTTCTAAGTTCAAGGACAGCCAGGGCTACACAGAGAAACCCTGTCTCGAAAAAAAAAAAAAATTCAGGCTGGGCAGGGTGGTGGTGGCAACACCTTTAATCCCAGCACTCAGGGGGCAGAGGCAGGCTGGCTGGAGAACTCTAAGACCTCCTGTGAGCTAGCGCTGACCGCCCCTTCTCTGAAGACAGGAGGTAGTCATGGGATACTGTGAGAACTTTGACTGTGGCTTGTCAGAGTGGCATCTGCACCCTGCTAGCCACTGCTTTTCCAGTACACCTAGAAAGAGTGGTAGTGGAGCAGGGCCGTGTGTGCTGCGCTGCCTGTGAGCTGCTGCTGCTCGTACTGTAGCTGTGCTCACTGTGCTTCTGCGCATGTCAAGGCTTTCACTGTTCTTGCTCATAAACTCACATTGCCGGTATTCTTTTATTTCCCATACTATGTTAATTTGGGCAAACCAAAAATTGGACTTTATTTAATATTTTTAAATTCCCAGAAAAGTATGTTTATATTTTGTGTAATGGTGTTGTTTAGAAGATGGGAACTATTTCTTTGGATTAAAAAATTTGAAATTTGATTATCTGTGGCTGTAGTTAGTTTATCAGGGCAGAGGTGAATGTTTATGGAATAGTAATTGGGTATATTTGTAACAACAGTCCGTCCCCACCCCAGGAACGTGGAAAGAAAGAAATCTCCTGGGCCTAGCAACAACCTCCATGTTTCCAGAACTTCTTCATTCGACTTCTCTGGTTTCTCACCTGTTTTTGCCAGCTCTGCCTTAGACAGAGGAACAGAGATTGTTTACTCTTCATGGCTGAGAGTTACGAAGACACAGGGATTTTAGTCTAGTAATTGCGTAGTGAAGACAACTTTCTTTTGCTTTTTTTTTTTTTCTTGATTTTTCCCCTTATGTTAAGTTCTGTTGTGTACATTGTTCACTCTCAGCTACGTATAGTGAGCCGGAGAACAAGGCCAGCCTGGACCATATGAAACTGTCTCAAAATGGCAATCAAGTAAACAAGCAAAACAAACAAACAAAGGCCAGTGGAGAGATAACCTAAAACAATACCTGCTGAGGACCACACGAGGACAAAGTAGTGTGACATTTGGAGGCTGTAGCTGTGAGGGGAGCAGCTACTCAGGTAGACTTGAGGCTGGCTGTCCTCCTTAGATCTTGGGGTTAGATCCAGATGACCCCAAACACAGTGGGGTAGGTGGCTCTCTCTGCAGGGTGATTAGAGTTGTTTGGCTTCAAATCTAGGGCTTTCCTGCCTATTTTAAAACTTTATCTGACTGTGATTAAACCAGTCAGTTAGTGTTTTGGTTTCATAGTTACTGGACAAAATGTTCCTTTCTTTCCTCCCTATTTTCTGTTTGTGTGGATATGGTGTATATGTCTGCACAGGTTTAGGGATGTGTGTGGTGGCCAGAGGTGTCTTCCTTAGTTGCTACTTTATTTTTGTGTGTGTATATATGAGCACGTGAGTGTTTGGTGTGTATGTGGAGGCTGGAGGATGTCAGGTGTCCTGCTCTACCATGCTCGACCTTATTCTCTTGAGACAGGGTCTCTTAGTGAACCTGGAGTTAGACTGGTAGCCAGCAAACCCCAGCAATGTTCTTGTATGTGCCTCCTACGGTTCTGGGCTTACACAAGGCCATGGCCATGGGTGCCAGCCATTAGAGCTCAGGTCCTCTTGCTTGTGTAACAAGTATTCTTACTTCAGCTCTCTACTTGAGCTTTTGAGACAGGGTCTCTCATAAACATGGAGTTCACTAATGGCTAGGCTGCCAGTGAGCTCTAGGAATCTGCTTGTTTTTGTTACTCTCACACTGGGATTATAGACATCATCATACATTACTTCTTTTGAGGGGTCAGGGGGTCTGAACTCAGGCCCCATACTTGTGCAACAAGAACTTTATCCAGTGAGTCATCTCCCTAGCCTCCCTCTGTTTTCATGTGCTCAGCTTGTCTTCCTTTCCCCTCATACCCTGCCTTTGTTGTGTCCTTTCCTGCCTTGCCGTGATGGTCTCTACCTGCAGCTGAGTGGCAGGTGGCAGGTGGCAGGGATGGATAGATGGAATTTATGTAGCTGAGGGAATATTTTCTGAATTCTGTTAGCATCAAAGAAATGAGTTCAAGCCAGTCCTTCCAGCCATGCATATTACTGATCAGTCAGAATGAGAGGAAAAACACATTAGTATTGCCAGAGAGGGGATTTGGGGAGAATCAAGTCTGTGGAACTGAGTGATCTAAAGTCCTAGCATTAAAAACAAATCTTGACATGTAGCTGGAGTATTTCCTAGTCTGTCTCCTGTGGCCAGGTCCCTTGATGGATATCTGACGTGCTGTATGGATGGTGTATGCTCAGCGTGGAAGAACCTCAGGCTGCAGAGGAGGCATTAGTCTGGGTTGCCTATCATTAGATATTCTGGGTATGATACAGGGAACCAGCTATCCCAGGGGGTTATTTTTCTTTTAAAACAGAGTTGTGTTTTAATTGCATGTATATAAGTGTGTGCCTGACTATATGTATGTGCAGCATGTGCATACAAAATGCTTGGGGAGGCTAGAAATAGGTGTTGGATCTCCTGACACAAGGTCAGGAGGTTATGTGCTGCCCAGTGTGGATACTGGGACTGGAACCAGGGCTCCCTGCCAGAGCCCCAAGAATATGCTTCAGTTTTAAATCCTGTGACTTCCCTGGCTCTACATATTTGCAAAGGTCTTATAAAATATAAGCGTTCTCTTGAATTAAGCATGCCTTCATAATCATTATATCTCCCCTGCCTTATGCCAGTCCCGAGTGAGGTCTCCGGAGAACAGCCTCTTTGTCTTAGACTAGTAATCCCCTTCTTATTAAGAAAAGGAACCTTGTGGTTGTGAAGACTAAACCTAAAAGAAAGTTTGTCTCCTTTGGAAAAGAAAAACAAACCTAACAATGCCCCACCTTCAGTTCTTAAAGCTCTTTAGAAGAGTGAGCAGAGGGCAGCTCCTGGGAGTGTTGGCATTTGGTTGTTGTTGCAGTACCCTGAATGTCACAGCTGCCTAGGTTCATGCTTTGACCTGAGTCTTTTATAGCTGTGTAGCCTTGGGCAAGTTACTTAATTCACCAAGATTTAATCAAATATATAATGAAATCTTTTCTCATTAAAAGAGAGTTTGGTGGTGGAGGAGGGGAGATTGCTCAGCAGTTAAGAGCACTTGCTGATCTTGCAGAAAACCCAAGTTCAGTTCCCAGCACCCACATCAGGTAGCTCAGAACCTCCTCCTGTAACTCCATTTCAAGGGTATCCTACACCCTCTTTTTGCTTCTGTGGGCACCTATATGTGTGTGATACAAATAAACTCATTTAGCCCCCCCATACACAGAAAAATAAATATATACTTTTAATAGAAAAATGCCCATCTATAAAATAGTTAAAATCAACTAACATTTATTGAGAAAATAATATGAACATGGCATTATAGTAAATACTTAATATTTCCAAAATAAATATTAACTTCTCTTGTTTCTATTGTTAAAATTGAGCAGACAAATCAAAATTGAGGCAAGAGCTGAAAGGGTAGCTCAGTGGTCCAGCACTTGCCTGGTTCACCACTGAGCAGTGTTCCTGCTCAGGGTGTAATCTGAAAACAGCTGGCTAGTACTCTTCAAGTCAAGCATGACAGACACTAAGTTGTGTAGGTCAAGGATATCAAATGTGAGGAAGGTGTAGTGGCATCCACCTTTAATCCAGAGAGATGGGAGAGGGAGAGGTGTCTATGGGGTGAAGAGATGGCCCAGCATTAGGAAACATGCTGAGCAATCATGAGGACTTGACTTCAGATCCCATTACCCAAGTGACAAGCCAGGCACCCCAAAGATGTTTGTAACTCCAGTTCTGAGGGATCCAGTACCATTTTCTGATAAATGTGCATGTATAGGCATGCCCACCTGCACACATGGAGAGGCATACATTTACACAGACAAATACACAGATGAATAAATATAAATTTTACAAAGGGGCAGACACTGAGAGCTGTTACAGGCTGGAGGATGCTAAGAAGACAAGAAAATCAAATACAGTGTTGTATCTTAGATTACATCCTGGGACAGAAAAAAAGGGGACAATAGGTGAAATCATAGCTTCCTACAGATTTATTAGTGTTAATTTCTTAGTTTTTATAATTGATTTATAGCTATATAAGATATTACTATCAGGGGAATCAGGTGAAGGGTATGTGATAACTCTGTACTTTTTTTTTCTGCTACTTTTCTGGAAGTCTGAAATTACTTCAGAATAAGAAGGTAAAGTACAGGAAATACATGTCTTGGAGACCTGCTTGGTAAAGAAGGAGCTGAGCACACATAGCCCTGTGCCTCATAAAGCAAATGACATCTAAGTCTATCTCATTCCCTAAGGCAGAGTGAGGACTCTTAATAAAGGGCATTACCAGCCTCTTTTGTGCCTGTACATCTCCAGTATCCTTAGGAGATGCCCACTCTAGGCAGGTGATTGGTCAGATATCACAGACATGCACCTCGGTCTGATCTGGTAGCAGTGCTGTACATCAGCTGGTGAGGAGGAGTTCTAGTATTAGAACTCTGCCCATCTGAGGGATCAGGGCCCTCGCCTCAGTTCCTTGCTAATTTAAATCCTGCCTGTTTTATCCCTCTGTCTGAGCACCAGTCACTATGGCAATGTTTGCAGATTGCAGCTCCTACCCCGCGCTCACTATTGGATCATTCAGAAGAGAGAGAAGTTCAAACCCAGCTTTGCAATCATCTATTATTTCCTGTCTTAAGTGCCTTGCTCTTGCACAGAGCAGGTGTTTTGACTTGAGTGCGAGGCTACATGTGCTCCTCTTAAGACTGAGGTGGCCCTCTCTGTCACACTAATAGCAGGTGTATAGAAGAACGCCATTATTATCATTGGGAGAATGTGAGTCTTTTACCTTTTATTTTTCTTTGAAGTTAGATGTCAGGGGGGTATGGAATATATATTTCTGTTCTAGCCTGTAACTCCCTTACAAGTATTTACCAACAGCAGCTCATATTTTCTAAGTTAAAAAAAAAAATCAATGCTAAAAATTGTTCTTTGTACTTTAACTGAGTAGCTGAGGTGTTCTGCTTTCTGCTATTGATTTTCAGATTTTATTGTCAGACCCTTGGGATGCATGTGGATTACTCAGTACTATGACAAATGACTGGGCTCTGAATTATGTATTGTATTATGTGGGAGTTTATAAACTCTATTTCTGTATTGGTTATTTTAGGCATAAGACTACTGCGCTGTTATTTCTCTTTTCGTTCCATGTGACTAAAAGGAAGATAAAGGGGGATACTGGTGAGAGAGAAGTGTGTAGCTCAGGATGTACTTTCCCTCTTCCTCCAACTGAATTCAGAGCTTTAAGATGGACAGGATTGGGGTAGGGACTGGGGAGTTGGAAATGTCTGCGGCAGAAGAGAGAATCCACTGAAAATCAGCCCTTTTGTTGTGTCTTTGCTCAAGCTAGAGCCCACTGGAGGAAGACTGAGGCCAGGGCCCTGAGATGGTTTTCTTTGTTATTGCCTCTCCCTCTGCCTACAGACACTTGTACTGATGGATGTGCAAACCCTTTACAGACGGTTTGGCACTGCCTGGCTTGCAGAGATCATCTGTCTCTTTTGAATGAGCAACTTTATGTTTGCAGCTCCTTTTCCCAGCACAGAGAAAAATTGCCTCTGCTGCCTTCTGCCTTCTGATGGAAATGTTTACTTTCCCCAGGGAGAGGCACTGTTCTTTGGTGTTAATGTCTACTAGCACTCCCCGTTCCTTGTGGGAGCAGAGCCTGAGCTCAAGGGTGGACAGGAAGAGGTGGCCATTGGAGCATGCACAATCGCCACTGGCGCAGCCATCTGCTAATGCTGCGACTTCTAGCCTGCCTCAGAGCAGGCTGTCGGGAGGGAGAGTCCATACTCCAGGGCTTGCATGCATTATGCACAGCCCATTCCCTAAATGAGCTTCTTAAGTGTATATAACTCCTGTCTACCCTGTACTTGCATGACCTGCCTCAGGGCACCATTCAGAATCTCCCCTAATTATACTTCTAGTGCTGAACATTTAGAGTTTCTGGTAATAGCTGATTTGGTTGGGGTGGGGTTGGGGAGGGGAGTATATTTCTAAAATTGCAGTGAGGGATTGATTTATAGTTATGGGAAGATTTGCTTCTTAGAGGGAAATTATCACATTGCAATGGCACCATCTCACAGCAGTGTACTTTTCCTCCATCCAAAGCCACAGCTGCCCTACCCCCACCTAGACAGTTCCTTTCAGAATGGATTCCCTGTCTTTGGTGGAGGCTCCTCTAACAGAATGAAATGTGTTCTTCCCACCGAGGACCACCACTTTGTTCTCATCATGTTCTCCTCCCAACCTTCTCTTCCTGAAATGGAGGAATCTTTCAAATGTTGTTTAGAAAAAGGGAACTCATACCATGAGTCAGTCCTCTCCTGCTTGGCAATGATGGCTGCCATGCAAGTGTGCTGTGTATGAAGAACAAGTCCTACCTTTCATCTCCATGCTGCTCCCTTTATTGCACAGGCCTCTTGGATGGAGTCTGGGCCATCCAGCTTTTTGTTTCCTTTGCTCCCCGCCCAAGCAGGTTCTTTTCAGTTAGGACTGTCTTCTGGTAGTTAGACAGCTTCCTATATCTTCAGGACTTCATTGGTGGACTCACGTTAACAGCTGAAGTCTGGAGGTATTTGCGTGCTCATCATGTGTTGTGGTAAGTGCAGTGACAGTGTAGCAGAATGCTTTGGCCCACTTAGGAACCTGTCCAAACAAAATGTGATAGTCTTACCACCAGCCACTCTAGGGTCTGATTTCCAGTGTCCTTGTTCTTCTCAGGGTGTTGACATGGCAAGGTCATTGAGATCTTGTGTTGGATGTGAGTTGCTTTCTCTCTGTATGTGAGTTCTTTTGCTGCAGGACCAGGTGTGGTATTTTTCAGCAGAGCCACTGGCAAGCGCCTCTTGAAACCACATGTGTGTGGCTAGGTCACTACAGCGGACAAAGCAAACTGAATTTTTCTCCTCCACACTGGCTTCTGTAGGATTTCTTCCCATTTCCGGCCTCAGCTAACTGACTTGCTCCATGTTTTTGGAGCCTTCCTAGCCTTGCAGTAAGTCTCATTTGGCAACAACTCTGTCTGTGGTAGGGATGCAGTTATTAAATGTCCTTTGAAATTAACTTTACAGATATCTGTAAGTGCGCATGGGAGACTCTTCCCTTCCCTGATAGAATACCTATGCTCCTCCCCATATGAATGACTGTGTTTTTCATTCTAAACATGGTCGGCAGTGACTTGGAGGATGCGAGTGGGGATTTGCTTTCCTCTGCACCAGGAGTGAAGTACATCTAATTTCATTTTCACACTCTGTCTCTGAGCGGAACACAGTCCTCTGTGTCCATGGTTAGTACTGCTGTGTTGCTGGACTCTCCTAGCAAAAATTAGGCTAATGTCTCCAACGACTACATTAGGCCGCAAAATGAGGCTCTAAATTGTAGGTACTATACCAAGGCTTTCTCCAAGGCATTGCCTTGTTCTGGTTTTTATTATTCAGATTCATTCTCTCAATGATTCTCTGCAGACTGACTGGCACACTGGTTCAGTGCCGTGCATTATACTAGCTGAAAGGCAAGATCACCTTTCAAGAAGAGGGAGAAAGAAAAAGAAACAGGCAAAAGATGAATCCTGTGATGCACAGAGTCAGCATTAATCTAGTCTAAGCTTTAGTGGGTCGTTTGATGCCTAGGAGGCAGAAAAGAAGCGCCCAATCCTAGATTGTGGGCAAAGGCGTTGAGTGGGGCAACAGCATTGTACCAGTGGTACCTGCCGTCTGTTTGTGGCACCTTCTTTTCATCCCTGGTATTTGCCACTATCGTATATGATTAGCTGGGTGCCCACAGGTCTGAGGATCTTTAGTCCTGGAGATTCACCAGTTGCTTCTGCCTTGGCCGTAGGGATATGTGGGGAGGGTAGAAGGATAAGCAGGGAGCTGGGAGAGAGGGCTGTGGTGGGGCCAAGTCTTAGGATTTTTGCATTTTATACGTGAAGTAGGAGCCTCTTGGCAGTTGGATACCTAGAGAGTTGAAAACTTGGCTCTTATATGTTTGTTTCTTAAAATGACTCTCTTCCACCCCCAGTGAGGAAAAAGTAGTAAGTATTCAAAGCAGAAAACTTAGAAAACAGAAAAACACAAAGAGAAACTTAACAAAACAACAGCAAAATTGCCCAAGTCCTACTGTACAGCTGTAAAAAGAACACTGGCGCTGTTGCTCCAATGTGTTTACCAGAGTGCTCCTGTGGGACAAAACGGGGTCCCACGTCTGCTCAGGGCTAGGGCCGCTGGGCAAGGCCAGCAGCAGAAAGTTTGTGCGCACCCCGCTGGGAAGGCATCAGGCTGTGAGAAGCTACAGGACCCTGCTCCAGGGGTGAGGAAGGCACAGTCTGGGGTCCCAGCAGACCTTCCAGAGTCTTGCTCCGACTCTCGGGCAGCACAGGCGCAGCTGGGTACTGCAGAAGAGCCAGTTCTGGGGTCCATGGGCCGCATGGAGGCCAGGGACATCAGGTTCTCACTCTTGGGCACTGCAGATGCAGCTGGATGTCGCTGAAGAGCTGAAAACAGAGTGGAGACCCTTGGGCGGACTCTGGCCTGGGGCCAAAGGGAAAAGGGCAGAGAGGAGAAAGCTCCAGCTGGGTCCTGCGGGGAGGAGAGTGTCTGGTTTGCTCAGTCGGTAGCTTGGGTTGGCAGAAGCCATGGGGAAGCCATAGCTAGAAGGCAGGGAGGCTTCCCGGCAGGAGGTTACACAGCGGGGCTCATTAGGGAAAGACCTGCTCCACTGCTCTAGCACTTCGGTTGGATGAGAAGAGACAGTTCATGGTTTTAAGGCATTTATTGTAGAAAAGCAGAGAGAGGGAGAGAGTAGAGAAGCAGAGGCTGGCCATGCCCACGTGGAGAGAGGGGGAAAGGGAAGGGGAGCAGGAGAGCGAGAGGTGAGAGTAAGAGCAAGAAGGTAAGAGAGACAAGAGAACAAAGAGGGTGCAAGCAACTCCTTTTATAGTGGGCTGGGCCATCCAGGCTGTTGCCAGGTAACAGTAGGGAGGAGCATACCCGACTGTTGCCAGGTAACTGTAGGGGTGGAGTCCAGACAGAATACCAGGAGCTTGGGGCATTGCCTGATGGCCGGACACCTCTCTGCAGGGGGCCATGGGAGTCTGTATCTGCAACAGGAGCTAGGGGCCCAGGAGGCGTGGCCGAACACCTGCCATCCTTTAGGGTCACCGGGGTTCCAGGCCTGTGCTTGACTGGGGACCAGGCTGTCTGTTCATAGCTCACCACTGCTCCACATGCACCCATTCTGAGCTTACTGTTGTAAGGTTGGTGCCTTCCTTTCATGAAGAACAGTTTAAGCCAAGCTTGATGGCATCCGTCTAATCTTGGTACCAGGGAGGCTGCCAGAGGATCATTCATGAGTTTGAGAGCAGCCTGGGCTAGCTATGTAGTAAAGCTCCTAGCCATCCTGGGCTACAAAGCAAGATCCTGTTTTACAAAGGAAAGGAAGAAAGAAAGAAAGAAAGAAAAGAAAGAAAGAAAGAAAGAAAGAAAGAAAGAAAGAAAGAAGAGAAATTAACAAGGGAAAAAGAAAAGAAGGAAAGAAAGAAAGAAAAAAGAAAAAGCAAAGAAGAAAGAAAAAAGAAAAGAAAGCAAAGAAGAAAGAAAAGAGGAAGAAAGCAGGGGGCTGGGGCCGGAACTCAGTTGAGTGCTTGTGTCTGTATGCACAGCCCTGGGCTTAATCCTTAGCACTACATAAACTGGGCATGGTGATGTATGCCTATTATCTCAGCACCCACTAGGATTGGAAGTTCAAGACCACCCTCAGCCACATAACTAAGTTCCAGGCCAGTCTGGGTTATGAGATTCTATTTCTAAATGAATGAATGAATAAATGAATGAACAAATGAATGAATAAATAAACAAATAACAAAATAAGGGCTGGCTAGAATGCTTAGTAGGTTAATGCTCTTGGTGACAAGCCTGATAATCTGTGTTCAGTTCCTGTGACCCATATGGTGGAAGGAGAGAACCAACTCCTGCAAGTTGTCCTCTAACCCAGGCCATTTACTAGCAGCCCCACATAAATAAAAAAAAATATATGAGAGAGAAATGTTTTTTATTTGTGTAGCCCTGGCTGTCCTGGAACTCACTCTGTAGACCAGGCTGGGCTCTAAGTCAGAAATCCGCCTACCTCTGCCTCCCAAGTGCTGGGATTAAGTGCCCCACCACTACTACACAGCAAGATAAATTTATTTTTCTTAATTTAAATGCTCACGGACATTTGCACATATATTATCTGTGTGTGGTTATCTGAGGAAGCCAGCAGAGGGTGTTAGATCGTCTGGAGCTGGAGTCACAGTTAAGCAACATGAATGCTGGGACTCAAGCTTCAGAGCTCTGCAGCAGAACCCATTACCATAGCTAAGCCATCTCAGTTCCCGAGGCAGAGAGTCTTGAAGGTTAGAGCCTCTGGTATATGATTAAGTCTGTGGTGAGCATTTTCTGGGTGTAGTAAGAACATGGCATTTAATTCAACATAAATTATACTGAATTGATTATTGATTTTTGATGGTGGGTAGCTTCCAGCTTTTCACCTTGTAAATAATTCTTCAGTGAATGTGCTTGTATATATTTTCATATATTCTCTAAATTCTTAGAAAGGGTATACAAAAGTAGAAGCACTAGTATTTTCAGATTTTGGGGGAGTGGCCTGGTATCTCAGCAGGGCAACATCTTTTCAGAGCTGCACATATATCAGGCACACATGAGGTTTGGAATGTTTCTCAGCCTGTTTTGCATCATACATCAGATTCCTTGGGATACAGTCTCTTTATAGTCCCTGGATTGTTCTGGTTTGACTGGGAAACAGCTAGCTTCGGATGAGTCAGGGCAGCAAGAGCAAAGCTTATATCCTTACTGTCTTGTACCAAGATTGTAATGTCCCCAGGGACAGAAACATTGTCATCAACCTATTTGTCTGTAAACAGTTATTGAATGACTGTATAGACGGGGGGAGATAGAAACAAGGCACCTGCCGTATACAACTTTTGATGTCTAGATGACAGAGTTGACATGAAGCCTCCTCATTTGTGAGCACTCACTATGTGACAAGAACTAACCAAGGTTGTAGTCGGATGATGGCACAGAGAAGGCTGCTTCCTCTTCCTCCTCCTCCTCTTCTCTCCTTCCTTCTTCTCTCCCTCTTCTTCTTTCCCTCCCTCCCCCTTTTCTCTCTCTCTAGTTTTAGGTAAAGCTCACTAGCCATATAGGGTACTAAGCAACATGTAGACACAAATGCTATAGGGTTGGTTATGGGCATTGTAGCACTAAGGCTGTTTTGGAAAGGAAGCTCATTGTACCAGATAAATTTCAGAGAGACGATAGGACAATAGTTGTGGCCTAAAAATAGCTGGAATTTGATGAAGTGGAGTGGAGAAAGTTTTCCATGTGGGTGATGGCAGTAATGATTGTTTAATAATGACTGCCAGCTGTAGAGTGTATGGAGCAGAGTGAGGGTGCAGAGTTATAAGGGACCAGGGAAAGATAAGATGCATATTGGAAGCACTCAGACTTACCGAGAAGAAAGCTCCAACTTTGTCTTTGATTAAAGCTTCAGTTTCTCAAAGAACCACAGTGCCTCCAGCCCATCCTTGGACTTCTCTACCTTTATCTGTTCATACTGTGTTCTTAGTGAGCTCTGCTAGCCTAATGGCTTTATGTCTGTATGCTGATGACTCCCAGTTTATTTATTTATCTTCAAATTTCTAAGCCTGACTTCTCTGAACTCAAGATCTCTCTGCCTACTAGACAATTTCTACTTGAGTGAGTGATTAAAATTTATTGTTTTTATGGCTGAATTCCTGTAACTTTCCCCACTTCAGTTAGTGGCAACTCTCCATTCTGTCAATTATTCACATCAGAAGTTTTGCAGCCACTCTCTGTTCTTTCTCTAACTTCTGACAGCAAATCCTGAAAACTATCTTCAAAATACATCCCAAATTTGACTGATTCTCGTCACTCTAAATAGATGATTCTCATCATCTCTTACCTGCTTATTATGGTAGACTCCAATCTGGCCCTTCTCCTTCCCTTATTGCCAACAGTCAGTTCTCGGCACAGTAGCCAGTGATCCTGTTGCTATATCTTCCTGTGCTGAAAAATACCCTTTGATGTTCCTTCTTACATAAAGAACCAGCCTGTTCTTGGCCCACGATGTCCACTGATGTGAGCTTTTCCTCACCATACCTCTGTAATTTAATTTGGTGATATCTTTCTATTCCCTGTCCTCTAGTTACCTTATCTCCCTCATGTCTCCTGGGTATCCCCAGCCCACCAACCTTCCCTACATAGCCCTGTGCCTGGCTCCTCATCTCCTTTAGGTCTTCTAGTAGCAAAAACTGGATTGCGTTTCAGAACAAAGTCACCAAGGTAGTTGAATCAGTCTGTTTTCTGTTACTATGACAAAATACCTAAAGCTTGGACTGGCAAGATGGCTCACTGGGTGAGAAGTGTGCCACCCAGCTGATGACTTGAGTTTGATTTCCAGGACCCACACGATAAAAAGAGAGAATTGATTCCTACAGGTTGTCTTGTAACCTCCACCTACATACTGCAGCATGCACACACCTCCTCCACAAGGTAAAATGTAACAGAGGGCAAAACCTTTAAAAGAAGCTTATTTTTAAGAAAGAAATGTAACCAGGTATGGTTGTACATGCCTATAATCATAGCATGTTATTGTTGGAAGGAAGAGACTGGGAGTTTAAAGTAATCTTTCCTTGGTCTACAATGCAAATTTGAGGCCACTCTGGGCTACATGAGACCCTGTATTAAGACATGAAAAACAAACAAACAAACAAACAAACAAACAAAAAAACCCAAAAAACAAAAACCAAAAAAAAAAACCAAAAAAGCTTTAGGCTTGTAGTTTTGGAAGTTCAAGGTCATTGCTTTGACATTGGCTCTGTTCTGGCAAAGACCTCATGAAGGATTGAAGCAGCTGTGAGTGGGCAAGGCCCTCTGGCAAGACAGGAGATCGGGAAACAGAAAGGGACAATCCTGTACTTTTATAGCAACCATCTGACTAGGGTCCCAAGAGAACAATATTAACTTCCTCCTTGGTCAGCCCTCCAAATTATGATAGCTGCCCTGCCTCTTAGATATCTTACTATCTCTTAGCACTCTCATGGGGGACCAGGCTGACAAACTTATCCCCAGCTTTTGAGGAATTTTTTTTTTTTTTTTTTTAAATAAGGTCTTGCTATGTAGCTGAAGTGGTTCTGAAATTTACTATATAGTCTAGGCTGGCCTCAGACTTGTGATCCTCCTGAGGCTGAGGTGGGATGTCAAGAGTTAGGGCTTTGTTGCAGTCTAAGAAATGTAATGCCTACTACCTGAAAGCAGTAAGGAGTTGTAGCAACACTGGACTTGTGGCAGTTGGTGAATGGGAGGTAAGGTTATTTGATGAGGTTATGGGAGAGGCTTGTAGGGACAGGTGTGAGTTAGTCCCAGGATGAACAACAAAGTAGCCAGGTTGGGTGACATCAAGAAGCTGGTAGGCTGAGGTCAGAGTGTGAGGGAGAAGATGAAATGATAGGTGTGTATTAATTAGGAGAGGGATGTTAAAGAGGTTACAAGCTTGGAGGAAAGGTCTATATCCAATCAAGTAGAGTGGAATACAGCTGCCAGGATGAAGCCTCAGTTGTGTGGAATTGGGGACAAGGTGACTGATCTCAGTGCCTTCTGAATCTTAAGGGAGCAGGGTTGTTGGGGTTGATATGTAGGAAAGGAAGTTGTCTTGAGGCAGAGGAGTGAAGGTGGGTTAGGCAGATCCATTGAGGGAGGCCCTTAAGCTTAGCAGCTGTGGGGGTTACAAGAATTACCTTGAAGAGGCCCTGCCATTTAAGAGAAAGGGATGAAGGATGATAGTCTGGAGGGTAGAGAAAGTCCTGATCTCAGTGTTGATTGGGGATAGACAGGAGTTGGCATATGGTCAGGGTTGGTAATGGGCAGTACATTTCCATAGGAGGAGCAGAGATGACCAAGTAAGAGGGTAAGTAGGTGATCAGGGAGAGGAGAGGGTTTAGATGAAAGACCAGGAGTCAGAACTGATCATCTGTCTATACCTAAGTTCTATGGCAAGATAAAAGAGGTCACTTGCCGAGAGCCTATAGCCTGAGAAGGAAGGGCCAGTGGTAGGAGTTTTACCCACTTGAGGTGAAGTTCATGTGAGAGTTTGACAAGAATGTTTTTAAAGGAGCGGTTAGTTTGTTCTCTCTTGCCTGAGGACTAGGGATGGTATGGAATGTGGAAATGCCAAAGGATGTTGAGGGTTTGGGATAGGGTTTGGGAAATATGGGAGATGAATTCAGGGCCATTGTCCAACTGGAGGGAGGTGGGGAATGATTTCCCAGGGTAGGAGATCAGAGAGTGTCTGAGCCTTTTTGTTGGTTGTGGGAATGCTTCTATTCACCCTGAGAAGGTATCCTCCAAGACCAAGAGGAACTTAATGTGTTTGAATGTGGGCATGTGGATAAGGTCAAGTTGCTAGTAGGTTCTGAGAGAGAGCCTCTGACCAGGTGAGTAGGAAAAGTGGGAGTGTGATAATTGGAGTTGGGGGTCTAACTTTTGACAGATTTTATAAGAGATACTAGTAATTGCCCTCAAGAAATACAAATCCTCAGGGGTAGGCTGCAGATGGGCCTTAAATAAGTGAGACAGCCTTGGCTATTAGGGCAAAAGGGCTGTAGTAGATAGGACAGAAATTTTTGAGTGTCAGAAGGTGATAGTGGAGATGTGGGTTATAACACAAGGATGTCTTGTGGGTGAAATGGATCCAGGCCCCTAAGGGCTGCAGCTCTAGCCACCTCATTTGCTCAGTTATTTCCCTTAGAGATGATGGAATTCTCAGTCTTGTGGGACCAGCAGAGCACAATTTCTATAGCCTTGGGGAGATGGGAGGCCATGATTTGGTCTGAGTTTGGTACTGATCTTCCTTTTATTGTAAGTAGTCTGTGCTCTTTCTAGATGGCAGTGTGGGACAGGAGGATGTGAAAGGCATATCCAGAGTATGTGTAGATGTTTAGGGATTGTCCATGTGCCACGTGGAATGCACAGGTGAGAGCTATTAGTTCATCCTGTTGATAAGTGGTGTGGACAGGAGGGCTGTACCTTAGCTCAGCCACCCCAGTCTCTGACACTATGGCATAGCTTGCTTTTCAGGCCCCATTGTGTGAAAAGGAGCAGCCATCTATATACTAGGTAGAGATGGCCTGAGGCAGTGTGCCCTCCTGTATGTTCTAGGGATGGGGCAGTAGTTCCTTTAAGATTTCAATGCAAGAATGAGATGGGGAATGGTCTGTTTTGGGTCAGAGAAGAAGAATTTAGATGTTGAGGGGCATCATTGGAAAGTAAGTGTGGCATTTTCTTCTGGTGCCAACTGGAGAGAGAGAACCCAGGAGAGAAGTGGATTTTGTAAGCCTTTATACATTAGGAAGTGAGGCAGGTTGTGAGAAGAGAAGATAGTGGGAGATGACCCATTTAGTTTCACAAATAAGGAGCTTAGCAGCCGTTAAAGTGCATATGCAGTGCCCATCCCTAGATGGTAAGGTTCTTTTTGACAGTTGTGCCACGGGTGCAAAGGAAGGTTCCAGCTGGTGGCCTCTGACCCTGCCTTAGTGTTCCATTGCTTTGAAGAGACACCACGACCAAGACAACTCTTATAAAGGACAATGTTTAGTTGGGGCTGGCTTACAGTTTCAGAGGTTCAGTTCATTATCATCATGGTGGGAAGCATGGCAGCATCCAGGCAGATATGGCAACAGAAGGATTTTAGATATCCAAGACTTGGGGATCTACCTGGGAGACTGGCAAAGAAAATGATGTGTGGGAATCAGCATGTTGGGTGGCTAGGAGGAAGGAGAACAACTGGTGAGCTTGGGGGGTCAGGCTAATGCTGGGAGCAAAGGAAATAGAGGCTCCCACTTTGGCTAGAAGATCCCTTCCCAATAAGGGGAAAGGGCACATTGGCACAACAGAAAAGATTGGGTGGGAGGAATACTCCTAAAAATCGAACTGAGCGGTGGGATCTGGTGAGGTTGGTAAGGCTTTCCCCTACCCCAGTGATAGGGAAATGAGAAGGAGAAATGGGTCCCCAGAACTCTGTCAGGACTGAGTAAGTGGCCCGTGTCCAAAAGGAAGGATGGGTCGCTTTGATACTATAATGACTACCTGGGGCTCCCTGTTAGAGATGACAGTGGATGGGCCAAGGGATCCTGGGCCTCTTCAGTTGTCCATGGCCAGGCCTAAGAGGTTGGCTGGAGGGTGATCTGGTTCTGATGTTTCCCACACAAGGAGGGTGGTAGTAGTGGTGGTGGCAGTCAACTGTCCACTATCCCTTTTGATGGCACTTTGGATCGGCTGGGATGACGTACAGGGATTAGGGCAGGCCTGGGCCCTGTGATTCTCCTGATAACATTTAAAGCAGGAACCCAATGTCCTTAAGCTTTAGGTGGCAAGGGACTCCAGACCCTCCCTGAAGTTGGTTGACTGGCCTTGGCCAGCATTTGATATTTCTATTTACAGGCTTCTTCATCTCTCCAATGGTACACCTTGAAGGCCAGCACCAAGACTTGTGCCTGTGGAGTTAGGGGTCCTTTCTCCAACTGCTTACACTTGAACTTAATGTTGGGGAAACTTTGGGAAAAGAAGTAGGTCATGAGTTGTTTACTCTCTGGGTTTCAGGGGTATAGATTGGTGTACTGTAAAGAAGGCATTTGTGAGATATTCTAAGAATTGAGACAGGTTCTCATGTTTGTCCTGGATGGCTTCTTGGAGTTTCTCATAGTTTACTGGTTTAAGGGCAGCCTTATGAAGACTGGCCAGGAGGCAAATTATGAACTGATCTCTAGATAGAATGTTTGTTTGTTTGTTATTGTTTGTTTTCCTCGAGATAGAGTTTCTCTGAAATAGAGCAGTCTTGTCTGTCCTGGAACTCATTCTGTAGGCTTGAGTGCTGGGATTAAATGCATGGCATGCACCATCATTGCCCAGTGGGTCAGAGTGTTTTATCACTAGATCAAGAGCCATGCTACAAAACAACCCTTATTCCTCAATCCTGGTCATAATCGACAAGCGAAGGCTGAGAAGCTGTCAGCTACCAGGGAAGCTGTAGCATCCAGGTACGCTGAGCATTCTGAGCTGGAGACCAGGAAAGAGCAAGGCTAAAAGTCTAGCTAATAGTTAATGGCCGCATGCTGGTGCTGCCGGCACAGTTCTGACACGTGGGCATAAGAAGGTGAGGTGGGGACAGTGGGTTGGGTCTCAAGCCACCAACAAGTTTCACTCAATACCTGTGGCTCCTCTCAGCTCCTCTCAGCATGCCTCCTGCCTTAACCTTCTCTAGCCCTAGAGCTTTGTTCTCTTTACCCCAGCGTCTCATTCCCATATAAACTTGCCATTTCTGCCATATGTTTTCTTGGTGCCTCTTGGCCCAGGCCACCTCTTACCAGGTCAATGGCTCCTCTCTCCCTCTCCTTCTCCCTTATTCCTCTCTTGGTCCAGTTTAGCCTGTGGGCCATGCTCAGCCTGGACTCTCCCCTCTGCCTGCTTTCTCCCTCATATCTACAATAAAAATCTTCTCTGTACTCCACTGGGCAGGTAATGTCTATTTTTTATTTCATGACCAGTACCTCTGAGTTATATTGCCTCATCCCCTGTGTGTGTGTGTGTGTATGTGTGTGTGTGTGAGAGAGAGAGAGAGAGAGAGACAGAGAGACAGAGACAGAGAGACAGAGACAGAGAGACAAAGAGAGAGACAGAGACAGAGAGACAAAGAGAGAGACAGAGACAGAATGAGAATGAGAATATTTTGTTTTGGAGACAAGAGTCAGTGTGTGGCCCTGACTGACCTGAAACCTGACGCGTACACAGGCTGGTCTTGAGCTTGTCATGATCCTCCTTGGCTTCCCAAGTGTTTGGATTACAGGCATGTGTCACAATGTCCAGCCCACTCTTTTTTAAGAAAGATGATTTTGTTTGTTTTTGGAGATTAGGTTTCAAAGCTCAAACAGATCTTGGATTTGAGAGCCCTAGCAGCTGGGGTCATAAGTTTGTCTTTGTCTCCTCTTGACATCTGTGGCTCCTGTTGCATTGTTTTGCTCCTTAGCACTGAAGATTTATCACTGTGTATTTTACTTTCACTGTCTATCATCTGTTTCCACATTAGAATGTCAGCTCTGAGGGGACATTTCCTTGTGACATTTCATTGTTCTTATTCAGAAATCAGGACTGGACTTGGCTTTTAGCATATGTTCAGTAAATACGTGTTCACCAATGGAAGATGGGTGTCCTCTGCACCATCCTTTCATCCTAAGTGGTCTGAGTGTTGTGCTTGTGTCTGCCTTCCTTTTTCTGTTGAGACTTTCAGCTGTCTTCACTATTAATGTTGGGGATGATCCTGGTTTCCCTTTTATTTTACTAAGCATAGAAATGCAGGTTCTACTGGAGGGAGGTCAGAAATGCTTTCAGCACACTTACCCCGCCAGTGGAAGAGCACATGAGTAGGTTCATTTCCTCATATCTTGGCGGCAAATGTTCCCTTGATTTATGAGGCATACCTCCCTCCCTCCAGCGATGGTTTAAACTGATGATCCAGGACTGGCTTTCTGATTCCAGTTCAGCCATGACAAGTTGTAGGGCTATATGTGGATGTGACAAAACCACTTGATCTCAAGTGGACTGAATGTAAGGCAACCTAGCGATAATAGCTCACATAGTAATAAATATGTAACTGAAAACACGGACTTAAAAATCCCTTGAAACAGTGAGAGAGAGCGGTGTTATGAGTAAGCAACGAAAGGGAAGCCCCAGGAGAGGGCTGGGTCTGCTGTCCTGATGCCATGCCAGAGCATCCCGTGCTGTCCCTTACATAGTTAGTGTGGGATGGTGGTCGGTAGATGACATGGATGCAGGTTTTCGGGAAAAGGCAGTGGGCTAGTGCAAGAGAAAGATAACTAAGCTCTGGACTGCGAGCTTTGTCTGTTCATAGTGCTTGCTTTTTCCTGTGCTGGAACATAATTTATCTCATATATATTTGAAGCGATCACCAACAGCACTATGAAGGATAAAAGCCATTTCCCTTGCACAGTACACATAGCTCCTGTTGTTTTCAGGTTCCTCCTGGCTCAGGCTCAGGAACATAGCTGGTTTGCTTTCTGGTTTTGGTGCCATGCTTGTCACACCTGGGGTGCTCACTAAACAAAGGCCTCCTCCCTGCAGGGCAGAGGAATTGGATGAGGCCTGGGGTTGAATTCCTTTCGGAAAGAAATAAGAGCATCTTGCAAGCTCTTCCATTTTGCTTATCTTACAGAAGAGGCCAAGGGTTCTCATCCTCTGCAAGTAAAATAGAATGTACTTTCCTCAAACTATTCAAATATCACAGTTGGATTCAATTATCTGCAGAAATGACTTATATAAAAGGAAAACTTAAAAAGAAATTTGTACCAAATAAGGGCTACCTTTTTGTTAAAGCTGTTTTCTTTTTTTTTTTTTCTTTTCCGTTTTCAAGTCCAGTTTGAACTCTGAGTGTCTAGAAAAGAAGGCAGGAGAAGGAGGGAGATAGAAAAAATAAACAAAAAACTGCAGTAGGACTTAGAAATGCTTGAGGGTGAAGCAGAAGTCGCAGTGATGTGCTCTGAACCCACCTACAGAGCAGCCAGGGCTCCTCCACTGTGACTTCCTTCCTCTTCTTTCTACTCCCATGTCTCTAGTGAACAGTCAGGCAAGGAAAGCCTCACACAGCAATGTGGCCCTTCTGATGCTGCAGCCAAACTAGTGGCTGCAGGTCACACACAGCCATTACTCTCACCCCTGTGCTTTCTGCCGGGCAGTTACATTGCTAATTACAGCCTGGAAACCAATTAGCACAAGCACAGTGTCTTCAAACCCTACCGGGTGTGTGTATTATCTCAGTTTATGTAGGTCAGAAGTCCTGGTACTGGTTGCTGAGAACCTCACATTCTGAAACCAAGGACTCAGCCAGGCTTTGTTCCCCTTTGGAGGCTCTGGGGAATCTGCTTCCAAGCTTTATGCAGGTTGTTGCCAGTTTGTTTTTGTACTGGTTCCTAGAAGTCAGATCCTGGGTTAAAAGGTAAACAGAGTTTCATCACATGTTCTTGAATTCCCCACTGTGAGGTATACCCATTTGTATCCAAGCATCCGTGTATGCAGGTGGCCGTTTCTGAAGTATTGCCCACACAGCAGATAGAGGTAAGAGGGTCTTATCCCATTGCAGCCTCACTTTACCATCACGGGCTTAAAGGGCTGTATTGGTGGTTGTCCCACTGCTCTGGCAGAGCATCTGACAGAAGCAGCTGAAGGTAGGAGGAGACAGCTATTTTGGCCAACAGTCCCAGTTGCTGTACTTTCCCCACCAAGAAGGCAGGAGCTGGAGGCAGCTAGCTGCATGGCACCCACACTCAGGAAGCAGAGAGTAAGGAATGCTTGTGTTCAGCTCACGCTCTCCTGTGTTCAGCCTAAGATTGCATCCCATGGAAAGGCACCATCTACAGTTGGCGTGCCTTCCTGCCTCATTAGATCTAATGTAGATACTCCCCTGCAGGTGTGCCCAGAGGCTTGTCTCAGTAATTCTAGATCCTGTTAAGGTCATAATCAGTATCAACAATCACAAAGACATACTGTTTCTCTTTCTGTAAAATGCCTATTCATGTCCAGTTATTTATAGTAAAGTTGCTTTAAGTTCCTTATGTCAGCTATTGATTTTACCTATGTTATTAAATACTTCACATGGTTTGTCATTTGTCTTTGTTTTTGCTTATGATATTTTCCCAAATATTAAATTTTGTGTAAGCAAATTTGTTTTTAATTGCTTTTGGATTTCAAATCATAATTAGTAAAGCTAAGCATATTCCCAGGTAGTAGGGCAGTTTACCTATGTTTTTTCCTGGTTTTATTATTCATACTTAAAAACCTGATTTGTCTTGGCTTTCTTTTGCTGTACAAACATAAAGAATGAAATAAAGGTTGCCTTTTTCAGTGTAACAATGAAGTTATTCCAACACTGCTTATTAAAAATTTGATCAGTGCAGCTTCATGGTGGTAGGGGCATACACTTTTAATCCTAGCAGAGGCAGTTAGGTCTCTGAGTTCGAGGCCAGCCTGGTCTACAGAGTGAGTTCCAGGACAGCCAGGGCTACACAGAGAAACCCTTAAGAAGAAGAAGAAAGAGGAGGAAGAGAAGGAGGAGGAGGAGGAGGAGAAGGAGGAGGAAGAAGAGGAGGAGGAAGAGGAGGAGGAAGAAGAGGAGGAGAAAGAGGAGGGAGAGGAAAAAGGTGGAGGGAGAGAGAGGGGAGGAGACAAGGATGATGACTGATCAGCACTGGAAAAATAGCTCTGCGTTTTGAATACTTGAATGCCATCATGAGGATGGGAATTCAGATCCCAGCACCATCTAATTAATAAGCATACACCCCAAGCATGCCTGTGAACCAGCTTTGGAGTCACAGATAGGACAATTGCTGGGGCTTACTGACTTCCAGCATAGCTGAGAAAACATAGTCCTTGTTCAGCATGGTCCTTACCTCATGCACATGTGTTTTTCTCTCTCTCTCTCTCTCTCTCCTGTCCTCTCTCTCTCTCTCTCTCTCTCTCCCTCCCTCCCTCTCTCTCCCTCTCCCTCTCCCTCTCCCTCTCCCTCTCTCTCTCTCTCTCTCTCTCTCTCTCTCTCTCCCCCCCATGCACATAAATAAATCACTTTTAAAAGTCCTGTCTCACACACATTCTATTTTATTTATTCATTTTGTTATTATATGTGTATGGGTGTTTTGCCTACATGTGTGTCTGTGCACCATATGTGTACCTGGTGTCTAAGGAAACCAGAAGGCTTTGGATCCCCTGAGACTGGATTACAGACACCCATGACCCACCAAATGGGTGCTGGGGATTGAACCAGAGTCCTTTGGAAGGACAGCCCCCTCCCACAAGTTTTAGATATTATCATTATTTTATACTTAATTTCCATAGTCAATTGAGTCTTTTTAAATTTCCTTTTCTGTTTCATTGGTCCATTCTATCTACTGTGTTACTAAACCAAACCATTTTTGAGCATTGAGTCTTTGCAATATATTTCTTAGCTTATAAATTTTTCTAGTTTTATTGCTGTGCTCTGCTGTGCTGTGCTGTGCTGTGGGGTGTATGTGTGTGCTGTGCTGTGCTGTGGGGTGTGTGTGTGTGTGTGTGTGTGTGTGCGCTGTGCTGTGCTATGGGGTGTGTGTGTGTGCTGTGCTGTGGGAGGTGTGTGCTCTGTGCTGTGCTGTGCTGTGGGGCGTGTATGTGCATGTGCTGTGCTGTGGGGTGTATGTGTATGTGTGCTGTGCTGTGCTATGGGGTGTATGTGTGTGCTGTGCTGTGCTGTGGGGGGTGTGTGTTTGTGCTGTGCTATGGGGTGTATGTGTGTGCTGTGCTGTGGGAGGTGTGTGCGCTGTGCTGTGCTGTGCTATGGGGTGTGTGTGTGTGCTGTGCTGTGGGAGGTGTGTGCGCAGTGCTGTGCTGTGCTATGGGGTGTGTGTGTGTGCTGTGCTGTGCTGTGGGATGTGTGTGTGTGTGCGCTGTGCTGTGCTGTGCTGTGGGGGTGTGTGTTTGTGCTGTGCTATGGGGTATATGTGTGTGCTGTGCTGTGCTGTGTGTGTGTGTGTGTGTGTGTGTGTGTGTGCTGTGCTATGGGGTATGTGTGTGCTGTGCTATGGGGTGTGTGTGTGTGCTGTGCTGTGCTGTGGGGTGTATGTGTGTGCTGTGCTGTGCTGTGGGGTGTGTGTGTGTGTGCTGTGGGGGGTGTATGTGCATGTGCTGTGCTGTGCTGTGGGGTGTGTGTGCTGTGCTGTGCTGTGCTGTACTGTGGGGTGTGTGTGTGGTGTGTAGATGGGATCTGTGGATTAAGATTTGATTAGCATCAAAGATAGCCAAGTATGACTTTTAAGACATTTCAGCTCTCAAAGGTGAGGTAGGAAAGGCCACACTGGCAGTGGGCCCCGGCCAGGAACGCGTGTCACAAGTAAGTGCTGTGCTACTCTGAGGTGTGCAGTGCAGAAGCTGGGGCAGACCCCTTCTGGACTGAGATTCTACTGTCTGTGTTAGGGGCCCTATGAAATCTCTTAGCTCTCCTGGGTGTCCTGGGTCTGGGTGAGTGGCAGGTATAAGAGAAACGAAGGAGAGAAAGAAAAGGTGCTGCTTAGAAGGGACCAGGGAGGTTTTTCTTTGTCTTTTTTTTTTTTTTTCTTAAATTGAGATGGAGTACTTATAACAAAAATCGACTTATAACAAAACCATATGATTTTTGTTTGTTTGTTTGTTTTTTGTTTTTCTTTGTTTTGTTTTTTCAAGACAGGGGTTCTCTGTATAGCCCTGGCTATCCTAGAACTCACTCTGTGGACCAGGCTGGCCTCGAACTCAGAAATCTGCCTGCCTCTGCCTCCCAAGTACTGGGATTAAAGGTGTGTGCCACCACCGCCTGGCAAATATTTTTTTTAAAGATTTATTTATTTATTATATGTAACTACACTGTAGCTGACTTCAGACACCCCAGAAAGGGCATCAGATCTCATTACAGATGCTTGTAAGCCATCATGTGGTTTCTGGGATTTGAACTCATGACCTTTGGAAGAGCAGTTGGTACTCTTAACTGCTTAGTCATCTCCCCAGCCTAAAACCATATGTTTTGATGGCATCTAGTATGTAAACATAGTGGCCTATTGCCTCTAATATTTTCATTATCATGAAGGGAAATTCCATACCTGTTGCACAGTTACTCCCATTCTAACCACCTCTCCCATGTAGACCACCAAGCTTCATTCTGTATTTATGACTTTATTGTTTGGTTATTTCACATGCTACTTGTAGTCACATTTGACTTTCTGATATCTGGCTTATTTCATTTATATTTTTAAAATTCATCCATGATATAGATATATAGCATATATCTATATTTTTATTCATTTTATGCTTAACAATATTCTGTTATATGGATATACCATTATATAAAGAAACGTATGTGTCCATTCACCTGTTAATGGACTCTGCATAACCTTTTGTTTAATAACAAGAAGATAAATAACAAATTAAGTGCTGATAGAAATACTTAAAGCCAGGCACAAGACTGAGGAGAGAGGATTGGCAGGAGCAAAGGTTCTTAAAAACTTAGGCTGCATTCATTCAAAAGCAGAAAGCTGAGAAGACTCTCCTCCTTTCTATCAGCTCTATGTATAGAAGAGCAGGCCTCTGCTCAGTGCCTCTCAGTGTACTTTAGAGTCAGAGGTTCTACAGAAATGCAAAGACTATAAAGTAGTGAGTGAGTAGAGTGTGCTAACCAGAGGACATGGCTGTAACTGGTGGGTGGTACCTGATTCTATTAATGTCTTGGCCCACATGTTTATTTCAGTTGGCAAAGGATGTTTAATCCTGCTCATATTGCATAGACAGGAGGGGATGTTTATTGTGGCTTCTTCCTTCTTCCATGATGTTCCAGTCATACCAGAGCTTAGAGATCTTCATTAATCAGAACCACAGCATACACCTGGTTCTCAAGTTTAACTAGTGTCCTCTATTTGGGGGTTGGGTTCTCAGAAGCAGATAGTGGATTACCATGTAATTACTAAGGATTAACCCCTGTGGGAAAAAAAGGGGAAAGAGCAGGATAGAACAAAGTCGAACTTGATGTAAATCTGAATTCCTGCCCATTCCACTGAGATATTCTGGAGTGCATATTGTCTTTCAGATTACCTACATTTCACCAAAATGGTGTTAGGTTTTTATACACATTTCTGGCTTAGTCACCAATTATTAGTTTGCTCAGAAGGTCAAGACCCTGTACAAAGTAGCTTTCTGTAGTTGAGGCAGACAAAGTAACTGGTACAAATCTTCCCTTGAAAAGGGGCCTGGATACATGTGCCGTGATAGCAGCAGTGTAGTTGGGAGCCCAGCTGGAGAGCCTGGGGTTGGGACCCACGGGAAGTAGATTTCAGAAGGGTTCTTTCCTTCACTACCTCTGAAGTTGCTCTTAGAAGATGGGCTAATAGGAGCGAGCTGGGCTGGTGCAGAAGTTACACTGTTTCTCAGGTAGAATGAGTTGAGCCATTGCATGTGAGGACAGGGGCATGTGTTCCCATGGGGAACAAAATCTCCCTTATTAGAAAGGGTTTATTCTTAGCCAATCAGCTGTCCAGGTTTGAAGTTTGAAAATGTTTCATGATGTTTTTGATTTCACTGTTCTTTGTCAGATACATGGCAGAAAAGGAAAGGGCACCTAGTCAGCACTCAGCAAATATTTGCTGAGTGAGTCAATGAAAGGACCATTGTGGAAGAGCAGCAGCTGGAAGCGAGGGTCAGGCTCTGTCAGCTTTCCAGAGCAGCCTGCTCTTTAGCAGAAGCAGCTCAACAGGAATTTTAATAATTGCTCAACATAGAAAAGGGAGGATGATGGACAGAACATGGCGCAGAGACAGTGTTCCGGGGTGGGGTGGAGCTACTCCAGTTACAGTAGCCATGGGTGCCAACTGCCTCATCTGGCTTGGAGGAGGAAAGAGTGGGTGTTTGGCAGTGGAAGGCTAACAGACTCCTGTCTCATGTAGCTGGGCAATGGAGGGTGTGGACTGTTAGCATTCCCTTTGTGTATTCTATTCTCCCTCTTGATTTTTTTGAGATTTCTCTCTTTTGTCTACTTCCTGCTGTCTTGAGAACCGTTAGAGACCTGGTTGTTTCTTGTGGTTTGCCCTTGTCAGCTTTCTTACAAAACCTCAGGACCCTACCTCTGGTTCCCTCCTTCAGTAGGCCTTAAAACAGTGTAACTGATTTCTCGCTCTGGTCCATTGATTGTTACTCCCTACTCCCGCACCCTTCACCTACCACCTCTGCCAGTACCTAGCACTTGTTTTTCCTACCTGTTAGGTCTGTATCCATCAGCCACTGTCTTGGATCTTCGTTTGTGTCAATGTCTTTGTGTTCTTGTCTACACTGCAGAGGCCTCATGGTACCTTTCATTCCCAAGGCAAATTGCCAGCCTCCTTCATTTCCTCAACTTGTTGAACTGTGGAGATAGTATTAGGACCAAGGGATAATGCTGAACTAGAAAGGAAAAATGGCTATTGGATGGGAGTTTGAGGTTTAGGTGGTATTGATATCTAATCACTCCAGTTATTGAGGCTGGAAGATTGGAGAAAGAAGAAAAATTATAGGGTTTTTTTGTGGCTCTTATTTATGAACTTGGTGCATGTGTAGGTACATTTATGCATATGTATTGAGACATGTCCTTATTCTATATCCCTGTGAGGGCCTGGGATTCAATATGGAGCCTAGGCTGGCCTTCAACAACTCTTCCTGCTTTAGCCTCTGGGATTCCAGGTATGAGTCAGTGTGCCTAGCCAGTATGTAGTAGTTGCATTTCATGTTACTTCACAGACATCCATTTTTATCTCTTTCCTGATACCTTTTCCTCTCCCTTCTTTTTAGGTGTAGTCATATATCAAGGTTGTTGTGAATATTGTCTCTTCTCTATTTACTTTCTGCCCTGGTATCTTCTGCCACCAACCCTCTTTGCCATGTAGATGACTCCCAAACTTGTGCTTCCTGCCCCCAACTCAGCCCTTGGACTCCAGTCCATATCTTTATGGTGATATATGTATGTATGTATATATATATGTACGTGTGTGTATATGTATATATATGTATGTGTGTGTATGTATGTGTGTGTGTATATGTATATATATATGCCTGCTGTGTTGCTACTATAGATAGCCTTATAAAGCAATATGATAATTTCTCCCCTAGACTTGCTCCTGTTTAATTACTGGTATCATCATTTTCCCAGGTACCTCACTTTGAATCTTTGTTGTGTTCTTCTTCCTCTCCTCCAAGTTCTCAGTCTCAGCAGCTACCTTGTTCTGCTCTGTCCCATGTTTTACTTCCCCTGCATTGTCTTCTCTTGTCCTATGACTTCTTTCTCAGCTGTGGCAATAGCTCTTAAGCACACACATCTCTGCTAATTGGTGCAGCTCACAACCTTGCCATTGAACCATTTGTTCTGAGTCCTATGCTTTCTCTCTTCTAGAAAGTTAGGCTGTGGCTTCTTAGCCCCGTATTCTTTGTCTCTCCCTTTTCTGTAATCCTACATGCTCACCTATTCTTATTTTCTCCATCGCTATCTATGATGAACACTATGACCAAAGACAACTTAGGGGAAGAGAGAGGGTTTATTCAGCTTACATTTCCAGGTTACAATCCATTATTGAGGGAGGTTAGGGCAGGAACCTTGGAGGCAGCAGTCATGGAGGAATGCTGCTTACTGGTTCCCTCTCTCAGAGCTAGCTTTCTTACACAGCCCAGAACTGCCTGCCAGAGAAATAGTTCCACCAACAGTGGTCCTTTCATCTCAGTCAGTAATCCAGAATATTCCCACAGACATGGCCACAGTCCTGTCGGGTTTAGGCAACCCCCCAGTTGAGGTGAACTCTTGCCAACTATGTCATCTTGATGATAAAAAACTAGCTAGCACACCACTTTATTCAGTTTTGAGGAGTTCCAGGCCTGTTTCTGTTTCCCCTGATTATATCCTGGACTATCCTATAGTTGCCTCTCCACTTCTCTCTTAGGCCCTTAGTTTATATAATTTCTACCTGTTAAAAACATATGGATGTGTGTTTTTTGCAGTGGAATGAATGCTGTGGCAGTGTGCAAAGAAGGTAGAGGGATGGGTGCTGCCAGAGTGATGCTCAAGGCATGTTACAGTGATAAAGCACACTGCCCTACAGTGTGTAATTTCATTCTTGAAGAAATTGCTAGTACAGATAAATGTAGATGAATGTATACAGATAAAATTTTTAGAAAACTATGCTCTATTAATGATTATCCTTGAAGAAAGGTAGTAATTAAGAGATTTTAGGATGATATTTAATACTTAAAAAATATAATGACTGTCTAATTCTATAGTAACCAGGAAGATAATGCAAGTAAAACAAGTAGGGTTCTCTTTCCTAGGTCCTTGTGGTGGCAGGTGTTCTCACTTGTATCCTCCCACTGTACGCCCCTCATGTGATACTCTTCTGGTGTGCTGGTTCATTTTCATCATTGTTACCAAATAACCAGAGAGGGGCAATTTTAAAAAGGCAGTCAGTGCTTGGATCACAGTCCCTTAGAGGTTTCCATTGTTCCCCTTTCTTGCTCTTGAATCAGGAGCAGTCTCTGACATTTGGCTTCTTGTGCCCCTGCCCAGACTTAGCCTGGTGTGTGTGGTCAGCAGTCCCTGCATATCCAGGTATTGTGGGACCTCCATGCTCACATAGTTTAGAAGGGTTAAAAACTCTACTCTTTGTATGGCCAGAGCTATGTGATTGATGGGGCTGATAGATGAGCCTTTAGTTCTTATTAGCTTCCTGTGTAGAATCACATTGATTATGATTGATGAAGATATAATTGGAAACCTCTTGTGTGTTTCTACTGATCTTGAGGAGAATCTGCCTTTATATAGCAGCTTAGGTACTGATCTAGTACTAGATTAATTTGATTCAACAGTCCCTCAAGATGAAGCAATTCGTGTATGGCTCAGTACCTGCAGGGTCGCCAGGAGGAACAAGCTCCTGGTGGTGCTATTTCCTTTTCATCACTCTTACCAAATAACCAGAGAGGAGCAATTTTAAAAAGGAAGAATTTAGGGCTGGCGAGATGGCTTAGCGGGCGAGAGCACTGACTGCTCTTCCGAAGGTCCTGAGTTTGGATCCCAGCAACCACATGGTGGCTCACAACACCTGTAGTGAGATCTGACGCTCTCTTCTGGTGTGTCTGAAGACAGCTGTAGTGAATTACGCTGGAGCAAGTGGGGCCGGAGCAAGCAGGGCCAGCAGAGGTCCTGAGTTCAATTCCCAGCAGCCACACACATGATAGCTCACGGCCATCTGTACAGCTACAGTGTACTCATACACATAAAATACATAATAAAATAAATCTTAAAAAAAAAGGAAGGGGGGCTGGTGAGATGGCTCAGTGGGGAAGAGCACCGACTGCTCTTCGGAAGGTCATGAGTTCAAATCCCAGCAACCACATGGTGGCTCACAACCACCCATAATGAGATCTGATGCCCTTGTCTGGTGCGTCTGAAGACAGCTACAGTGTACAGCTACAGTGTCTGAAGACAGCTACAGTGTACTTACATATAATAAATAAATAAATCTTTAAAAAAAAAAAAGGAAGAATTTATTTTGGCTTGTGGTTTCAGCCAGACATGGTAGGGATAAGTGTTACTGTTGGCTCAGATCTTTATGCTAGGCCAGGGAGAGAGAAGGAGAGGGAAAGGATGATATGAAAGAGTGAATGAATGAGTAAGTGAGTGAATGAATATGGTGATCTTTTTCTCCTTTTATTTTTACTTCATCCATGCCCCTGGCCTATGGGATCTTTCTGCCCACATTCTGGATTGGTCTTCCATTTAGTTGATCTCAGGAAACACTCACACAGATATACCACAAGGTAGGGCTCTTGTAAAATAAGAAAATGAACATATCCTTTACTAATATTCTAAGTGTTTTTTTCATGCAATAAAGTTGCCAGTCAAAGTTCCCCACCACAAGTCAACCCTTTGCCAACCGTGCACTTATACGCATCTCCTTGAATCATAATTTTACACTCTTGTCTCTCAAAAGGTTCTTGTCCATCTCAATGTAAAAGTGTATTCAGCCCGTGTCCCATAGTCTTAACAATTCTCATATTGTTTACAAATTCTCTGAGAATCAAGGCAGACTTAAGTATCAGCCTACATGAAGTGAAAATAAAACAAGTGTATACTCTAGAAACCCAGTGGCAAGGAGATAAGACATTCCTGTTTGGAAAGGGAAGGGCAGGGCCTTAGAAGACTGAAAGCTGACAGGGAGACATCAAGTACTGTGTCTGTGTACAAGGCTCAGGATGGATGATGTGAGCTCTCAAGTCTTAGGCAGACCACCTTTGCATTTTGGACCAAATGATCTCTCTCTTGTATTGGTTTTGCTCATTTCCTACATCTTTCCTTAGAAAAAGTTTTCTCATAGTATCTCCAGTTTTCTGGGTCTTGTGATTGTATTTTCAGTTTCCCTCTTACAGATTTACACATCAGCCTCTCCAGGACTTCTGCAGGGATTCTAATGATGTCATGCATTACTTGATAACCCAGATCTTTCTTTGAAACCTGGGTGGAGGTATCCATGACCTTAAATTCTTACATTTTGCATGCCTGTAAAACCAGCATCACGTAGATGATGTTAAAGTCTGCCATCAGCTCAAGTGGTGGCAGGGCCCCCTTGATGGCAGTTTCTGAGGCTCAAGATGGTTGGATGTGGAGAAACACTTCTCTTCATGGGCTTGTGTGAACAGTATACCCTGGAGCTTTCCTCTTAAATCAGTCTTTTTCCTTCCTTCCCTCCCTTTACCCCTCCCTTCTTTCTTATGTGTGGCATGTGTAGTATGTGTGTGGTGTGTGTAGTGTCTGTATGTATGCACACATGTGAGTGGGTGAGTATGTCTTCCACTATCACTATCCACTTCTCTTTGGAGTCAGGGTCTCTCACTGTACCTGGTACTCATTGACTGGTTCATTGATAACCAACCATTGAGTCCCAGGGATCTGCCAGTCTCTGTCTTCCAGCTCTAGGGTTACAGATTATCCAGCCCTTTACTGTGTATACTAGAGATCTAAACTCAAATTTCCATGTGTATGTGACATATTTACCAACTTAGCTCTCCCCTGACCCTATTAAGCTCTGCTTATAGCAGTCTAGAGCATTTTTTTTTTTTTTTTTTTTTTTTTTTTTTTTTGTTTTTTTGAGACAGTGTTTCTCTGTATAGCCCTGGCTGTCCTGGAACTCATTCTGTAGACCAGGCTGTCCTCGAACTCAGAAATCCGTCTCTGCCTCCCAAGTGCTGGAATTAAAGGCGTGCACCACCACTGCCTGGCAGTCTAGAGCATCTTTAATCTAAGTCTCCAACCTTTTCCTAATTCATCTTACAAACCAGCTTCAGACTTTTGTACCACTGCATCTATAACCGTAGTGATGCCTTGTATCTCTTGTTCCACTTTTCAGTCTTAGTCATTCATTGCTGTGACAAAATACCTAAGAGAAAAAACACATTAAGAACAGAATATATTTTGGGTCATTGCTTTAGAAGCTTCAGTCATGTCAGGAAGGTCATGATAGAACAGAATGTCACCTTATAGCTCCAAAGAAGTGGATGTATGTTGGAGAATGAATATGAATGAGAATGAGACTGTAGTAGCTGGCTTTCTCCTTATAGACCATCCAAGCTTATGGTACCAGCAATATTCAGGGTGAGTGTCCCCATCAGTTAATCTCCTCTGTAAACTCCTTTATAGATGCAGCCATCTTACTGTTATCCTAAGCACTTTCCTACGCAGTCAAGTTGATAATCAAGATCACCTATCACATGGCATGGTGGCATATACTTTAATCCTTTTACTCAGGAGGCAGGGATAGATGGGTCTCTCTGAGCATAGGCCATCTTAGTCAGTATAGAGAGTTCCAGGTTAGTCAGGGCTACATTTTGAGACCTAGTCTGAGCCAGCCAACCAACAAATGAACCAACCATACAAACAAAAACATCCATCACATGCCAAAAGGGCTGAGTTGGTTGAGCCCCATTATTTTACCCATCCCCACTGTTGTTTCTGCTGAAATTCACTAGTATCTCCTTTGTTGAACCTTTAAGACCATTACTAGAGCATAGGCTTGACTTTGTATGAAGGAGTTGTATAATGTGACTTTCCTGTTTGGACTCAGCTTTCTTGGGGAAGGGGGGAGAGTATCAGGATAAGTAAGAGGGCTTTGGTTGCTCTTGAGTGAGTGTTAGTGCAGCACGCCCTTGCCTGGCTCAGACACAGAGAAAGCAGTAGCAGGTGATGGAAAACTGTTTGGAAGTCAGATCTAGTCAGACAGATCTAGATAGGGATTCAATTCTATTAGTATATTCTAAGCAGTCACCACTGTGGGTTGCAGGATGCAAAATGCCTGCCAATTTGGTGTTGGTTTTGTGTGTTTTTTTTTATAATTAATTGTATCGCCAAAGAATTCTCCTCTGTAAAATGGGAATATGTGTTCCGTAAGATTTCTGTGAAAAGTAGCTTATAATATATATACGTGTATATACTTATATATACCAGCTCAGGTTCCCAGCACCAAAAAGTACTGAGTAACTACTGGTTTATTTTTATTGAGCTCTTCCTTTTTACTTCCTGGAAGGTCAGAGGACGTCTCACTTGCTCTATACATACTGGGTTTACGTGTTAGTGGCTTGGGCTGATGCGTTGCTTAGCATGTATGCCCTCTGTCCCATCTAGAGTTGTCTTTTAAGGTCTGTGGGCGTTGCATTGTACAGCAGTGCGCCATGTTGTAGGAGAGAGTAGACATGGGCAGGCTACTGAGCATGTTGTCACCTCCCTTCCTCCTTTCTCTCTTTCTGATTTGTGTTATGTTTTGTCAGCATGTATGTATATATACCATGTACTTGTCTGGTACCCATGAATGAATGTCAGAAGGTGGTGTTGGATCTCTTGAAACTGCAATTACAGATGTTGTGAGCTGCTGTGTGGGTGCTAGGATTGATCTAAGGTCTCTACAAAAGCAGCCAGTGCTCTTAGTTGCCTGAGCCATCTCTCCCTAGCTACCCCATACCCCATCTTAACTACAGAAAGTAACATTGGTCCTGTCCAGAATTTCTATTCAGTCCAAATCTGCTTTATTGAAAGAATGGAACTGAGCATCTCTTTACTCTGACTGGTCCTGAGTTACTCTATGCTGGCAGCTTTCGGTTAACAAATTCCTGAGATAATTAATGCATGCAAGTTCCTTGGGGTCCAATTTCAGAGCTTCTAGTCTATGATTGTTGGCTCAGTTGTCTGGGGTGTGTACTGAGCACATGGTGATAGAAACACATGTGGAATAAAGGTGGAGTAAAGAACCCACTCATTTTATGACTGAGAAGGACCTATGAGAGGAACACTTCATATCCAAACCATAAGAATGGAATTGGAAAAAACATAACTAACATTTTGGATATATTCTGAGTATCCTCATAGCTAAGAGAAAAAGGGAAATAAGATGACAAATTATACAATTATCATCCAGTAAGCAGTCAATAGTTATATTGATTGATGAGAAAGAATTTTTTTTTTTTGTGGTTCTAGTATTATCTGATCTAAGAGCATTTTTATAACAGACATGAGTTTTGGACAATGCTTTTAAATTCAGAAAATGTTTCAGAAAATGCAGGGATTTATTTTATTTTATTTTTGTAATCTGATGCTTTTATAGACCCCTAATAAAATCTCAGGGCATACAAGAAAGGATTTTAAAGATTTCTTTCTTAGGGTCACAAATCTACTGAGCATTCCTCCTTTTAAAATTGGAAGTATAGTATCAAATTGCCCTTAGCTGATAGTATAATATAGAATTGCCTTAGCAGATAGAATAATATAGAATTGCCTTAGCTGATAGTATAATATAGAATTGTTTTAGCTGATAGTATAATATAGAATTGCCTTAGCTGATAGTATAATATAGAATTGTCTTAGCTGATAGTATAATATAGAGTTGCCTTAGCAGAATGGATATGTAGAGACTTGTCCTTTTGAGTATAGTCACTTTGTCAGGTTGATTTTTTTTTTGAGGTTGGGACAGAGACTGAATAGTAGCTTAAGAACAAAAACACGCTGGGTGCCTGCCTTTAGTCCTAGGGCTTGGGAATCAGAGGCAGGCAGTTCTCTCTAAATTCATGGAGTGAGTTCTAGGACAGCCAAGGATACACAGATAAACCTTGTCTTGAAAAAGTAAGAAAATTTTCAAGACAACTTTGTCCCCACTCCACAGTTCCTTACATGCAATGGTCAATTTGTCTTCATAATGTATGGCAGTGTGAAAAGGAATTCATGTGGATTTTTAAATAAATTCTGAGGAAGAAATTAAGAACCAGAGGATGATGGGGAGTGCTGTGAAATGCTGTCTTCTGAATGTGCCATGTTCTCTGCACTCATGAGCTCATAGCAGCCATGGTCACATGCACAAGATCAAGCCTGTTATGTTCCGACAAGGATGGAGGAGGAGGGCCTGAGCCTCCTCTAGCTGAAGAACAATTGGCAGCTGGTTGCTGCTGGGAAAGAGAGAGTCAATTTTCTTCTGGTGGTGTGGCCTTTGGTGGCCACACCCTATGCCCAGTGGATGGCCTCACAACCATGTGCATGTGGGTGACACTAATTGGACTCAGGAAATTATATATTTTTTAAAAATGTCCTGAAGCCAAGAGGTGAAGAAATGGGAGTGAGTTAGCTAGCAAAGGAGAAGTGGGTGGTGGCTACAATCAAGACACATTGTATACATGCATGCACTTATCAGAATAGAGTCTTTGAAAATCTAGGTATGGTAGTGTGTATCTGTAACTCCAGCCAGCCCTTGGGAGGTTGATACAAGAGAATCACTACTAGTTCAAGCCAGCCTGGGCTATATAACAAATCCTATCTTGTATAAACACAAAACAAAAATCTAATAATTGGGACTGGAGAGACGGCTTAGCAGTTAAGAACTGCTTTTCTAGAGGACCCAGGTTTGTGTTCTACCACCCATATCAGGTGGCTCATTACTGTCTGTAATTCCAGTTCCAGCAGATCTGATAGCCTCTTCTGGCCTTCATGGGCATCCAGACAGAAGTGGTATATACAAACTTATGCAGGCACACACATAAAAAAAAAAAAAATCTACCTACTTGCTTAACTGTTTTCATTGGCTGTCCAATGTGTAGTATAATATCCAGCAAGTTATGTTTATACATAGTTTATACGTACAAAATATATTTATACATATATTTGGAGCAAAAGTAAATCATTCATAGCCTCTGCCAAGGACAACAGTGTGGCATCTTCTCTCTCCCCTCATCTAATAGCTTTAAACATACTCATTCATCCTTCAGTTACATATACCGTTTTGTTTGAGATGATAACGCTGTACAAATAGAGTTTGGAGATGTACTAATAAATGTTGCTTGTGGGTATATGAGGAAAAGTAGAAACCCCAAGTTTTCCCATTCCTTTAGCTTTCTTTCTTGGGATTATGAAGTAGGAGATGAGGATGAGCAGCAGTCTGGGCCCTAGAGGTGAACCAGGGGTTGAACCACTTAGTGTTCTTTCAGAAGACCTGGGTTCAGGTCCCAGCACCCAAATCAGGCAGAGGCAGCTCAGAACCACTTGGAACTCCAGTTTCAGGACATCTGTCACCCTCTCCTAGCATCCAAGGACACTGCATGCACTTAGGTATACATTTATAAAATAAACCTTTTGTTTGTGTGTTTTATTTTGTTTTGTTTTATTTTTCAAGACAGGGTTTCTCTGTATAGCTCTGGCTGTCCTGGAACTCACTCTGTAGACCAGGCTGGCTTTGAACTCAGAAATCCACTTGCCTTTGCCTCCCAAGTGCTGGGATTATAGATGTGCGCCACCACTGCCTGGCAAATAAACCTTTTTTTAAATATGACATTTATTAGAAAATATTGCCATAGCCAGCACTTGTTCCCTAATAAATGTGACTCTATCACACATTGGAAATGAGGGAATCACTAGTCTTCATATGAAAAGAGCAATTTAAAGTGGTTTTCTTTGTTGAATCTTTTGGTTTTAGTGTCATAAAAAACTATTTATTAGAATATAATTTTTGTGGTACTGAAGAAATCCAGGTCAGGCCCTGTGCCCCTCATTAGAAAGTTCTGTCCCTCCATCTCTAGAAGAGTTTTCTGATTATTTGGGAGGGCAGGGCATTCTGTACTTGTTTTTATCCATTGTTTATATTTGTATTCAATTATACTCAGCCTTCCTCCCTGTTACGGAGATGGCCCCTCCCATATCTGTTTCCAAGAGTACATGTCTGTTGTAGTAACAACTGGCTGGGGGTTGGCGTTATTGCCCATCCTTGTCCTTTCCTATCCACCTCCTATGGGAGCCACTGCTCTTTGGCCCAGAAGCTCTTGAGTTGGAACTCACCTGAGGAGATATTTGCTCAGTGCTGTAAACCAGTCTCTTAGAGATCTACTGCAAGGCCCCAGGATGCTGGCTTGTGCTTTGTCTCCCAAGAGATCTTTTTCTTATAGCCTCTTTTTATCCCATGTTTTACTGGGTCCTTACTGTTTCAGTTCTGCAGCATGTAGGAAATGAAGATTTGTTACTTAATTGTCACAAAAAATTCACAATGTGTAGTCTTTTAATATTGCTAGTCAAATTTCAAATGCTCAATAGCTACATGAGACCAAGGACTACTATATGAGATAGTGTATCTATAGAACACTCCTGTCAGCTGGTGGTGGTGGCACATACCTTTAACCCCAGCACTGGGGAGGCAGAGGCAGGCGGATTTCTGAGTTTGAGGCCAGCCTGGTCTACAGAGTGAGTTCCAGGACAGCTGGGGCTACACAGAGAAACCCTATCTTGAAAAACAAAAACAAAACAAAACAAAACAACAAACAAAAAAGTCAAGAACACTGCTGTGGTTTTAGAAAGTTCTCTTGAACAGTACTGGCTTAGAAATTGGATGCCTAAAGTTGATCTGCCCTCATTGATGGCCGGTGTGAAACACAACCTCCTTTCTCTGTACAGAATCTCTTCAAAGTTGCTGGATACTAATCATCATTTTGCTGTTTGGTTTAAAGTCACCAAATGTCCTGTGATCTCTGCTCCTCAGGAGGCTGAGGCAGGAGGATTGCTTGAGCAACAGCCTACCAACAAAATGAGAGCTCACTCTAAGACAATTTTAAAAAGAGAACTGGGAGTGTTGTTGGTTCATGCCTGAGTCCCATCACTTAAGAGGGTGAGTCAGGAGGACTGCCGTGAGTTTACCTGTGCTTCAGAGTGAGTGTGGCCCTATATAAAAAACAGACAAAACCAAATGAATAATGAAGTTGTAAGTGGACAAAGCTGAGTGCTTCTGACTAAGGCAGTTGGCATATGCCAGGTTTGCTGCCTGGATTCCATGTGCGCCCATGTCCTGATAGTTGTCACGCAGGTTGTAAAGCTAGTCACATGGCTGCCTCTGTCAGCTGGCCTTACTTGCTATTCTAACTTGCTCTAACATAGAGCTGTGGGGAAAGTAGTCTGGTGAAATCTAGAGGCTCATTTGGGAAAATGAAGGGCTTTCAGGCCATATCTTATAAAAACCAAGCCCACAGGCATTCCAGGAGAGTTAAGATGACTTTCATAATTGAATTTTTATTATAGATTTCAGAAATGTCAAACAAATATTGGGGAGCTTTTTTGTCAGTTACAGCTTGGTCTCCTATAAACTTTTATAACTTTTTCTAAGCAGGGTGCGTTAGCTGAGTATTAGAGACACAAGAATATGTAGTAATCCATAGTAACCCAAGAACGCTTGTGTACCCAGAAATGCAAGTGTGGGGTTATGTGGAAAAGTACATTCGCATTGTTCAAGTGACACTGGGTTATGTACTGAATATCCGCAGCTCCCAGGTGCCTCTTGCCCTGTGTTTAGTTTGTGTAGAGTGAATCAGAAGGAAGGAAGGCATTCATAGTTGCCACTTCTACTCTCTGCCTTCACCTCCTTTCAAGGTGGACCACACAGCTTTCGGTAACACTACCAAGGTGGACCACGCGGTTTTCGGTACCATTACTTGAAGAATCGACTGGGATGATTCCAATAGGGCGTGATTAGTAGGACCTGAGGGGCACCAGGCTCAACAAGCGACTGCTCTCTCAGATTCCAGTGCATCGGTGGCTGGCTTGTTATCTCTGAACAGGACAGTGCCCACTATTCTGGCTTTGCAGGTCAGGTGGAGGTTCATTCATTCTTTGGGAAAATTCCTCTTGTTATGTGGTAAGATGTCAGCTTCTAAGCTCAGGTGGCATGATGGTCGCTGCTAGGAAAGGCTAAGGATTAAGCAGTAAATTCCTAGAGAGAATGTTTACTAGATAGGAATCAAGATCTACACAAGAACAGTTCAGGAGGATGAAATTTTGTTAGAGACAGGGACACAGAAAGTATCTAAAAATAAAAAGTATTGAGTAGTCTTAGAGATTGAATAATAGAAAATTTGGAAGAAAGGGATTGAAATATGTGACAATTATATGTTTTTATCATTTTGAAGCTATTTATAACTAATGAAGGACTTTTGTACATAAAGGTATTGTGTATTAAGCAACATAAAATCCCAGAAAAATATAGGAAAGACCTTAGAGTATGTAGAAGGAGATCAAGAACTAGAATTAGCCTGGAGGCAAGAATAGCTTTCTTTTCTTCTTTCTGGTGGTTCTTTCATTGCTCATGTTGGGTCACAACGGTCTTTGAGTAACTATGACCATTAGCCATATCAATTGAGAGGAAATTAGCTTCTTAGTCCACTGTACTGGTGAAATAATGGGTCGGTTATAAATCTGACTCTTTAACATCATGTTTCCAGTTTTTTTTACAGTCCACCTACCTGTCAAAAACCCTAAAAACAATCCTTTACTCTTGTAAATGGAGGTGCTCTGAGGTAATGTGGCACAGAGATTGAAGAGATTGATTGTGGGATGGGACAATGTATAAATGACTATCAGTATCAAGTTTTGCTGTTCCCAGGGTCTATATGTTCAGCTATTTTAGTGGCTTTCCATGTAATGCATTTGACTTTTAGCTTCTGTTGCTGAAGTAATGGTAATACGTTCTGCTTCCCATTTGTTTATTTATGGTCTTGTTTTCTACCCTTGCAGAACTTGATATAAGTACAAAGCTTCAGAAATGTATACATACCAGAGTAATAGATAACTCTGATTTTGTTACAAGGCAATAATTTAAGTTGGCAGCTTTAGCTGATAACATAAAACACAAGAGAGAAATAGGATCCTTTTATAAATGTCAGTAGAGCCCAGAGAGTGAGCTGCTGCCTTGGTGCTGACTCCAGGACTGCTGTTCTGTCTGATAGAAAGTGAAGTAAGCTCATGTCTTTGGAAATCTGGCTGATCAGAATAAAGTAATAGGACTGTAAATTAGCTGCTCCCTTTATGTCACTTTAAGCAGTTGCAGAAATGAATAACTGAAAATTGGGGTTCATAGAAGGACTTGGGATCTAGATTTTTCTGGTAGGTCTTGAGGTTAAGAGAATGGCTTCTGGTGAGTTCTATTGGAAATTTTATTTTTCCAGCTCTCCGTGTGCTGCTGTATCTGTTCTGGAAAAATAGAGCCTTAGAATGGGAGAGCTTGTGAAGTTCAGATGCCTGGAACTTAGGCCTGTGCAAGGTCCTGTGGCCTCTGTCACTTCAATGGTCATAGTCATAGACAGTGATGAACATGGAACTTTTTATTCACTTACTAAAACTAAAACCAGTTCAGCATAGTGGGGTATTGACACACAGGATCACCACCTCCCACATAGCCAATAAATATTCCTGCCTCACCTTGACATTTATTCCCTGTAAACACTCCAGAGTTTATGTGGCATTATCTTACAAGTGTGTTTTATTTTCTGAAACATGCTGTAAACTGATGTCTGAAGAGCTGGGGAACTGGAGAAGACTGCTTGTGGCATTCAGGAGCAGGTTAGTTTTAGGGAACTAGTTTCAACACAGTTAGGACAAACATAAAAACTAAGCACACTGTAGCTTCATGCACCTTGGCGGCTGCTGTACACTTGGAAACATTTGGGATTATTGCTTTTCCCTCTGTAGGGCACTTTGGATTTATAATCTTTTTTTTTTTTTTTTTGAGATATCTCGTGTTGCAGATGAAAAATAAAGTTCTTGGAGCTGGAAATGATTAAGAGGTCATGCTTGTATCCATCTTTCTCAACGCAAAAGTATGCAGGACTCTGCTAGCTTGGTCAGAACACCCTGCTGTCAGGTTTTATGGATAATTCCCATAGACTCTCATTGATGATTTTTTTACTGTTGCCGTTTACTGGAATGGGTGCTTAGCATTCTATTTAGGCCAGAGATGCTTACCTCTGAAGGCAGAGAAGGTGAAGGGAAGAGGTTTCTATTTTTAAAATGCTATCTGGGCAACTTAGACTCTGTCTCAAGAACCAGAAACCCTGGCTAGAGACATGGAGACATACTCAGTGGTTAAGAGCAATGCACAAAAATTATTTGCATTGGTGTTTCTCCTGCAAGTATACCTGTGTGAGGGTGCTGGAGCCTCTAGAACTAGAATTACAGACAGCTGGAAGCTGCCGTGTGGGTGTTAGGAATTTAACTCAGGTACCAGTGCTCCCAACCATAGAACCATGTCTCCAGCCCCTGTAATAGTTTCTTTTAAGAAGTCCAAATTAGTCTTTCCTCGCAAGAGAAATTAATCGATTAGTTGGTTGGTTGGCTCTTTACAGCTACTTCTTTCATTTTTTTTTCCTTTTTAAAATATGGCACATTTTATACTTTTGCATTTTTGAAATGATTAATTTATATATTTTGTTCATAAGGATATAAATTTAATGTAAAATTCTTTTAAAAATTAAAGAAAAAGTTTCTGATAATTATAGTAATAGATGGTTGCTATAAAAAGTCATGACAATAGAAACATGATTTTGGAAGCGGAAGTCCTTAAAAGTCTGGTGTTTTCATCAGAGACATGCTTGTGCATATCCTGTTAAAACACTATTTTATTTAAATTGGTGTTGAACCTATGTCCAATTTGGTATTGAACCTATGTCCTCATGTATGCTGTGCTATTCTACTATTGAGTTATAGTAAGCTCCAGATAATTATTATAAAATTATTAAAAATATAAAAAATTAGGAGATATTCAGCTTAATGAGTTATAAACTTTCCTTTTATAAATTCTTATTGTAAAACTTGTTTTTATACAGTATGTTTTAATCATACTTTTTACCCACTATTCTTTGGTGGGTATGCACAACCACTGTTCAGCTACTTGTTGCTCCTATGGAGGACAGGGTTTCAACTTCCGGCAGCTACATAGCTCCTCACAAACATCTGGAACCCTGGTTCTAGGAGATCCAACAGACACACACACGGTACACACACACGGTACACACACACACGGTACACACACACACATGGTACACACACACACGGTACACACACATGGTACACACACATGGTACACACACACATGGTACACACACACACACATGGTACACACACACATGGTACACACACACATGGTACACACACACACATGGTACACACACATGGTACACACACACACGGTACACACACACACAGTACACACACACACGGTACACACACACACATGGTACACACACACATGGTACACACACACACACATGGTACACACACATGGTACACACACACATGGTACACACACACATGGTACACACACACATGGCACACACACATGGTACACACACACACATGGTACACACACACATGGTACACACACATGGTACACACACATGGTACACACACATGGTACACACACACACATGGTACACACACATGGTACACACACACGGTACACACACATGGTACACACACACGGTACACACACATGGTACACACACATGCAAGACATTCATACACATAAAGTAAAATAACCTAAAACACTCAAAAACAAATGTAATGACGTCTGACTTTCATACCAGCACTGAGGTTATGTAGGCAGGCATATGTCAGTTCAAGGAGAGCCTGATCTACAATAGTGGGTTTCAGGCCAGCTGGGGCTAGACAGTGAGACCCTATCTCTAAATCAAAAACTAAAACCAACGGACCAATCTTGCAACATCTTGACCCTTTACTCCCACCTGAGCACATCACTACAAGCGTGGGGACAAATCCACTTCACACTGGCTTCCCTGCTGAAGACTGAAGGACAGAGTGGCCATCTTCTCACAGATACTCCCATCTTTCCTCCCTACCCAATTTTCATGTTCTTTTTTCATCTTTCAAAAACAAAACAAAAATTAAAAATCCCCCCAAAACAAAAAGCAAAATAGATAATTTTTTTTTAAAAAAAAAAGGAGAGGAAAAAACCACTAAGTCAAGGAATACCAAAAGAAACCAAAAACTTCCCCCAAACCCATGAAGTCTGTTTTGTATTGGCCAAGTAGTTCTGAATATAGGGCCTGCCCTGGAGTGGTTGGTATACCCAGTGACACTCCATCGTAGGAAACGGAGTCTCCCTTTCCTGACAGGCATCAATTGCAAATAGCTTCTTGGTTTGGAGTAGGACCTCCCTTAGTGCTGGGTTTTTGTCTTGTTTGAAAGTGTGCAAATCTCGTGTGTGCTGTCAGAGTCTCTAAGTTCCTGTGTGTCTGCTCTGATGTGTCTGGAATATGCTGTTTCCTTTGAACTCTGCTCTTACAAATTTTCTGCCTCCTCCCCTTCGCAGAACCCTGAACCTTGAAGAGGGGGGTCAGCGAAGATATCTGGTTCAGCCTGAGTGTTAAGTCTGCATTGTCCATTTGTGAGTCCTTGTGTTAATTACCACCTATTGCAAGAAGAAACATCTCTGATAAGGGTTGAACAATATACTGATCTGGGTAGTAGTAGGCCATTAGGAGTCCTTTTTGTTTGGGGTTTTTTGTTTGTTTGTTTTTTGGGATTTATTTTGAGATAGGGTTTCTTTGTTGACCAGACTGGCCTTGAGCTCGTAGAAATCCACTTGCTTCTGCCTCCTGCTAGGATTAAAGGTTAGTACCGCCACTGCCTGGCAAGTGTCATTTTATTGCTATATTCCTTTAGCTGAAAAGTAATAGTAGGTTTTCCCCTGGTCCAGAGCTTATCTAGTCTCAGGTTCTTGGCTATTTCTGCAGTGTCATTTATGAGTTCGACCTCATGAAGTGGGTCTTAAATCCAAAAAACGTTAAATTTAAAAAGTGGTTGTTTATTCCCGTAACATTTGTGCTACTGTTGCCCCCGTGTGTCTCCTGCAGGTCTCTAGTGCAGGTGGCAGTGTTTGTGGCTGAGGTAGCAGTGGTGACTTTTTGCCTGCAATACCCTGAAGAGTACATTCTAGTGCCATGAATATTAGTCAGTAGGAGTGAAGCTGCTAGTGGGCAAAAACTTGATTTATCCATATTTTATGATATAGGTAAGTTATGTTTTCAGCAGTAGGGGCATACCCATCATGTTATGGAGAGTAACCAGTAAGCTTGGCTCTAGCCAGTGTTGTTTGCAGGAGAATCCATGGGACCCCTTTGACTGATGGTTGACTCAGTAATCTGTAACACATTCCTGGCACTGGAGTTTGATAGCATAAGATGTCTAATAAGGGGCATTGTCCTCCCCATTATATGGTGAAACCATTTAAATTCCTTTCATAAATGTGTATGTTTGGGCTGGCGAGAAGGCTCAGCCGGTAAGAGCACCGACTTCTCTTCTGGAGGTCCTGAGTTCAAATCCCAGCAACCACATGGTGGCTCACAACCACCCATAAAGAGATCCAATGCCCTCTTCTGGCGCATCTGAAGACAGCTAAAGTGTACTTATTTATAATAAAAATAAATCTTTGGACCAAAGTGAGCAGGGATGACAGGAGCGAGCAGAGATCCTAAAAGTCAATCCCCAACAATCAGATGAAGGCTCACCACTATCTGTATATGTATATAAAAAAAAATGTGTATGTTTTAGGAAGCTTTCACAGTGGTGTGTTCATATGGCTTTTCAAAGGGCCTTTAGTGTTAGATGTCCCTTGCCATATTTCCTCCTTTATTCTGAGAAAAAAATTTTAAAATCTTTTCTAACAAAGGAAATAGAACTTTGGGAGCTGAGGCTATAACTCACTAGCTTATCATATTCTTGGCATATCTGAACCTATGGGTTACATCAGTGAATGAGAGAAAGAGAAGAAAAGGAAGAGAGGAAGGGAAAGAATATTGCTAAGGGCTCCTGAGTCCCTCCATGGCCATATGGACTATACCTCTCTTTCTCCATGTGCAAACACTGTCCTGTTCTTATTAGTTTTTTTCTTTTAACAGTAACTGCCTCTTTGCATTTTCAAGTAATTAATCACACACATGTGTACTCTTGGCTGTAATTTAGAATTGCTATCTTAAAAAGTTGTAATAGATCTTAAGTCTCTGATTCTTTCCAGACTGATTGTTGCCTCATATTCATGTTGTCCATCAATATGGTCTTTGGATCTCAGTGTTCCTTGCAAACTGTTATCTTTATCTGAGGCTCCTTCTGATTCAAGCTTTGTCCTTTTGATAAGTATATATATAGCTTTAGGTCCTTGCCAAAATATCACAATAATGGTCTCTAGGCCACTTACTAATATTCTTCCCCTCTGAAACCTCTTGACTTGGCCCCCACATTTCAAATCACCCACAGTACTGTCTTCCATGCTCCTACTAGGATTGCCCATTAATCACTGCTTAATACATCCAACTGCTTTTGTAGTCCAAAGTGCCAAAACCTTCTATACTCCGCCAACAGATAGCAAGGTCATGGCTGTCGCAGTGATGTCCCAGTCCCCACTATCAGCTTTGTCTTAGTCACATTTTTATCTCTGAGAAGAGACACCATGACCAAGCCATCTCTTATGAAAGAAAGCATTTAACTGGGAGCTTGCTTATAGTTTCAGAGGTTTAGTCTATTATCATCATGGAAGGGATCATCACAGCCTGCAGGCAGACACTGGAGCAGTAGCTGAGAGTTCCATCCTGATCTTTAGGTAGAGAGAGAGAACCTGAGTCTGGCACGGTCTTTTGAAACTTCAAGCCCACCCCCAGTCCTCCAACAAGACCATGCCTCCTAATCCTTCTAGTCCTTTTATATAGTACCACTCCCTGATGACCAGGCATTCAAGTAGATGAACCTATGGGGCCATTCTTACCTAAACCACTACACATTATTTACTAATTTTTAAGGTAATGAATCATAATCCCTAGTCATCCTCTGAAGAGAGTCCATTAAGCTTGTTCTTCTTGTGAACCCAAAGATTTAAGCATATCATTTTATTTCATCAGTTATTTTAAAATTATTTATTGATTTGTTTAGCTACATGCACATGCATGATGGAGATTTGCACCCAAGGTTTCATACATGGTAAGTACCCTACCACTCAAGGTCATACTTGCTAAGTAAGTACCCTACCACCGAGGTTCAGATTGCCCCATCTTTTATTTGGTAAAGGTTTTCAGGTTGGCTCTGTTGGTGTCACTCTCCTGCTCTGGTCACTTACTTGCTATCAAATGTGGGTTGATATTCTAGGCTCACCTTGTCTATTTCCTGCCTTTTCTCTATTAAGCCTTGATATCCTGATAGGAAATGATATTTTAAGAGTAAATTTTGTTGTTAGGATAGCTCTTTATAACCATGTTGGTCATAATTTCTAAGCCTTTTCTTTACCAGATACTAGTAAAATCATGAGGACATATTTGGTTCATTTAAATGAACTTCCTAGTCAGGCAGTGGTGGCACACGCCTTTAATCCCAGCACTTGGGAGGCAGAGGCAGGCAGACAAAACCAACCAAACAAACAAAAAACAACAACAAAAAATGGACTTCCTACTTATATTCAGAACATGTTAATTTCTTTTTTGACACATTACATTTTGATTATGAACATAGGAATTATACAATTAGAATATCTAATAATTACTCATCTGCTCTTTTATTCTATGTAAGAGTTTCAGAATGGCAATACTACCTCCTCTGATAGGATTATTGAAAACAGTTTGAAGCTTCTTTGTGTCTGTGTGTGTATGTCTGCACATTCACATTGTTCTTAAACAGCTGTACTGAACTGAAATTGTCAGTGTGTGTTTATGTACTTTATTTTTAACCCGCATTTAATCTCATTTCTACAAATATGTATAAGTAATGCTCACCACCAGTCCTAGTCTGGCTGACAGCATGATGTCCCCTGATAAATTCCTTTGGCAGGGCTCGTTGAGACAATGTTACCGGTGTTCTTGTGTGTAACTGTGGTGTTTATACTCCAAAGTGGCTTGCCTCTCATTTGCTTTCTTTAAAGACTCCCTCTCCTGCTGGCAGTAGGCTTTGCTGTTCAAACAAAAGAGGAAACAGAAATCACTCATGACAACCTAGTTTTCTTTAGAAGTAACTATTTTTCTTCTTAATACCCCAATTATTTTCCAGTGATTTCCAGAATATGTCTTGTTGGGCATTATTCTCAAGTATGCATTCTGATGTTTTAAATATTTTTCTTAGTTTAGAAAAAATTTTTTGAACTAGAGGAAAGTTTCGTTGCTCCTCTGTATGAAATAAGATTTCTTAGGAAGTGTGGCTTTGGGAATTCTCTTCTCCTGTCTGGATCGTCTTCTTCTGTCGGATCTTGTTTCCTGTCTTTGTTGTTCTTCATTTTTTATTAGATCATTTTCCTTTTCTTTTTTCCCATTTGCTATGTAATTTTTCCATTTTTACTCCTTTTCACTGATTTAATCTTAAGAGAACATTTTCTATTATGACTTTTACTTCTGGTACCTTTTTGACTTGTATCTCATTTCTAGGTTTTATTCTTTAAGTACTGTTTATGATTTTAAAATGTCTTTATGAACTTCTATTGATATTTGCATTTGATGAACTGTAAGTGGCACCCCCTAAGTCAAATGGACAAATAGTCAGATTTAATATTGCCAGATGCCCAAAAGCATTTTACTAATTTTTATCCTTCCTGACAAGGTGTTGTAAAGAGGCCCTGTCAATACTGCCAAAGCCCAAAGTATGCGTGCTTATGTATGTACTTGGAGAATAACTTACATTCCTCTTTAAGAAAGACTGAAAATATGGATCTTCTTCCTAACTGCTTACTGACATCTTCTTGAACATTAGCAAGGGTATTGGTACTTGAGAGGACAGCAGAGAGAATAGAAGAAAGAGTGAGGGACTGTTGGCAAGGCTGCACTTGACTGCAATATCTGTAGGTGTTAGTACAAGGAGAAAACACATCATTTTAGTAAGGATTAGGTGCCATGGTTGCCTCGGGTTTATCTCCAGGATGCTGGGGTCACTGCAGAGATTTGACATCTGCAGATGTTAAGTGGAAGGAAGGGAGAAGGAAGGTACCATGGAGATGATACCTTGTAACATGGTGTACTGTATGGATTCTCATAGGGACGTAAAAGGACACAAGAAGTGGGATGTACATCATCAAACAAGGTTTGCAAAGTTCTCGCTGGATGCTGAGGACGGGGTGGGGTGGGGGGTGCTCTGATGGTGTAGAACAGGTGGTTAGTCAGAAGTGTGTACACCAGCAGGCTTGCTAGACTGCTGTCTCTGTGCCCATTGGACAAGACTATCCCAGCCTCCTTGCCTAGGCTTGGGTGGACCCCCTGCCAGCACTACCCAGTGAGGAGCAGAGAGCCAAAGTGGGGCAGCTATTTTCTAATCTCTTTGGTTCATTGCTACAAGACTCTCTTAAGCTTGTGGTTGAACTGAACTTACTGGAAACATGAAACTTCTTCCCTGTTGTTGGCATTTGTTCATATTTAAATCATTGCCCCAGCATTATGTAAGCTATACTGCTGGATTTGACCTCTTCGATTTTGAGATAGGTTTGGTGACCCACGGAGGCTGTAATACTTTTCAGTGTGCTCTTGGCTTGGCGTATTGAGCTTATTTGTTGCCTTCTCATTTTGGATATCTTGTAGCTTCCATTGGTATTGATTTTTTTCCCATAGCCTTATTAAGGCAGTTTGGCATGAAAATACTACAAAACCATGTGTTCACTTCTACTCTATTGAATTAAGCAGGTGTTTGCTGAGAACTGTTAACAGTTTGAGCATCTATCATGACACTACTCTCTGCCTCATAGCTGGGAAACCTGACAAATCAAGCAGAAACAAGGTAAAAGGCCATATTGAGAGCTCTTTAATGTCAGCTACACCCATCTCCTGCACATACTCCTTACTCCTCATGGTGAACTTTATTAACCCTGTCAAACTGATACTATGATGCCTGCTCTGTAGATGGGTCACAGATCATTAGTCCAAGGTGTTAGACTAACAGAGCTGTTAAGTGGCAGAGCAGCGTCTTCACGAGTCGTTCCCTTTGCCACCTCGGGTGGACAGTTGCTCAAGTCATCTACATGGCTCTGTGCTGCATCTCTGTCTAGAGAAACAAGTAGTGCAGATGGGAAGAAAGCATAACACTGTTTAGTAGCTCTCAATACCCATGGGCCAAACTGTTAAAATAAAAAGCAGCAAACTAGGATTATCCCACTGACACACACACACACACACACACACACACACACACACACACTTATAGTTGAAAGAAGGCTAAATTTATTGGCATCATTTTGTTGTTCAAGGTGCCCATGATGGGAAGGGGTAAGGATTAGACACCAGCTTTTATGGCTGTCTTTTCTGCACTTGCACCTGTTATTCCACTTTCTTCCTCTTCCTCTGGTTTGTACCCCAGGAAGCTAGGAGTGGGGGATCCTATCCTTTGTGGATAATCTAAAGAAAATTTCTACTCTAGGAATTTTGCCCTCCAGTCATCCCTATGGATCTCCTTATTTTGCCTGGCTGAGAACATACAAGAGGAGGGACTGGGGAGATGCTGGTCATTGTAGAGAAATTGCAGAGGTCAGCAGTACTTGATACTATTTTGAAATAATTCCTAGAACCATGTTTGGCCATGGAAATAACAAGTGCTATAAAGAGAACAAACAGTGCCAACTATGAAGACAGGATCCCTGGGGATTGATGCAGTGCAGGGAGGAAAGAGATTCAAAATTAAATCTCCATACCTTGGCACTTTGCTCTTTTAACCTATGATTTCTCCTATAGGACAACAAATGAGGACAAAACACATGTTTAGAATGCAGCCTTTGTGTTTTACATTTGATAATGAGCAGGTTTAGTACTGTTTGGTTCACAGTCAACCTGTGTTTAAAGTGTCAATTAACCAATAAATATTATGAGAAACAAGAGTCAGAAATGGTTGTGTCACTCCTGCTAATGAGCTGCTAATGAAATTGTACCTGGGTGGGAATGGCATGCACTGTGGAGTCCTCAGGAGTCTCCTCTGGAAAATGAGCAACTGAAAAACCCAGACCCCATCCAAGAAACAGACACATTTAACTCCTTCACTCCCAAGTTGTTAGGTTTTCAACTCTTCATTATGAAGTGAAACTTGTTGCTACAGTTCAGCTGTGTAAGAATTTTTAAATGGTGTTTATTTTACTGGATAGTTTAGAAGCAGGTTTAGAGGCCAAAAGAACTGTGCTTGTGTAGCTGTACTCCCCACTGCCTTGGGTCTATGGCGACTCCTCTCCTTTTTTTCTAATTTTCTTCTTAATTCCAACACTTCCTCTCTCCCCTTCCCTCCCCCCCTTCCCACTCCCTCTTTCCTTTCTCCTCTCTCTCCAGTGAAGTCTAAGTAAGTTCAGGATACTGTAAAGATGAGGGAACAAGGGATGGGGAATATATCTTACAGAGAGATGTGGCAGTAAATAGTAAACACTACCAGGAAACTAGGTACCCAACATGAGTATAAAAGTCCATGTGCCCCACTTATAGGGCTCTGCATACAGCACCTGCTCAGCTTGCTTGCCTGGTCTTGTAAAGTAAGAAAGGGAAGAGAAGGGAGCACAGGCAGTGAGCTGGCTAGGAATTAAATACAGGTGGCTTTGCCCTCTTTATCTCCTTTATTTCACCCCTGAAATTATTAAATATGAGGCTGATGCAAAGGGTTATTGTGTATGCTTAAGAGTCAGTGCCTTTGTGTGGCAATGCTGCTGCAACAGTGCTAGCTTTTAACTCCTTGCTTTTCTGGTCCTTGTTGCTGCTCAGTCTTCTCATTCCATATCCATTCCCCAGGTTGAGACTCTGTGGTGTCTAGTGGACAGTGAGAACAGCCTGCTGGCCTTTTGCTCTTTGAACTCTCCCAGCTTATGTGCTGAGCTCCAGGTGCTTCAGCATGCTCAGACATTGCTCAGGAAAACATTCTCCAGATCTGGGATTTTAGGTTTCCGTATCTCTCTCCCCCATTTATTTACTAGACTTCAGTAGCCTAGATCAGTCTTGATTATGGGTATATCCTTTCTGGTGGGTACCAACACAGATGCCCCAGAGCACACACAGTGGACCATAATAATGTTTAGAAAACATTAGGATCTTGCTTAGGCTTCAGTAAATGTTCACTGACAAGCTAGTTGTAGAGAGATGTGCTTGCTGTGTTTAGTTATACTTAGTAGAGCCCTTGACGTGATGCCTATTTCAAGCACTTGTATCCTACCAGGAATCTTGTCATTGTCGACACTGCCACCACCACTACCATCACCACATGTGCAGTATACCCGTGTGTTTGTGGCAGGGTGTGCCATGTGTACCAATACTGTAGTTCTTCCTCTATGCTTTCCACCTTGTTTTTTGAGACAAAGACTCTCACTGAACCTGGAGTTCACTCTTTGGTTAGATTGGCTGGCCCATGAGCCTCCAGGATCCTCCCCTCTCTGCCTCTGCCAATGCTGGGGTTACAGAAGCCCATCAGCACTTCCAGCTTTTTATGTGAGTGCTAGAGTCCAAACTCAGGAGATCATACGTGCACAGAAAGCCCTTTACCCATGGAGCCATTTCCCAGCCCCAACAGGAAATGTTCTAAGTAACTTACTTATATAGTATGTGTCCTTGAAGATTGTATTAGTGAGGGTTCTCTAAAGGAACAGAGCTGTTAGAATGGACGTCCATTATATGGATTGCTAGGAGAAGGTGTGGCTCCAATTTAGGGAGCATCTACTGAGCTCAAATGATCCAGATTAAAGATGGGTCTCCCAAACCCAAATAATCCAGTTCACTGAAAGTTCCTCAGTAGGTGTGCCCAGCAACTTGGGTTTCAAGTTAGTTCCAGATGTAGTCAAGTCGACAACCAAGCATAGCATCATGGAGAGGCTTGCCTTTGTAAACTCTGTGATGGCAGAGCTTGGAGGCCAGCTACCATCTGTCTGCAGTGGGACTGGAAAGGAGGCATTGGTTTGGGCATAACAGTAAGGTTTGGGAAGTTTTTTCTGGGAAAATCATGAATGTTGATGAGAAAACTCTTTCAGGGGCTTTACTGCAGCCCAGAGAGCTCTGCTCGCACTGAAGCTTCCTCAGAGAGCCCTTGTAAAGCCTCATGCAGAGTCTAGATTCTATGACTCAGATTACAGAAAAAAATAACAGTTTGGTGAAATTTTTTATTTTACTTGGTTTGTCATTGTTTAGTCCTTAAAAAAAAATGTGTCAGTATAATCACAACCCAGAATATCTCATTACGTGTTTGTTGTTTCAAAAAAAAGTCTGTTTGTAATTCATTTTAGAAACAACAGCACAAAGTACAGTTTAGGGTTCAGTGCCCGAGAGATCTGTGCACACTCTTCAGTCACTTATTCAGCTTGTGCCTTGGAGACAGAGATGCTCATCCGTGTGCAGCCAGAGACCTTGCCAGGGCTTGTGTGGTGTTTGAATAAAAAGGCAAAGACAGAAGGAGAGGGCTGTGGTAGTCATGGCAACCAGGCCTGGGATGTCTCAGGGCTGACCAACCCTTGTTAGCGAGTTGGTGGCAGGCAAAGCATGCAGTGGTACTTCCCATGACATATTCTTCCTATTCCTTTCTGTCTGGTGTAGCAGACGGCCTACTGTGTGCCCTAGAGCTGAGCCCGAGCTGTGGGCCCAAGTAATTGGTCCCTGCTCTTCAGAAATCCAGTTATTTAATGAGAAGATTTTACTCTTAATATATACTTGCAGAACAAAGTCTGTGTTTCATCTGGGTTGACATTTATCTTTTGGGGACTTTTGGGCTGCTTTCCTGAAGTACACTTTACTTCTTCTGAACACTGAGTAGTTCTTTCTCACTTGTCCTCTACAAAGAGAGAAACATTAGAGGAAGCAGATTCTTTTTATTTGATAGATAAGGATGCAAAGATTCAGAAAGATTTGGCTAATTTCACTGGCAACCAAAGATGTCCATGCCTGGGTAGCAGATTTCCAGGCCCATGGTAGTGTGTATCTTGTCACATGTGGTCAGTTGTCTTTTTAAAATTCATGGCTTATTGTTCACACACCAAGGAAATGGAAACAACACACAGCAAATGAATTTAACAACTAAACAGTCTTGCACTAAGTGACATAACCCACTAAGGCAGGACTCTCTGCTGACAGTGGGTAGACATGGTAGGTCAAAAGCCCAATTGCCAACTGCTTAGTGGGCCATCTTCTCTATATGTCCTGGTGGTGGGAGGGAAGGGAGGCCCCTTACAGTCAAGTTCCTTGAGCAAGAAGGAAGCTATCTGATCAAGGCCTCAATTGTGCTCAGCCAAGGCAACTAGAATCCCAGACACTCAAAAGTCACAAGGTCAGAGTCTGACCAGTGGAAGGCTGGTATAAAATAGACTCACTGGAATGGCCCCTTGTTGCCCCCTTGTTGCTAAAGTGTGTGACTGTGTGCCCTGTGTTACAGTGGGGACCAGCATCTGGGAAGCTGCTTGGAGTCTGGGTTTTCAGGGCCTGTGGAGGCCTATCTTGTCCTTGTGGTTTTAGTCCCTGCTTCTGACTGGGGCAGGAGGTGGCTCCCAGGCATTGCTCTATCTTGATGTCAGCATATTCTGATGTCAGAATATTGAGCTCAGGGCCTCCATCTTTTTTCTTCCTCCTCCTCTTCTTCCTCCTCTTCCTCCTCCTCCTTTTTTGTTGTCATTGGTGTTCATGATATGCAGCCAGTGGGGCCACCGTTATAGCTTTATGCCTCTGTATCCAGGTTTAACTAGAAGCCCCTGCAGTGGAGAATCTCTTAGCAGGAGCCCACAGAACATACATACTTCTTCCCTCATGAAGCATCTGCGAGCAGGCAGGCACTGTGTCTGTTGGGCTGGGCAGCCAGGTGATGCCGCAGCCTTAAAGTCTGAGCAGCCCTGCAGTTGTGAGTCCAGGAGGGACAAACTTAAATCACTGGGTCCTAGGAAGGGCTAGGACAAATACTGAGTCAGACAACATTTGTTAATGGATGAAATGTATCTTTTCTAGCAGTGACAAATTGGCACCTGTGGGCTGAATTCTATTTATAGTTATGTTTTATTTAGCTTTCGGATGTGCAAATTTGACTGCATGTGGAAAGGGCAGTTTTCACAGGTCCAACATTCCCTGTGTTCTGACAGATGACCCTTCTCCCAGGTCCCTTTGCCCAGACACTTCAAGGTTTCAGGCTTCCTGACTCTATTCTCTTTCCTTCCCAGAAATGCCTTCCTTGGGCTGTTTCTAGGCTCTGAACTCAAAGGCCGTCCTGGCCCCTGGAAATATTTGAAGTCATTAGATTACATCTGATAAATGATTGCTATGCAGGGATTAAAAGGACAGAATTCTTTATCTGAGCAAATAAAAATTTTCAACAAATGTATTGAAAGATACTTCTTATACCATCAAGTTCACTCATGAAAAGTAAATGGTGAGAATAATTTTCAAACACCCCAGGAAGGCAGGCAGAGAAGAGGGGCAGTTTCTAGTCTATGGTGCTCCCTAGGAAGGCAGGCAGAGCACAGGGGCAGTTTCTAGTCTA